>NC_072043.1:2812719-3114594 GCF_027791375.1 Indicator indicator | reverse complement strand
AGCAGCACTTTGCTATTTTGTTTTCTGCAAGAAATCCAACACTAGGGCAGCTTCAAACCCAGAAAGCCCACAGGAAACTCCTGCACCTTGCATTAATCTCAGTAAGAAACATCTACAGCTTTTTTTCCCATGATCTAACAGAGACATCAAACCCCCTCCTCAGAGCAGGGAGACCTAGGAAATGGAGCAAAAGCCACAGCCCAGGGCCACCACGTTTGGGCTTGGAGGAGCCAGCTGAGTCTCCTTACTTATTAGGCAGCCTAATTAGCACAGAGTCCCAGTATGAAGGCCAGACTGGCCATGAACAAGGTTTGGCTTCCTGGCTTCCCCTGCAGTGCTGGGGGTTGTGCTGAGCAGGAGGTTCAGGAGCATGTCTTATTAAGGGGTGTAAGGAAAGTGAAGCTGCCAGAAGGATGCCTTATACTCTAAGTCCCCCCAGGAAGAGCTCCTGCAGCAGCATCTCAGGTTTAGGACCCCCACAGCAGCATCTCAGGTTTAGGACCCCCACACATTTGTCTCTGCTAGTTCCCAGCATGGAGCTTCGCAGGGACCCAAATGGCTCAGGGGAGTAAAAAGCAGGACCCCAGGCTCTGCTGTCCATCCAGCAGCACTGCATTGTGCCTCAGATGACAAGCACCTGCTGGCCCACCAAGCAGGCTGCTTAGCTTTGCAGTACAACCGTTGTTATCACCAGCACAAGTAACCCTGTCTGCTGCTGGGAGGAGGCTTATTTGGCAGGAGCCCACTGTCAGAGACTCCTCTGCCTCCCCTAAGGGGTGAAACCTTCCTCAGGAACTGGTTTAACCTCTGTATGGGCAATGCTGGAAACAGCATTTAGCATAAATTTCACTTAATGGGGAAGTGTTTTGGTCTTTGCCAAGCGATTAAGTGTAGATGAAATATGCATGAAATTCTAATTTGTCCTCCTAATAGGTAAGGTGCCAAATGAAGTCTAGGAGGGGAGAACTGGAGCCAAGACATAGCAGAGGCTGTCTGTAGCTCTGGTTCACATAGCTAATGCTGCTACCTTTGCTCACACTGTATGTTTATTTTCTCTAACAGTCTCTTCCTAGGAAGAAATGAAACCCCTGCATAAATGGGGTGAGAAGAAAGACCCTGGAGTTGCCTTCCCACAGGAGCATACTTCAGAGAGTATGAGCTCCCTCGTGGCTAAAGGGATGAGGCTGGGAAGGAGAATGCTGTCTGGATACACAGTGCTGCACTGAGACAGCAGCATTGCCTCACCAAGCCTGTCGAGGGGATACCCATGGGTAGGTGAGCAGACCCAAGTGTGTAGAGTGTGTTCCTGGGAGGCTCGAGGCTAGAAGTGTCCCAAACCCAACACTTCTTGGCACCTGCAATGCCTAAAGCACCAGTGCCCCTTCCTGTCGCATCCCTCCCAGTTGTTTATCCAGCACTGAGAAGTCAAGGCAGGAATTTGGTTGCCAAGCACAGTAGAGCTGCCTCACCCCTCGCACATGACAAACTGCATCTTTAGATAAAGCCCTGAGCTTTCACGTGGTGGAGGCTGGCCAGGAAATGAGCGACTCTGGCTTGGCCATCTCACCCTAGCTACTTGTATGGCTGCTGGCAGGCTAGAACGTCACCATCTCAAGCCTTCCCATCACCAGAGGACTTTAAAGCCCAGCCTTTGAGCCACCAGCGAGGATGAGCTGCTCTGCTTGGGAAGCACAAGTTGCCAGTGCAGCAGTGCCATGGTGAGCTGTGACAAAGCCCAGGCAGAGACACTGCTGACTCGGAACAGAGCCTGGCACCTGTGTGGCACCTGCAGCAGAGGCTAGTCCTGGCACTGAGTAGGCTTGGGAGGTGACTGCATGCACCAATGGCTTTGCTTTGTCAAAAATATAATGCTCCAGCCACAGGAAATGGACCACAGCTCAACCCCAGTGCTCACTATCCATCAGGAAGTGAGTACTTGAGGGATGCTGTAAAATCGAGGGTGTGCAGAACAAGGACTCCTTAAGGTTCATGCATGTGTTTTGCTCTCCTGGTTATGTAACTGAAAAGGGGATGCCTACAAACAAACAATTCTTAGGAACTTATCATAGAAGCCTAGAATGGTTTGGGTTGGCAAGGACCTTAAAGATCACGCAGTTTCAACTCCCCCACCCCGCCATGGGCAGGGACACCTTCCACTAGCCCAGGCTGCTCAAGGCCTCAATCCAATGTGGCCTTGAACACCTCCAAGGAGGGGACAGTCACAACCTCCCTGGGCAACCTGTTCCGCTCTGTCACCACCCTCACTGTAAAAATCTTTTCCTAATCTCCAGTCTAAATCTCCCCTCTTGCAGCTCAAAGCCATTCCCTCTCATCCTATCACTCCAAGCCCTTGTAAAAAGTCCCTCCCCACCTTTCTTGTAAGCCCCCTTCAGGTACTGTAAGGCCAAGTTATAGTTCATAGGTTATCACTATGGCTCAATAAATCAGGGTACAGGAGAGCAATGAGCCTCTGTGGCTTCCAAAACCACCAACAATTCACCAGCAGCTTGGACCTTGGCTCGGAGGCTATCAGCAGATGCTTGCTGAAGAGGAATTGCTGAACATTGTCTACCCAGCAGTGAGGGGGAGCAAGGATGGAGTTAAAGCAAGCTACTGCTGAAGGGAGTCAGAAGCGAAGCCGCAGCTCGGTTAGCACATGGCTTTCAAGGAAAGGTGCTCTCAGCAGGCTCCTCATCATTTCAGCTCTCTGGAAGCCACAGTGGACAAGCTCCAGGCCTTTGTGTCCCCGTTTCCTCTGCCTCCCCCCTGGCAAGGCTTACGCAATAGGCCGGCATCAGGGATGAGTCGAGTGTCACGGGTGGCTACTGCATTCCCGGCACGCCACGTCCCCCGTGCGCTCCCACTAAAGCTCCATTCCCCTACCTTCTGCTCCGCTCCCCAGCATCTGTTTCTAGCCCTGCCGTGGTATTTTGAAACACAGCCTGTGCCTGCCGTAACGCTGCCTGTGGCTTGGACTGAAAATGCCAGGGTCTGAAATCATTGATATGAAACACGGGTGACTCATTTCGGAGAGTGCCAGGCCCATGTTAATTTTGTTAATACTGAAATCATCTGCTTGCAGGGCTGTTTGCTGCCTGCTACCACCAACAGAGAGCTCTGGTAACTGGTGCTGTTAGGAGAAAGAAAAAGGGAAAAGGAGGGGGAAGGATCCGGGTCAAGATAGGAGCCTCATTTAATCCAGATACGAGCAGGCTGCTCAGCAAGAAGGTCCCAGAGATGGCAGCACCTTCTAAATTGATGGGAGGGGAGGGGAATGGGGAATTGAGGCTGCCCCAGCAAATTTGGGTAAGCACTGATGAAAGTCACTCCCCCATAACCAAGGCACAGAGGAAGGCTGCAGAGAAGGTCTAAAGCACTGCCAGTGAAGCGTGTCATGAGCTAGTCATTAGAGCCACAGAAAGCCTGAGCCATGCCCCTGGGACACTGCAATGCTTGCTCAGTCCAACAGCAGGATCTGTGAGGAGCCTGCCAAAGGGTAAACAATGAATAAAAACACAAACTCCTCTCCTGGCTGCCATGGTGCCATGGCTTCCAGAGACATGTCTCTCCTGGCAAGCTCAGGTGCAAATGCAAGTGCTGGGAGCAGGGAACATTTCCAGGGTGGCCAGGAAAGGGGCAGGGATGTCTGTGCCCCAGGCAGACACAGCGGTGGGGAGGGGTATCTGCCAACCAGAGAAAGAAGAAAGAAAACCATGAGGGTCCAGCAGCCCATGCCCAGAAGGTTAAAGCCTAATCTGGGAAGGTCTCTGCTGGGTTGGCAAAATAGGTCAGAATTAAGTATGGTTCAATTCCAACACAGTGATTGATGTCTCCGTTCACGTAGCTGGATGGCATTTACCCTGTGAAGCACTTTCCTATCTGAAGGAAGAAAAGATCTTTGCCAGTTTGCAAGTTGGGATGGAAGGGAGCTATGATGGGCTCCCTCCCATGTGCTAATGGCCTCAGAAGAAGAGAAGCTTCAGCTCTCTCCGCTCGGGGACTATTCTGCCCCTGTGCTAGCAGCATTTTTGGGTAGCTCTCCAGCACAATCCAGGTCTAGCACCAGGGCTATGGGAAGGGGTGACCAGCATGGCTGCCAGTCGAGTGCCAGCTCCTGCTAGTGAGGGGAGAGTACTCACCTCTGGGGAGCACTTGGCTTTCTCAGTACTCTGCAAGCATGCTGTGCCACAGCCCTAGGGATGTTAACATCCCCCACACAAAGTCCTCACTGTGAGGTTATGTTAAAGGCAGACGTTCTTTCTGCCTGCCTTGAAAAGCTTCCTTCTCAGATAAAGATCACTGAGCAGCATGATGGTGTGGTGTGGGTTTTAATCTAAAGCAGGCTGCGGCAGCATGTGGTACTCCAAGTGAGAGCAGCTGAGGAGGAGGTCATCTTAGGTCTTCATCAGTGCAGAGGGGTGGGGAGTGTCAAGGTCAAGCAGGTGGACTGATAAAAGATCATGGAAATGATGACAGCCTGCTCCTTTACCTCAAAGACAGGACTGGTTATCAGCAAGAAACAGGAAGCTTGAGAGCAAAGGAGGAGGTCTCCCCAGAAGGGAGAGAGATGAGCTGATGTTAGGGCAGGAGATAACATCTGTTCAGGGGACAACAAGGCACAGAGGCAAAGGCTGAGCACAGGTTAGAAGCTGGGGGAAGGCTTGGGGCCTCTTGGTGGCAGCACAGCTGGGGAGCTGAGCACCACAGTCAGATAAGAGGACTTTTCTCCCTGTACAGTTTAAGACAAAGGTTTCTTGTGAGCTGCATGCTTTTGGGGGAGGTTTCAGATAAGCCCCTTCCAAAGAAGGGAAAGGGATGTCTGCAGATAAAGGTGAGATGTGCATGTCTGTATTAGCAACCCAGCAGTGCAAATGCTCTCTGTGACTTTCCCTCCTACCCTTCAGGACTGGCAGATGGAGGATGGCCTCCTGCCCCAGTGCATCTCCTCACTGTCATGGTTACAACACAATGCTCCTGAGACAGCCAACCCCAAGCTCACAGAAGGTGCTTCAACCCAGGTTAGGAAGCTGAAGCAGCTACTTTTCTTTCCCCTCTTTGTTGCATTAAGTGAAGTCCTTGTAGGAGATGCAGTTCATGACTGGTCTTCCCACAGGAGGGCATGAGATTTATGTGGGATGGTGGGGACACAACCTAGAAATATAAAATCCTGGAGCCATCTACCTGTGTCCAGGTCTGAGCAGAGTTGTGTGGGCAAAAGCAAGGGCCAGGAAGATGGGCTGCAGATGCAGCCAGGAAGAAGAGGGCAGGGTGCAGTGCTGCAGTTGCCAGAAGGGGTTTTGGGGAGCACATCAGCCCTGCAGGGGTGTAGGCAGCAATTGTCTCACCCTGGAGATGCTTCTGTGCTGTTAGCAGTGTCCTAGAAAAGATCTGTCACATGCTGGTGCCTGCTTCATAATGGTCTGTCCGTTGTAACAGTCACCAGAGTCCTGTAGAGGTGAGGGCTGTGCAAGGGAACAAAACCTGCTCTGTCTCAAAGCTGACAGTCTCTGGAGTCATGTGTTTGGTCTTGGTCAGAAAAGCCAAGGCAAAGCCACAAAGGCACAGGACTCCAGGCTGCTGGTCTTGTAGTTCACTGAGGCTCTTGACAAGTTATTCTGTAGCCACACATGCAAGTCTGCCCAGCAAGGATGCAGTTGGTGGTAAGGATCTGGACAAGGAATCTCAAGTAATGTTTTGTGCCTGTCTTTGGTGTCTAGAGCTCTCAGCCTGTTGCTGATGGTACTGAATACACTGTTTGGCTCCCAAGGAGCCACAAAGGGTTTGGACTTTCTGCCCCTCCTCAGTCCTGCCTGGTGCGATGCATCTCTCCCTCTATGTTCTTACAGCAAAGTCAGCCACAGTGCTGAAAGGCAGCACCAATCCCTCATGCCACCTCTGCCTTCACCTCTGAGCTGAGCCTGAGCTCTTAGTTGTCCCACGAGGTCATGTTGGGACCGTGGTTGAGAGCTGTGGAAGGACAGTGAGTTTTGTGGCACAAGCCAGCACATAGCATATGGCCGAGCGACCTGCCAAACGCACGGGAGCAGAGCGCATCCTAGCAAAGGGACTGCAGGGGCATGGCACTAGGATGCTCTGTCCAAGTGCTGCCTCTTATGATGATGTCCCCAAAAGTGAAGCACTTTTCTGACTGCATGATATTCTGCTGGTATTAGAGCAGCAGAGACCTGGAGGAGGGGAAACATGGGGATTGTTAGGTGCTTCTGACGAGGCACAAGACCCGAGCGTTGTGTTGCACAGCCTTCCAACTTCCTAGGCATGAGTAATTCTGTGTGCTCAGATCTGTAACGTAGGCTAGGACATATGGGCTCCCTCTTGTCCTTTTTATTAGGGCAGGTCCTGATTTAAAGCATTGTAGTACTTGGGAGAATGCAGAACTGTTGTGTAGTGCAAATAAACTCTGCCTGCTGGCACCCAGTATCTGGGCTTCAAACTCTGTGCATCTCGCCCTGAAGCAGTGGAGGGGGCTGGGTTTTGTACACTACCTGAAACCGTGTGCCACGGTGCCAGGAAGAGTGACTCTGTTTTCCAGGCACACCCCCTGTGAAAGCTTAAGGCAATGAGAAAAGACCAAAAGGTGGCAAACTTAAACTCTGTTTCCTCTAAGTCCTGTTCCAGGCAGCACCAGGGTTACCGCACCCTCTTAGATCTGCAGCTGCATGTCCAGGCAACAGAGGCTGCTCCTGCCAAAGCAGCTCTCTACCTGACCCAGGCAGGTGGGTTGGATGAAAGCCACAGGGTGATGGAAGGGAAAGTGCTACAAATGTCTTTCTTTAGATTAGAGACAAGTGTCACCTTTTTTTTGTAAAATAGGGTAGATTTGTTATGCTAAAAACAGCCAAATGTTGAGAAGGTAGAGGAGGCAAAGCAGATTTCAAGGGGAATAGGAATAGCTTTTCCCATTCTCTAGAGGACAACAGGAACAGGATATTGGGAGCAGCTCCAGTCCCACACATGCCCCTCCAGCAGGTCTAGAGCCATCCTGCCTCATGGCTGGCTCTTTCTCTGCCTACAAGTAGCAATTATAGGGCACCCATAAAGGAAAGCACTAGCTGAGGAAGCAAACACAGATGGCACTGAAGGCTTGAAGCCTGCCTCAAGCATGCCTCATCCCACCATGGGTTGCTCCCCTCCACCTCTCCAGCAGTGTTTTTGGCACGTGGTGTGACACAGGCAGTATAAGCAAGACGGATCAAGTAGGGCAACACAGCATAGCATAGCACGAAGGGAGTTTAAAAATAAAGCAAACTCTTTAAGGGTAATGCTTTCCAAAGCAGGCACCTGGGCAACCCAAATGTAATTCCTCATCACCCCTAAAGTGACAGTTGTCTGGAAGAGAGGGGTCAGGGGGTACCTTTATGGTCCTGCCAACACAACTTGCCAGTGAACTAAACCAAAGCAGGGATACTTTCAGAACCAGCAGTTTCTATCTTTTTCTGTGATGAGCAACTCCTCTCCCCATCTTTTTCAAGGAGCAATGGAGGATGGGTCAGAAATGTACAGAGGAGCCCTGCTTAGAGAGAAGGGCACAGTGCCTCACAGATAGCAATGCCTTCAACCAGAAGTCACCTCCCGCAGCTTAGCTTCCGAGAGTAGAAATGCTCCACACGAGCACCTCTAGGTGCAGGGCTGCTGCCCTCCCAGCCGGAGGGATTCGCTTTCCCATGCGGAGACCTAAGCGAAGGGGACCACTCATTAGCCGTGCCCTTGGCCGCACGGCAGCTACCGCTGCTCACCTTGCTGGCAAGGAACCCGCAGGCATAAAACCAGAAATGTCACAGTGCCGCTAGTTTGAGGTGGCTCTGGGAGGCACAGGAAGCGGAGTGCAGGCGTTGAGCAGCAGCTCCTCACGTCTAGATGCCTGCCGCTCTGCGCGGGGCAAGTTGCAGGCAGCTAAGGAGCTATTAGACGTAGCCAGGGCTGCTTTGGGAGCACCGCCGCTGCCAGCCGCCCCTTCCCCGCCGGGGGGATGCCGGCCATGCCCACGAGGGACCCGCTCGAACCCCCGCAAGGCGCGGAAGTTCTTTTCCGCGCAGCGCGTGTACAACCCGCCCCCACCCTGCAGCAGACCCCCGGGGGGCTGCAGCGCGTCGCGCCGTCGCCGAAGGCCGACTCCCGTTCCAGCCCACTCGCGACACCGGCACCGGGAACGGAAGGGGACGCATCGGGGACAAGTGGCGGTGCGCGGGCCGGTCCCTTTCCCCCGTCCCCTCCCAAGCGCTCACCGCGACTGCCCGTGGCGGGGGGGCAGCGCCGCGCAGGGTGATGTAACGCGGTATTTTGGGGGGCAAAAGGAAGGGGATGCGCGGAGGTGGTGCTCCCCCCCGACCCGGCTCACCTGTCCGTACACCTGGATAGGCTCCGGCGGGCGGGGCGCGGCGCGGCGGCTCCGCGGGGGCTCAGCAGCGGCGGCAGCGGCGCCGGCGGGCGGCGGGGCGCGGAGCAGCACCGCGGAATGGCCGCCCGCTGCCGGCTGCAGCAGCAGCAGCGGGAGCAGGAGCGGCAAGAGGCAGCGGGGGAGCGGGGCAGCCCGGCGTGCCCCGGCTCTGCTCGGCGTCGCCATGTTCGTGCCGCCGGGGCCGGGCCGAGCGGAGCGGAGCGGGGCCGGGCGGAACGGATCGCCGCGCCGCCGCCCGGAGAGAATGTGCAATGGGCAGCGGCGAGGCTCCGCGGCATCCCCCCCACCCCCCGCCGCTCCGCATCCCGCCCCCGCCGCCCGCGCTCCCCGGGGGACGCGCGGGGCCCCCTCCCCGAGAAGCGGCTTCGCGGCCACCGGCAAAGTGTGGCTCCTCTTTCCTTGGGATGGCAGCGAAATCAAAGGGGAGGTAGTTGGTTAGATGAAGTCAAATGAGATTAAATGGCAAGAGATAAGGGCAAATAGAATGGAAGTTAATGAAATAAAGTCAAATAAAATGAAATAAAAGCGGTGCAATTTCTTCTCTCTGGGGGATGCATGAGGATTCTCCACTCCCCCTCTCCCCCCCCAAAAAAAAGCCCTGGCTGCTCTTTTCCTCCCATGCACACCCCTGACATGTGGATGAGCTAAGCAAGGGGTTGCAGGAGGTAAGCATGGTCTGGGTGCAACAAACAAAGCCTGAGTCCTGCTGCATCTACAATCTGTAGCTTATCCTGGTGACCTTCTGCATTTACTATTTCTCTTTAAGTTATGTGATGTAGGAAATTAGGTGCCAAACCTCTGGCTGCACACTCACATATCCCAGGGTGGCAGCTATGGTGTGTACACAAAGTTACTGGGTGCCAATGTGCACAGGAATCTGTCACAACAGGGATACCCTGGTCCTGCTGAGCCTTGGTCCTAGGAGCTAGGAGGCCCTGCAGAGTCTGCTGGGAGAAAAAGGGACCCATGGTCTCCATGAATGGCACCTGTCCCTGGCATGCTCAGTGTGGGAATCGGATGTCTTATGCCAAGTGAGCAGGGATAGTCAGGAGAGGTTGTTGTCCTGGCACCATAGCTGTTCAGGACATTTTAATCCCACTGTTGACCACGAGGAGGGTGGCCCACAGTGTGGGATCTGCTTGGTGTGTGGTTCAGAAGCCTTTCCAAACTTGTGGAAGCTCTCTGCTGCTTGTGTCCATTACCAGAGCTCCCACATGCAGCACATGCACCTGGTCCTTTTCTCCAAGGCAGTCTCTAACCAGCCTCTCTGGCAGCGCAGGCAGTTATTGATGCAAAGTCATCTCCAGGAAGCCCCTGGCAGTTTTAAACCTCTACCATCCTTGTGCAGTCACACGATAAGGGTGGTGATGGTTTTCTCTATCTTGGGTTGAGGCTCCTTGCTATGCCTTGCCTTTCATGGGAAGGAAGAGCAGCTGCTAGAAGCCTGTTTCCTGTAACAGAAGGTTTGTGAGATCCATGCAGTCTGTAGGCATCAGGGAGATTATCCTGTGGGTCAACAAGAGTGCTTTGTGTCTAGGTATTGGCCAGCACTGTTACAGGGCCAGGTGGCTGCTGCAGGTAAGCAGTTTTCCTGCAAATTGTTCACATCTGCTGTGAGGCTGAGCTCCTTGCTGGGGCATGAGGAGAAGAGGCTAGTGAGGGACTTGCTGGCAGGGTAACTTGGTGGGCAGTAACATAGGCTCAGGTCTTTGCAGCTGAGAGGCTGGGTTGGGTGTGAGGAGGAGCTGCATCTGTCTCTGATTGGGAAGAAGGTGTGAATGGATGCCAAGAGAGAAAAAGACAACAATGGTTTCATACATTATAGTGACAGACTTACCTGTGGTGTGGTCCTGGTAGCCCCCAGAGCTCCCTGCCTTAATTATTGTCATTTTCCTGCCTGGGCAGAGCTGAGAAGGTGAGTGCTGTCTCACCTGAGCTATTGATGGGAGTGGAAAGCCAGAGACCCTCAGAGTTCTGCCAGGATGGTGCCCAGCAGGAGAGTTCAAGCTGTACTAAGGGAGTGGTTCTTTCTGCCCAGGGTCAGGGTACCTATAGCTGTGTGCTCCTCCAGAGAACATTCAGTAGAGGTAATGTGTGCTTGTGGCCCTTGTTCTGGGTATAGTCTATGGCACTGAGAAAAAGCCTTACCTGTTTTTTCAGCCTCTTTCATCTCAGAGGTACTGAGAGCAGACTGATGGGTTGTATCTTCTCTGCCTTGTGAGCCATTCCAGTGTTCCTAACACTGTCAGGAAATTGTCAAAGAAAATGGATGTGACCCAGCAGCAAAGGAATGGAGCTTATAAATCCCATGGACAGCCCTGAGGCAGTCTCATTCTCCCTAATTTTGCTTACTCTACTAGCAGAAATGTTGTCCAGAGCTTTCCCCAAGGTGCTTTCACCTAGAAACCTAGTTAGTGTATTTCAATTATCAAGTCAATACAATTATAAGCCCTCTTAATAAAGCCTTTAGTGGTCTTGACTCAGCATAATGTCCCTCTGGAGGACCAGAGGTCACCATGGGTAAGGGCAGAGTCAATAAGGGAGTTTTGCTGCATGGGAATCCCTATAGCTGGTTTCTCTCTGGAACAGATGTGGTGGGCAGATGAGAGAGACCCAAGAAGGCCAAAAGCACCACAGTGTCCATCCTGATGCCTGTGAAGAGACCCACTCTGCCCTGCCAATTTCCCCCCAAAATAAGGAACACAGGGAGAGCAGAATAAGAAATAAGAAGAAATGAGGAAGAGGCTTTGCAGCAGTTTCTAAATGCATGCAGGGGTTCACCATCCTCTGCCTGGTCACTGAGTCGTGCTTCTCACAGGGTGCTCCGGTGGTCATGAGGGAAGGAGCAATAGTGAGGATCTGTTGGGTGAAGCTAGCACTGGTAAATGCTAACAGATGAATGGCTCTTTATTTGCAGAGGGAAGTACACGTTTCCTTTGCCAAGGTATTTCTTATTTCTTGAAAAAAAAAGAGCTCGTCTCCTGGTGTAAAGGGGAGGGGGAACAGAGCAGAGTTTATTTTAAGGTCCATCTGGATTTCATCAGCATCAAATGCTGTGAACTCTGAGAGCAAGGCAGGGAGCCCCTGGCCCCTGAGTTTTTCCTCCCATCTCCTCTTTGCCTTTCCCCAGTCCACCTCTAGAGGTCCTGGATGGGTTTAGGGAGCACAGGGTCCAGAGCAGCCACCCCCTGCAGAGCCTCACTTAGACAGCAGATAGAAGTATTAAAAGGATGAATTGCATGTTGCTGTAATCAGATCAAAGGGTAAAACAGCTGCCCTGCTGTTGGAGTCTGATCTCAGTCCCAATGTGATGGAGCGCTCAGAGCACAGGGATGCCAAGGGCTAGAGGCCACCGTTGCTGCAGGAAGAAGGCCTGCACGTGTGGCTGGCTGCTGGAGCAAGTAAATCAAGGTGTATGCTGAGCAGGCAGGGCTCTGCACAGGACTGGTAATGTGCCTGTGCTCTGGCTTACCTGAGAAGGGAGAGAGCAGCTTCCTCTTGGGAAAGTTGGTCCTTGTTGCAGCGTCATAGAATGCAGGGAGCCACCTCCTCAGTGTGGACAGGGAGCTTGGTGTGCTGAGTTGGGTCTGTGTGCCTGTGCCCATCCCTTGGGAAGTTTGGCAAGGCACTGCTCTGAGCAGCCACTCAGATATTGATCTGTAGGCTTGCTAGCTTTGGCATGAACAAATGGCAGCCTTTTTGCCAGAAGAGCCAAATCTCTCAGTGGGGCAGAAACTGAGCCCTGCTGGACACTAATCCTTTTCTTTCTCCTCTCTGCACTCTCAAGCCGGAAATCTCTGGCTCAAAATCTTGAGCAATAATAATTTCTTACAGCTCTCATATCTTGCCAGTCACAGAGCTTCAGCAAAGCTGCTTGTTAGCACTGCAAGGGCAAGCAGTCCCCTGAGACAGCCAAGGAGGGAAAGGAGACAGCCTGAATGGGAGGTGAGCATGGCAGGGACAGAGGCACCAGCTGACCAGGAAGACAGACAGGATGGGATAAACCCCATGTCTGTCATTACCCTATAGTGCTGGCCAGCAGCTTGACGATGCTTTGGGCTTAGCTGGACTTGCACAGGCTTGCATTTTTCTCCTTCTCTCTGCCTGTGTCTAAGAAAGGCCAAAGTCTGTCAGCAGATGCAGGCAGGGGAAGCTGTGCCCCATGCCATGGCTGTTCCTCAGTGCTGACCCTTGCTTTTGGGACAGGATTCATCAGCTGGGCTCCAGGGGGGAGCTGGGGTTGGCAAGCAAGGAAGTCTGTGTCCCAGGTTTAATAACCAGATTAAAAAGTAATCTGGATTATGGCACGGCTGGCACTGAAGGCAATGCAGAGATGTTTGTGCCAGCCCCACAGCTCAGCTCCCCTAGGACTCTGGGTGGGTTGCTGCACCTTTCTGTCCTTCTGCATGGTGATAGCAGTGAGGGTCATTGTGTCACCCCCAGCCACCCATCACTGTCCTATCTGTAGGTGCTTGGAGACTGGTGAATCATAGGCAAGCTGGGAATAAAGCCCATGCAAACTAGGGCAAAATATGGGCATGGCCAGCCATGTGAGTCTGGCAAGGTCACATTGCACCACATATTGTGCTCAAGCAGCCACAATACATCTCTCCAGGTCCATGTCTGGCAAGCACAGTGGGCAAGAGCCAGGACCAGAGGAATTTGGAGCCACATCAGCCCGATAGCAGGAGTGGGAGGTCTCAGCTCCTGCATGTAGCTCTTGCTCTCTGACATTGGGAGCCAGGCTGCATGGGTTGCTGCTGGGTTCCCTGTGTGAATGCATCCCTGATTATCTGCTCAAATGCCAAACAAATGGGCTCAAGTCCAAGCCCAGGGCCCAAATGCCCCCTGTATGGCAGGATGGACTTGATGAGGGTCTTGGGGATGCTCAGCAGGAAGGGAGGAATTTTAATTAATCTGTGATGTAGCCAGAGCTAAAAGTAGTACAGTTGAGATGGAGACATAGAAATGTGCTGTCTATGACAAGGGAGCTGTTTTCCAGGCAGCTTGGCCTCCTTATAGCTCCCAAAGTAAAGCACTCACAGCTACCTTCAGAGGAAGGCAGCACCACGTGGGAAGGATAACCACAAGGTCCATCTGATTCTGTAGGGCAGCACCACCTGCCAAATGGAGCAGAAGGTACTTCTGGAGGGTTCTCAGCATATTCCTTTGGAGACACAGCCTGGGAGGATACCATACCTGGAGAGGGACAGCTCATCTGTCAGATTCATGACATACTACATTGTGCCTTGCAGGGATGGAGAATCTCAGGGTAGAAGGAAGGTCTCATGCTTACAGCAGACAGGACCCTCACTTGGCTAAGGACAGTACCACGCTGCCCAGCGTGTGCTTTGCAAGAGATGCAGAGACTCGCTGGCTGGAGGGGTGTCTCAGGGGGTGATGTTTCCTGGGAGCCTGTCCCCAAGCGCAGCTCCTCCTGCCTCTGCTGCGAGCAACATCTCCATCTGGTGGTGACAGCAGCAGCAGGGTCCCAGGTACGGTATGGTCTCTCCCTGCGGTGCAGTGCTCTAAGCCTGCAGGGGAGGACTCCTCCAGTGCTTGGCATGGCACATACGTGAGCAGGAGGTCCTGATCTCCCCGTCCTGTGGCATTGTGACAATCTCTCGAGCTGGCAGGAACACGAGATGCTCAGACCGTACTCGAGCAGGAGACAGACTGTAGGAGACTGCATGGTCTCTGCACACCATGGGACAACACTGGGTTCAGGCACAGGACTTTCCCACGAGGTGCTGGTCTCCAAAGGTCACCACTTCCCATGGCTTCTGGATAGGGGGTCTACACCCACCTGTTCTCCAGGGTTTTGGAAGGTGAGGCAGTTCCCTTCAGGGAATTACTGAATAAATTACTAAATAAAAATGAAGGGATTTGTCACAGCTGGACAGATCCTGCCACACTTCCTGCCAGCATTTTCATGACCTGTGGATGCAGACAGGTCACCTGCAGGAGGATGGCAGGGACCAGCAGCCTCCAGGACATCTTACCTCATGGTCCATGAAGCTGGGCAGGGTGATGACTCTGCTGAGCTCATGTCACCTGCTGGCTCCAGCGCAGCAGGGTTTGGCTGTTGGCTTTCTCTTGTTCCCCAGGTGTGTTCCCACGGACTGGGTATCCCAAGTCAGATGTGAGCATGAACCTCCTGGCTGTTACCCACAATTGTTTTGTGCAGAAGGGGTTTAGGCATTGGTGGGGCCATTGCTGTGGACTAGGTTCAGTGAAGGCAGAGAGAGAGTGTGATAAGGGCCAGGACTCTTCCCAAGGGTCTAATGCTGTGAGGGAATTTGGTCTCTGGTTAGCATGACGATTTGTAAAGGTCAGTGATGTTGTCATTATGTTTGAATGGGCCTTGCCTTGACCCTTGGCAGTTATCTGGGCTCCAGGTTAATCAACAAACCCCTCTGCACATGGGGGAGAACAAACCGTTGTGGGGAGATGAAAGCAGAGCACAGTCTGGGTGGGGTGCTGTGCCAGCAGGACAACAGTTGGCAAAGGGATCTCTCGACATCATCTGGTGCCACATGGCATGGCCTCAAGCTTTATGCTGCCCAGAGGAGGGGTAAGGCTGGGTGGGAAGCACAGGGTCCAGTTGGCGCAGCAAGGGACCACAAGAGGGGCCTCCATCCCCGATATACGCAGTGCAGCTCTAGCAACCAGCAAGATGACTCTGTGCCCAAGCACTGGTTTCCCTGAGAAGGGAAGCACTCTGCAGGGGGCCAGGGGAAGGGAAGGCAACCTGGCAGACTTCACACAGTGTCGGGAGCGAGGGCAAAGGGACCAAGAGGCATCCAGGTTGGCAAATGCGATTTAATGAACACGAGCAGAACCCAAAGGCAGGGCAGCCAGGTTTCAGCAGGAAACACACTGGGCATTAAGGGAGAAAGCCAGCCACAAACCCTCAAGTGAGTAGAAGCCCCCACCCCTCGCCTCAGGTCACCTGTTCCTCATCTTCTGCTCCTCAATGTTCTCAGAGTGCTTGTGGGACCCACAGGGCTAAAAGCACATCTTTGTCCTACAGGCTGGGACCTGTCCTGTCAGCACCCCACAGAACGTCCTTGGGCAAAAGGAAAGGGAGCAGGCTGAGCACCAAGGGGTCCTGCTGTGTCCTGATGCCAAGCCGTCCTGAGGACCCACATGTCTCCAAAAGGTGTTTGGGACTTTTTTTTTTTCTTTGCAAAATACTGCTCAGGATTCAACTTGATTCAACTCAGCTCATCCTGATGGACTCCGCAATGCCGAATCACCAATGAAGATGTGTGGCACGGACGGAGACCCTGCCAGGAGCCAGGTTACTGTTCAGTTTGTGCCACATCCTTGTTTTATCTGTGCCACATTATTATTCTGTTTGTGCCATAGTGCTGCTCTTTTTGTGAAGCAGCAGCATAGTCCTGAAGTAGTGCAGGCAGCTCAGTAGAGATCCAAAGGCAGCCAGGAGGGGGACTGATAGGGGAAGAAGGGCAGGTCCACAGCGTAGGGTGAGGCCTGACGCTGCTGTTTTGGGATTGGGACCAAAGCACTCACCAAGAATCACCCTGTGCTGGTTGTGCCATCAGGGGCAGGGGCTCTTTGTCCATAGGGAAGTAGTCTTGAGTAGCTGGGGAGGAATGGGATGAGATCCAGCCCAAGAATCTCACCCCAGAAAGAGACTGAGCCATGGGGAACCCTACTCAGTCTTGGCAACTGAGGAGCCATTGGGTGCTCCTAGGCTCTTCTCTTGTAGCTTGCGCAAATAGTCGTGGGGGCCTTTGCCCTCGAAGGCCGAAGGGCTCTTGTAGGACCCCCCAATCTTGTCCCAGAGGGTGAAGTACTGCCCATAGTTGTAGTCAAAGTACAAATGGTGGTCGGTGTGGTGAGCTGAGCCGTTGATGATGTGCCGCAGGAGGCGGGGGACGCGGTAGTCACCGTCATGAATGGAGATGGTCCAGACATTGACGAAGATGTAGAGGCCCAAGTAGGTGACTTTGTGCAGGGGAAACAGGAAGGGGTAGATGTGGTAGGGCAGGCTCTGCATGAAGCCATCGACGGGGTGGAAGGCATGGCTGGCGAAGGGCGTCGCGATCTTCCAGAGGTGGTGGGGCTTGTGGAAGCGCTGCGAGGAGAGGGCACACAGTGGGTTCCTGAGGTAGGGGCAGGCACAGGGCCTGGGTGGGTCAGTCCCTTGCCCAGGGACAGACCGGGTGCCCAGGAGCCAAGGGGGCCAGGGACCCTCACCGCCTGAAGGGCGGGAGAGGAATGCATGCTGCAAAGAGCTCTAAGCTCCTCCACATCACAAACCAAGGCCAGAGTGACCCCTCAGGCAGCAGACCAAGCCCAGTCCATCACTGAAGGAAGGACTTGGTTGCAGCCAGGGCCCCACACTGTGTGAGGGCTCTTGCCCAGAGTATGCTGCGTTGTCTCATACCTTATAGAACAGTTTGTGGTGTAGGCCACGGTGTATCCAGTAGATGCCCATGTCGGTGAAGAACAGGAAGGACAGCATGCTTAGAAAGACTCCTGGCCAGCCTGGGGGAATAGAGACATATGGGGGTCACCCCTAAAGTGCCAGGAGGCCACAAGGGCCAGGTAGAGGCTGGGGAGTTGTGATGAGATCCCTTCTGTTGAGGGGATGTGATGAGAGGGTCAGACAGTCTCTCATGTCTCAGTGAGAGTGAGTTGGGTGCTGGTCTGTTAGGAGGTGTGCCCAAGAAAGGGAAGACCTTCTTTTGTGAAGGGGGGCATGGATCAAGCAGGCTGTTGTGCCCCATCCCTGAGCTGAGGCATACAGGTGTCTCCCTGTCAGCATAAAGGGAATTTGGGGCTGTAATCAATCGAGGGGATCAGCTCAAGGCGAGAGGAACCCGAGCGGATTCTGGGGGACTTGCACAAGGTGTGCTGACATTGGTGCAGTCAAGGACATATCATCCATCCCTGGGGGGCTGAGAGAAGTGAGCTGGGCAGTGAGGAGAGGGTGCCAGCCAGGCAGGGGGTCGGGGGGGGTCCACTCACCATATGGGGAATCCTCAATGTTGTCATAGAGCTTGCTGTAGCCCCGCACCTCGGCGAAGAACAGGGCGACAGTGGGCACACTGATCCAGGGCAGCGAGCGCAGCGCGTAGGTGATCTCCCGACGTACCTGGTTCTGCAGGGGGGCAGTAGAAGAGAGGGGTCAGGAGGAGAGAGTATACCAGGAGCTGGGCAGGGACCCCTAAGAGTTAGGATGCTCTGGCCCCTGACAAGGCAGGGAGGGCTGGCATTTGGGCTGCTGATCAGCTTTTGGTGTGAGCGCTTCACCATGACAGCCACGCTCTGGCACGGGGCACAATGTGCTGCCCGTTTGGGGAGGGCCTCACACAGGATAGTGCCTGTGCTGAGCCTAGGATGTTGTGCAGGTAGCACTTGTACCAAGCCAAACAGAGAACCCAACACAGGCATGCACTGGAGCACTGAGTGGGCAACTGCTGTCATAGGGAGGGCAGACCTTGACTTGCAAAAGTGAGGCACCAAGATGGGCAGTGGTACACAGACACGTGTCTGTGCCTGGCCTCGAGCTGTTGAGTGTGTAAGGGTTGACTGCTGCAGCAATGGGGCTTGGGCTTCTGTCACCCAAGGAGTGATGAGTGCAGGGGAAGCAGGGTGCCAGGGCAGGCAGTATGGATGCAAGGGTGGAATGCTTTTTGAGGTACCAGAGACACTGAGACTGTTGGCATTACTGGAACAAGGTAGTCTGCAGCTGGTGAGGGAGTGGGTGAGCAGGTCGTCATCAGGATGTGATGAGTGGAGATGTAGGGCCAGGTGTTTAGCAGGCAGCATGGCTGCCCACATCCAGAGGCAGAAGTCCCTGCCTTGGGAGGAGTGGGCAGTCCAGCATCTCCACCAGCCCCGAGGTCAGTGGAGGGCTCTGAGCTGGTATTAGTGTGCTTGTGTCCTCAGGGGCTTTCTAAGGACTCAGCACATTGGAGATGAGGTCTCATGAGCAACATGCAGGGCAGGGGTTGTACATAGAAGAAAAGCATCCCTGAAGAACCAGTGAGAAGAGGCAGCAAACAGGCAGCAGAGCCAGCCAATGCCAGGCATTGGCATGCGTTGTTTGGAATGGCCTTCAACTGGAGGGTGGCAAGGGGGATGCTGGTGACACAGAGCTTGGGTGAGGCAGGGTGCCAGGGTGGTGGCATGGAGTACACCTACCTCTAAGAACTGGGGATGCTTCATGAGCTTGTGGTCAAAGATGAAGTAGTAGCTGAGGGTGCCGAAGAGCAGGTAGAGAGCGAGGGCTCCCAGGTTGGTGATGACGAAGAGGCTGAGGAGCTGGCGGAAGGGCTCACTCTCAGGCCAGCTGCTGGGATACACGTAGGGTGTGAGAAGGTTCCGGTCAGCAGCCTCCAGGACCAGATCCATGGTGGCTCCTGTAAGGAAAAAGAGAGTCAGTGCAACTGGTTGCAGAATTGGCGCAGGAGGTGTCCCTGTCTGTCCCTGGGGTTGTAGGGGCACAGTCCGAGTAGTGCAGAAGATTGAGTGGCTGGCAGCAGGATGCTGGAGGGTTGTGCCAGTGGAGAGGTTGGCCTCTGTTCAGGTCACCACAGCCAGGTCTGTGAGGCGTGCCTGGAAGATGTAAGCCGTGGAGAATGCAGCGTGGGTCGTGGAAGATGCTGCCCTGTTTCCAAGTGCTCTCACAGTGAGAGAGGGCATGCATGGCAGGAACCCACGCTGGGGAAAGGGTGGCAGCAGGACGTAGGCTTTGGGGAGGAAGCCCTTCCTGGGCAGCATGTGCATAGGGGATTGGAGATCGTGGCGGCAGCCGTCTCGGCAGTCCGGGGCCCCTTGCCTGTTTTTCGGGTCCTGCAGGATGATTCCAGCGGAGCTGTCGGTGGTCCCGGTGCTATCACGGAAAGCCCCGGCAGCGACAGGGCTGTGTGTGGGCGGCAGGGAAGGCAGCAGCCGGAACGAGGCGGGCGGTGCCTGTGCCCGGTGCGGGAGGGTCAGTGTGTTTTGGAGGCGGGGGCGAGGCCCGGTGCAGAGGCGGCAGGAGCGGAGCGCCCGGCGGGGAGCGAGCCTTGGGTAAGAGCCGGACGCGGCGCCGCCCGGCGTGGGAGCTGCGTGCTGAGCCGCGCCGCGGGGCTTCCGATCCGCGCTGTGTCCCACGTCCCTCCCCCCCAACCCCGCGCCCCGTACCCCGTACCCCGGTACCTGCTGCGGGTCCTGGCGCGGCGGTAGGCGTGGAGAAGGCGGTGCCACCGCCCGGTAGCGCCACGCGACGTCAGCACCGGAGCGGCTCGCGCCACCTCGGACGGTGACGTCGCGCGAAGGCGGGGACAGCTCGGACCGGGGCCGGCCGGAGTCTGCGGGGCTGGCTCCGCACACGGTCGTCTCGCGTCGCCGGGGCGCAGCCCAGCCGGCTGCCCGTACCCGCGACGGGCTGGCTGCAGGGAGCGGAGCGACAGCCGGTGGGAGAAACGCTGTCGCTGTCGCTGCTGGCATGGCCGCGGGGAACGCAGCGGGGCGGGGCTCAGCCTGCCCTCCGTGCAGCAAGGTGCCGGCTGGAGCCTGGCGCTAGTGTGTGGGGAGGCGGCGGGGCTGGCATCTGACTTGGGACAGTGGCTTCACGAGGGTGGCTGGGCACAGGTGGGATCCTGGGCAACGCCGCAGTCGAGGTCGCGAAGGCTAGGCAGGCAAAGCAGTCCTGGCACCCCCCATCCCACCTCCTCGCTGGATGCCAAGGAGCAAAAGGCCTGGCAATACCAAGTGTCCCTTTAGCCCCTTGCAGGCGAGATTTGAGGCTTGGAAGCATCATTGGAGCCAGCTGCCTGGGATCCTCCTCTCAGTCAGGTGCAGGGGCCCCGTCACAGTATCGGGGCAGGAAAGAGGCAATATCAGGGTCATGCCCTGGGCGTGCTACATCCACAGCCTTCCCACCACCCATGAGGTGGGTGGTGACCTTGTTACAGGTAGGTGCACATTACAGCTGAGACAGCTGCTGCCTTTGTTTGTGTTCACAAATGAAAACTTGCTGCTCCTGCAAGGGGAATCAGGCAACCCAAGGTCTACCAGCATTATTAAAGTCTGTGGCAAAAAACGTATTAAATGTCTGCTTTTTCTTTGTCCCTTTTAATTGGCTGACTATGCTCAAAAACTAGCAGTACAAACTTACCTTCACACCTCCTCTCACTGTTCATGTACTTTAAAAAGCCCTCTTGTTACCTGAAACATTACTGGCCAGTTGCAACTCTAATAGAGCTTTGGGCTCTCCTGCCTTCTCCCTGCCTGTGCATACCACAGCTTTGTCATCTTCCTACAGAAACTGACCTCACTTGCAGAGGTCATACAGTTTCTTTTTCCTCTGGAGCTCCATGAGGAGCTCTCTCCCACCACCCACCAAATAAAACACAGGCACATCTCCTTCCTCCAGCCTCATTGTAGGCTCTCAGCTCTAGCACACCCCATACATGGGAACCCTGAAATCCCTGCTCCCCAACCCCTCTTGGGGACTATCCCCAGCCTCAACATCTAGTTGGCCTCTCCCCATCTTCACCACCATCACACAGGACCACGCCATTTACGAAGAAGGAATACATCACATTTTATTCCCACACAGCCATTTCACAAACACAAGACAGGACACCAACACAGACAGCCCCCTCCACCCCCCCAACACCCCCAACTGCACTCCAAGGCCATTCTCAGCTCCCAGGAGGTGCCCTGATGCTGCCCCACACCTGCAGACCCCGACACTCCTCTAACCCTCAAAAAACTCTGCCAGGGCACATTCTACAAACATGTGTGGGAATTCCATCCCCCATTTTTCTGGCTCTCACCCCTGCCCTGTTTGGAAAGCACTTCTTTCCAAACATTTGGACCAGCTTGTCACCACCACTGGATACTATCAGGCTTCCCAGACACCCAGGGACATACTTGGCTCTTGGCCACATGCCCCAACACCACCTTTGTTCCAGAGATGGAGAGGGCAACACATTCCCGAAGTGTCACCACACCCCACAACGACACTGTGCTGCCCCAGCCTGTGACCTGTGTCACACCTACCTCCAAGCTGAGTCCATGCACTCACAAGACACTGACAGCAGCTCCTGAGGACCACAGCAGCTCTTGCCTGTCCCACACTACCAACAGGGGTGGGGGCTGCCTACAGTGCATGCTACAAGGGAAAGCCTTGGAAAAAAGCTATGAAAAACCCTCTCAAGCCTCACATCAGTGATGGAAACCTGCAAAAAAACCACCCCAAGTCCCACATCAATGCCAGAAACCTGCAAAAAAAAAAAAAAAAAACCAAACCCAAGCCCCACATTAATGCCAACAAATCTCAAGCTCTGCCCTGCTGTCACTGCCACTGCATCTGCCACATGCCATGTTCACATCTGGGTCCACGTTCAAGCTCTCTGCAGATCAAGTCCCTCTATTGCCTCCATGCAGCAGGATGGATCAGTGGCAGTTTGGCCACTGTGGGGGTGCCATCTCCTACCCTACAAAGACTCAGGCTGACATGAGAACAGTACTTGGCTGGGCGGCAGAGCCGCACCTACGAGGTCAGGTCCCGCAGAGCTGTGCACAGCCACAGCTGGGCTGCCACCAAAAGGGTCGCTTGGGCACAGTGCTTCCCCGCAGAGCTGGAGGCTGCCAACACAACAACAAGGCTCACATGAGCTGGGGTCCCTGCAAAAATGCAACAGACACCTCCCTTCTCACACACCCCCCAAATTACACCAGTCCCACATCCTCCTGGGGTACCCCATCTCATCACTGGGCCTCCCCTCCACCCCCAACAAGCCCGCTTGGTGGCTCACACCACACACCATGACCACCCTTGCAAGTTACTGCCTGCCATCTCTTCAAAGTCTGCCATCAATGACCTTGCAGACACCTCACCATGAGCAGAGCCCCTGGGAACAGCACACATCCAGCTCCCTGTCCTCTGCCTCCCTCCTGTCTGTGACATCCCACACATTCCACTCAACTTGCCCACACTGCTCACCCCTACAGCCCCTCAGCTTGGGTGCAGAAGCCCCTGTGCTGTGCACACCCGAACTCCTCCTGCACCATCACCGATACTTGCCCCTGCAGCTTTTGCCATCCCCTTGCAGTGTCCCTGTCACACAGCTGCACAAGGGTCCATCCACCTGGCTGGTGCAGATCTGCTCACAGCCTCCATTGTCCTCACACCAGTCTGATCCTGCACACAAAAAGCAAAGGAGGACACCTGAGTGATGCTGCCAGGCCCCAAGCCCCCGATCCTTGTCTGCCTGTGACCCAGCATCCTGCCATGCCCAGGTTCCTGCTCCGTGGCACACCACCAGGCTCAACTTGGGTGACAGACAAGCCCTGCAGCCTTCCTCGGGGTCACACATACTCACGTTTCCTCCTAATAGGCCCCACGGAGAGGATCTGCTCCTTGGCTTCCTCGGTATATGTGCTGGCCATCCTCGTGTGCTGAGGGCAGTTCTACACAGGGATGAACACCACCTCCATCAATCTCAGCCCCTCCCTGGGCCCCCACCACACCTTTCCATCCAGCCCAGCTCCCAAAGGGATCCTGCAACCAGGCTCAGAGAGCACAGATCCTGAGGTGACCTGTGCACAGCAGAGCTCTACTCCTGGTGCCTAGAGAGTCACACACCCCTCCCAGTCTTGCCATTGGGGCTACATCCCCAGCCACCTCTCTGACACTGCACCAGTCTGGCTCGTTATACTCTGCCAGAGCCCTGCCAAGCCAGCAAGCTGTGCCTCAGCACTTGCCCCACTTACTATTTTGCATGAGTACTTCTCTGAATCGCAGAGGGAGACGGCACAGTGCAGGTGAACCTCATCATAATCGCCGATGAACTTGAAGACGGTGACGTGGAAGCGACAGGTTAGTGACACCCCGTTCTCCTCTATGCCAATGGTGTTGTCCTTCATGTTTTGGCACCTGCACAAAGCACTTATGCTTGCCCTGGCCCTCTCAACTGGGACCCTCCCTTGAGGGACACCACTCACCCCTCTTCCCATAAGGTTCCTTGCCCTAGGTCCTGCAGCAGCACCCATAGATCCCTCCAAGCCTACCTCCATCCTGCCTCCGTAGTGTGACCTCTCTCTGGTACTTCTGACTTTGTGGTATTCCCAGTTCCCAAGACACATCCACCATGATCCACATGCCCCCTGCCTCCCATAGACAGCCAAAATGCCCAGAGCATCAGTGACACAAGGAAGGCTGCTTCCCTCCACAGCCAGCATTCCACTGCACATGAGGCCTCTGGCTACCATTACACTAAGCAACCTACCTCCTGCACTAACAACACAACCTGCCCTATTCCCCACCCTTTCCAGATCTCTGTCAACCATCTCAGTGACCTTCAAATGACAACAGCAACCCTAGAAGCACCCTCCCCACCAGACAAGACCAAAGCCACTAAGGTATGCTGGGCCACTTGGCCCACAGCCACTCACCCTCCCTCGATGATGAAGTAGCGCAGTTTGTCATTGCTGTCCCGTGAGGGGGTCGCGTAGCATTTGTTCAGCATCAAGATCAAGTGGTTGGAATCGGCCCCAACAACAAAGACCCCCACATAGAGCACGTCTCGGGTGGTGAGCACCACCTCACCCTGTCGGTAGGGGTGCTTGTAGGATGAGTTCTTGTACAGAGCCATCTTGGTCGTGAAGCTCCCTTCCTGCGTCGGCACCGTCAAGTTAATCACACTAACAAGGACACAAAAATATTGACTCAGACAGAGGAGAGGCTACAAACCCCCAACTCAGCACCTCACATGGGACCCTTGCTCCTGCACCTGTGGGACAGGAGAGGTCATATAGCTCACTCCAGCCTCCTACCTGAGCATTGGCCTCACTACTGAATCCAGGGAGATCTTGATGTCCAGCTCGTAGGCACAGGAGAATTCCACGTTGATGGTGCGGTCGCGGGTGATGATGTTGCCGGTGTTGTTGGCGCTCTCGATCCACACTGTGTTCTTGTACACAATGTGAGTGCTGTTGGACTGCAGACAGAGCACAGCATGCTGCTGGAGACTGGCCCTCCCTGCTACCCTGCTCCTAACAAACACCCTGGCCCCTAAATGAGCCACATGACACCAAGGGCCCTGCTGCATCTCCACCACCTCTGCCCACAAAGAGTATGGCATGGCAGGGATAGGAACTGCTGGGCAGCATCCTTACCCCACAAGACCTGACTGTTTTCCCCAAATCCCACCCCAGTGTCGCTCACCTCTGCTCCCAGCCCTGCATGGCTCATGCCTGCCTCACCTGCACCAGGTTGCCACAGTTGCCTTTGGTGTTATTGATCTGGAAGGAGATGAAGTCCTCCCCTTCGATGCCGGGGCAGTGGCGGTCGTTGACCCGCACCCCCTCACGCTCAAAGCCCAGCTGGAACAGCTTGCACTTCGAAATTGACACCTCCATTTGGGCAGCTTTGCAAGTCACCTCTGCATCAATGATGTCATGGGTGGCTAGAAGACATTACAGCCTCAGATCACCACAAGTGGCACTGCACACCCAGGCTGCTGGCCTGCCTGGCCCTCCTCCCCACTGCCACAAACAGGCTGCACTCATCTCCTGCAGCATGCCCTGCCCAGCCCTGCTGCTCAAAGTGGTCCCAAGCCAGAGATGCTCAGAATGTGCACTACAGAAAACCTCCTCCCTTCTCTCACCCTGAACCACACATGGTTGCAATACCACATCTCGGCTCTCTGCACAGCTCTTCCCCAAGCCCCAGCATGACAGCCTAACGTGCCCACATTGCTCAATGCCAACCCTCTGGCCAGGATTGCAGGACTCACTGTTTCCATAGGGTGGGGGCTCGATGCAGCCGCACAGCTCCCCGCCGTTGTCCAGCTCACAGCTGCGGTTGGGGCAGTCGGCGCCCACACAGGGATCTTCCACCACTCCTGCTAAACAACACAAGACAGAGCACAAACATCATCTTTACCCTCAGACCGCGGGGCAGGCACCTCCAACCGCCAAGGACTGCCTCTGCCCGAGCTGCCCCTCTCCCCCTGGTTGTGATCCCGCTGGAACGCAGCTCCCCTTGACCCGGACAGCCCCTGGCTCTCTTACAGCAATTCTCCTTCTCGATCCACTCTGTGCCCAGGATGCCAAAAGTGCGGCAGGCCTCGCCATAGGCGGCCAGCGAGCCGCACAGCTGGACCTTCTTGTGGTTGTAGCAGCCATCCAGAAAGCAGGACTCATAAAATGGCAGGGGGTCCAGGAGGCCATAGCAGGGCTGGAAGAAGCCTTTCATGTCCGTCAGCTTCAGACAGTAGCTGTCGCTCTGCAGCTCCTGGATCTGGACGTTGTCGCAGGAGGCAGCATACTGTGAGTACTGCAGCTCGTTGCAGCTGTGGGCATCAGATATGTTGTGGGGGGTCTCGTCGTGACTGGCCCTGCTCCCAGCCAGCAGGGAAGGGTGGTCTGATGGCTCACCTCTTCTGCATGCCATTGGTCTTCCAGCTCTGTGCCAGCACCACGCTGCTGACCGCAGGCTTGCCCCGCAGCGTGGCGTAGTCATCCGTCCTGTCGCCGTTGAAGTTGCCGCAGAGGCCACACACTTTATTCTGCAGCCGCTCCCCGATGGTGATTTTGATGACGTTGAAGCCGTTGTAGCGGATCTGGATGTCAGGGCTGGAGTCGATGACCAAGAAGCCCTCCTGGCTGAAGATCTTTGTGGAAAGCCCCGTGACAAAGGGGATGCTGACGTGGCTGCCGTTCACCTGATGAAGGAGAGGAGAGGAGGCAAGGCTGACATCCCATCCCTCTGCCCATGGCTGGAAGCGTGAGCCACCCACAGGCAGCTCTGCAGCTGCCTCCCACTAAAGCAGCTGACAAAGCAAAGACCCTTGGCTTTGGTAGGGGCTGGCAAGTCCTTCTCCTTCTGCCTCCATGGATCCATCTGAGCATATCACCTACCTTAAATGCCTCCATGAGGCTGCACTTCTGCTTACATGCAGAGACTCTGGCTTGGGACTCATTAGTCACCAGAAAAGGCCACAGACAATGCCCTTCAGAGACCAAGTGACACTGCAGCAATACCCAGCCCTCTGTACCCCTGCACTTAAAAGGACCTGCACCATTGAGAGGTGGACAGGTAGGCAGCTATAAACTCCTGGGCTGCAGACCATCTTGCTTCCTGCTAGCCCTTATGTCTTGGCTGGCATCCTTCTGTGAAGCCCAAGAGATGACAGGCCCATGTTCAGCTCACAGAGTGCCTCGACTGGGATGCGAAGCCACCAACAGAGCCCTCCAGGGCTGACTGGAGGGGACAGACAGCCCTGATGAGACCTTACCTTGACAGTATTCCTGTCACTGATGAGGATCTGCTCTTCGTTGATGTAGAAGTAAACAGGGGAGATGATGGTGAGGTTGGGAGAGGACCACTTGTCGAAGTTGATGATGAGCTGGAAGGAGAAGTCGGGTAGCTTCTGGCAGATGGTGGAGAGGACGAAGGCGCAGTTGGCAGGGAAGCGGAGGAAGGCCCCATCGAAGGTGCGGAAGACACCGCCACCGGCTGCCAGGCAGAAGGAGCTCCTGGTGCTGAAGCAGCCACGGATGCCGTTGCGCAGGGCACACTCCTCGTCAGACTTGCAGTGCCGTGGGTCGCACTGGATGAGGTTGCGCCGGAAGCAGCGGCAGCGGCGCGTGCAGTCCCCGTTCCAGAAGAGCTGCTTGGGCTGAAGGAGGGACCTGTCACCAGCTGTCAGGGCCAGGGACCCCTGCCCTGCCCTCTGCATATGCTTGGGCTGAGATTTATGCCCCTCTGTCGCAGGGCAAGCAAGAGTGGGCAATAAGGACAGAGGAAAAGGCACAAAGAACACACTGGCAGCTTGCACCTTGCAACATCTCTGCTACCTGCAGGCATGAGGCAACTGCATGTTTTCACTACCACCACCACACCTTCCTCACCTCTGGGACATGCACAGAAATCACAGCACACTCAACGCCTCCTTGACCTCTTTCTTGCACCTCTTTTGCCTCTCTCTGCCTCCACTTGATCCATGTCTGCCTGCTTTGCCCCTTGTTCCCCCCACTCTCCCTTGGTGCCAAACCACCAGACTTCAGAGCAATCCCCAAGCATGGCCATGGACCAGCAGACACACATGAGGCTGATGAAGAAGACCTGACCCTGCAGGCCCTGCTGAGTGCTCTGACTGAGGCTATGACCCTGACAAGTGGGTGCAGCACAACACTTGGTACCAGCCCAGCCTCTGCTCAGAAATACCAGACAGGCAGTGAGAAAGCCCCAGGAGAAGGACATGAGCAGCATACCTCATAGTATTTGCCATCAGAGTAGCAGCCACAGTTGTGGGGAAGGATGCAGCTCTTGCCATTGAGGACATACCCAGGGTCACACTGGCATCCCTCCACGCAGTAGTGGCTGCAGTCACTCTTCAGCCGGATGGCAGCACAGCGAGGCTGGCACAGGGACACGCAGCTCTCGTAGTGGCTGTTGGGAGGACAGCTGATGGCTGCAGTGTTACAGAGGACAGAACATACCCAGATTAGCTTCCCAGACCAACCTGGCAGCCAGCCATACATGGGGCCATAATCTCCACTGCTAGCATCCCTGGGCAGTGAACTCCCTTGCCAAGGTGGTAACCAGGGACCATGTTACCCAGAGAGGGACCTGGAGCTTGCAGGCACACAACTGAAGGGAAAAGGCAGCCTTCATCCCTCTGTCCTACGCTGCTTGCCAGCTGCCTAGTCCAAGCTGAGCCACAAGTCTTCCTTACTCACCACCACCTCTGAGCTCCTGCTCAGACTGCTCCTCAGTCTCCCAAGAGCCCCTGCCCTGTGGTCCCTGCCCTCCTGCTTACTGACACCAGACTAAGAAGAGCTGCTTATGCTGGCCTTGGGGATCTCAGGCCCTGCTCTTCTCTGTTTGGGGACATGCCTTTGCTGGGCCATCAGACCATGAAACCTGCAAGGGCTGTGCCTGAGCATGCTGCTCTCCATGCCCTGCTGTGGACCATCCAAGGTGCCTTGCTGGATGGCCTCACTACCCCTGCCCTGTGAGAGAGGAACCCTCCGAGCCACGAGTTTGCTAGTTAGAAGGAATAATGACAAAAATTTCACTCTTGTTATCTAAGACATTGCTTTCCATCTGATTTGCCAGACAGATCTGCTGCCAGAGAGCTGTGGTCCCCATCCTTGGGAGCCTAATTGAGCATCACATTGTAATCTTATTGACAAGAGCATGGAGGTTCATTAGAGAAAACACATGCTGCTGGCTTTGAAGCTGACTGATGTCATTCTTGTGTAGCAATGGAGGGATGGCTGATACCTTCTGAACTTGAGGCTTCCCCCTTTCCATCCTTGCTTGTGCTGTACCACACACAGTTTGCATTGATTCCAAGAGATCAAAGTGGGAGGGATGCTGCCAGCCCATCAGACTCCCCCTCCCTCACCTGCAGACAGGTCAGTCAGTTTGCTCAGCCTTGCCTACAGGCACAGCTACCATACCACTTTAGCTCACTTACTCTGTTGACTGCTCCCTTGTGTGGAAAGAAAGGAGGGAATCCCCACGGCCATCTCCATATGCTGACTGTGGGAACCTGGGATGTGTTTGGGTCGATGGCCTGAAGGTAGCAGGTGCCCACTCATGCTCCATGAGGTGCTCTGCTACCTCTCTACAGGGTGAGCTCCAGACAGTGCTATAGCTAAGGTGGACAATGACAGGAAGCACCTCTAAAAAAGGAGCTGGAGGCAGGGTGGTACTTACAGCACGAGGTGAAGTTTCTCCAGCCAGTAATGGCAATGCCCTGCGTTTGACACGTGCTGGCATAATTCTGCAGCCAGCTGCAGGCTGTCTGCATGGCTCCCCCATCCACACAGGTGTCAAAGAGGCAGTTCTTGTAGAAGAAGCTGGGGCTGATCTTGCTGTGGCATTTGGCAAAAACACCACTTTGGCTCGGGATGAGGCTGCAGAGCTGCTGGGGTTTCCAGAAGCCTTCCACCTTGCCGCAGGCAGGGCAGCGGTCGCCGCAGCCCACGCGGCAGAATGCATCTCGCTTTGCCCAGCTCTGGACGAATTCAGCAACGCTGGAGGCCAGCACACCACCCCTGGCCACCAGGTCATCCTCTGGGTTGCCATTGTAGCGGCCACAGAGGCCATAGGTGAGGTTCTGGAAGCTGCGTGGGACGGTGACAGAGAGGAAGGTCTTCCAGTCATACACCACCTTCAGCCCAAAGTCGGTCTCAACCACGATGTGAAAGCCAAAGGCAAAGATGTTCACTTTGCCCTGGCCCAGCTTCAGGGGCAGGTAAAGACGCTCATCGTTGACCTGTGAGGAAACAAGACAGGTTGTGAGTGGGAAGGATGCTTGGAGCTGCCGGGGAGGACACAAATGAGGGCAGCTCAGCTCTCAGAGCAATGTTGCTGATGGCTTCACCTCTACATCCAAAACAAGGCAGCTGAAATAGAAGCCCTCTCTAAAAGCTGTGCATGGCAGCACCCTAGAGCTGAGTCTAAGCATGCACCCTTCCTAACCTCCAGAAAACCTCATAAGCTGTAAGGTCTTATGCCTGGGGAATTGCTCCATGGTTTGGGAGCCACAGCACGGAAAAGTAACCATGGTCCTCATGGCCCTGTACTCACCATCACAGTGTATTTGTAGGCACGGTGGATGACGATGTTGTAATTGAAGACCTCCACTTCGACTTGTTTCACCCAGAGGGCCAGAGAAGTGTCCCGATCCTCATTCCTGGCTGTGACAGTGAAGGCAGGGAAAGTATCCGAGCGCTCTGCCATGGGCCGGGTGATTGTGGTGCACAGGACCAACGCGCAGCTGCTCTGGAAGTCAAAGGAGTAGCCATCAAAAGTCAGGTAGTGTCCATAGCCAGAGATGATGCAGGAGGCATCCGTGCGGACGTGGCAGTAGTAGAGACCATTCTCCTCCAGGCAGTACTCGTCGTCCTTGCAGGAGACATTCTCACAGTAGACGCTGTTGTCGGAGCCATTGCAGTAGCAGAGGAAGTGGCAGGAGATGTCCATCCAGAAGGTTTGGTTGGTGGCCAGCTGGCGCCCCTCGAAGTTGCAGCCACACTCTCCGCGGGGGATGCAGCGGCTGCCGCGGAGGGCAAAGCCCTCGTCGCACTGGCAGCCCTCTGCACAGCTGTCTGCGCAGACAGGGCCTGTCGCCAGCGTCTCGCAGGTCTCCACGCAGCTCATGCACTCCTCAAAATGGCTGTTCTCTGGGCAGGAGAGGGCTGCAGGGCCAACAAACATGGAGTGTGAGTTCCCAGCTCCAGCAGCCCTGGAGCAGCATGGGTGGGGAACAGGCAAAAGGTGGAAACAGGGTGAAGAGCAACTGACTCGGGGAAAAAGGAAAAGGGGAAACAGTCCCAGCACCATGCCGGCCACTGGCTCTTCTCATCCCTTTTGCAACCCCTTCTCTTGACCATCGCCCTCCTCGCATCACTGCCCTGCTTTGCCACATGCCAAGTGATGCCTCCTCCTGCTATTTTGCAGAGTGACAGGTTGGAAAGGACCCCAAGGATCATCTGCTCCAACCTTTCTAGGTGATAGTGGAGTTGAAATGAGGTAGCCCAGCACCCTGGCAAGCTGAGTCTTCAAACTGTCCAGTGCAGGGGAATCCACTGCTTCCTTTGGGAGATGACTCCAATTGCTAACTGTTCTCATGAGGAAACATTTTCTTCTGGAGTCCAATGGGAATCTCCCCAGCAGTAACTTGTCCCTATCACCCCTTGTCTTTCCCATGGGACTCCTTGTAAAAAGGGAGTCTCCATCCTCCTGGCAGCCACCCTTTATGTACTGGTCCATGGCAAGAAAGTCTCCCCTAAGCTTTCTCTTCTCCAGGCTGAACAAACCCAGCTCTCAGCCTTTGCCCATGGCATTTTGAAGAGCATGAGGCCAGGTCTGCCAAATGGACATCTCCCTCAAACCTCTGCAGTGGAGCTGGGGGCTGTCTCCCCACCACATACTTCCATGATGGGGATTTTTCACATTGTCTTCTGAATTATGAATGTTTCCCATCGACAGCAAGTGTACAGCGACAGCTAAAAACAAGCGTGATTCAAATTATCCTCCGATGGTGGCATACAGCACTGCCAGACACCATCTGCAGCTCTGGAATGCTCCTACACTGCATGATAAAGCTTCTGATGCCTCCTGAAATGCCATCCTGAAATTGCTTCACTGGGAAATCTGTCTCTGCTGGCACAGGCACCGCTTAGAAACTCCTGGTATGTGGAGCAGCACTGCCTTGCCTTTGAGCTAGAGAGATGTTGCATTCCTACCATTCCGACCCCAATTCCCCTTCCCCTTCCATATGCTTTGTGGATGCTCATGGCAGAAAACTCTACCAAGCATTGTCCTTGGCAAAGCCCATCTCTGGTTGGCTGCTAAGGAAAAGAGTAAGAAAATTGCCCCAGACTAGGCACCTGCACCCCTACCCTTCTGTGTGACTTTGAACATCCAATGCTGCCGCTAGTGCTGTCAGGCCAGGGCCTCCCTCCCAAGCAGTTCTTCTGCTATTGACTGTCTGCCAGCTCAACCACAGAGAAGCACTCTGTGGGTAAGGGGTACCCACCAGAAACAAGAGAAGAGGTAAAGGGAAGAGTCCATACTTTTCAGCAGCTCATAAGAAAAGCTGCTTTACCTCTGCATACCTGCAAGCTCCCAACAAAAAGACTCTGCCTGAGGCTGCCAGGGTCTACATCCCCTTCTCCCTGCCCCAGGTACTTAACAGCTTTGGGGGACTCACGGCAAAAGCTGTGGCTCCTCCACTGGCCAATGTCCACCTCAGCGTTCTTGCAGGCACTGGCATAGCGTGCCACGGAGTCACACAGCTCCGACTGGTTACCCCCACTCTGGCACAGGCGGAACAGGCAGGTCCTGTAGTAGGCTGAGACATTGACCACGCTGTGGCACTCCAGGAAGGAGCTGTTGGTGGGGTCGTTGATGATGCCACAGTTGGAGCGGCTCCTGTAGGTCTTGAGCAGCTCCGAATCGTTGTTGCAAGCCTTGAGCAGGTCCCCACACTCCCCATTGCAGATCTCATCAAATGTGGTCCAGCTCTCCAGGAAGAGCTCCAGGTTGTCCGTGCACTTGCCCTTGGGCGGGCAAAATTCATCGCTGGCATTGCCGTTGAAGAAGCCACACAGGCCCCCGGTGCAGTTGAAGTAGGCAGTGGAGAGGTGGATCTCCAGGAGGCCTGAGTCATAGTAGCTGATAGCCAGGAGCCCCTCTGACTCCATCACGGTGCCGTTGTCGCTACGGTAGACTTCCAGGCGGCCAGAGGGGTGGAAATAGGGCAGCTCCATCTCATAACCGTTCACCTGACAAGTTACAAGCAGATCAAGAGGCTTCACAGAGAGCAGTGCAACTTTGCGTGGCCATTCCCCTCTGCTGGCCACATGGCACTGAGTATGCTAAACACTTCCTGACCCAAACTCACCCTCCAAGGCCCAGAGCCTACTCTGAGGGAGGGCCTGCAGCTCTTTCCATGCTTTTTGCCCCACAAACAATTTTTTTTTCCCAAGGGAAAAACAAGTTGTGAGAGTTAACTGCAATGTCAAGAAAGCCACCAGAGCTGACTCAGCAACTGAACAGGAGTAAGAGTGCTGTGACAACTTCACAGGCACCTAAAGGGTCTCCACAGAGGGAAGAAGCCTGTTTGGGCCATCAAAGTGCCACTGTGGTGCCTGATGCTCTAACTTGGGTCCAGGGCCACAGACCCATGAGCCATTCTCCAGAGAGACACTGGATCACAGCATGAGCCCCCACCTCCCACTCTGGCCCTGAGGTGGGATGTCCTGACACCAGCACCTTTACCTTGATCTCCAACAGGCTGGTGCCTCCAATCTTCACCTCCTGGCCAGCCACCTGGATCCGTATGACCCGTGGCCCATTGGGAGCAGCTCCGGGTTTCTTTTGGCTGATGTCCACCTCAATGAAGTCTGGTTTCTCCGGGCAGGTTTTCAGCAGCGTGTAGGAGTGCTCCAGTGGGTAGGGGAAGGCTACTCCATCAAATGTCTGCAGCACTTGGTTCTGCCCCACCAAACACAGAGTCTGCCGCTTCGGGTAGCAGCCCCGGTAGCCGTTCTCAATGGCACAGACCTCTTCCTCGGGGCAGGTGGTGTTGAAGCACCTGGCCTCCCCGCCTTCCTCGCAGTGGCATTGCACAGTGCAGTCTGCTGCTGCCCAGAAGGACTCCCCGATGGCGTAGTAGCGACCGTCCACGTCACAGCCACACTGCTGCACAGGCACGCAGCGGTCCCTGCTCAGCACGTGGCCCTCGTCGCACTCACAGCCCTCAGCACAGGGAGAGCTGCAGGCTAGAGGGGCCGTGAGGTCCGAACACGTGGCAGGGCATCTGCTGGTGCACACTGAGTAGTGGCTGAGCTCTGGGCACCGCACAGCCGTAGCTGTGGGTGCAGAGGGGAGACAAACAAGAGGAGGACCATATTACAGCATGCTTTGGGAGCAGTCACCTGGGGGTTGGTCTCTTTGCCCAGGCAACCAGTGACAGAATAAGAGGATACAGTCTCAAGATGTGCCAGGGGAAGTTTAGGCTCGAGGTGAGGAGAAAGTTCTTCACAGAAAGAGTAATTGGCCAGGGGAATGTGCTTCCCAGGGAGGTGGTGGTGTCACCATCCTGGGAGGTATTCATAAAAACCTTGGATGTGGCACTTGGAGTCATGGTTTAGTTGTCAGGTGGTGTTAGGTATTAGGTAATAGGTTGGACTTGATGATCTCTGAGGTCTTTTCCAATCTGGTTGATTCTGTGATTGGTGGAACTGACCCTTCTGTTTGCCTCTTGCACCTCCCTGGCCATTCCTGTCATGCAAGCAATGGCTTCTTTAAAACAGGCCGAGAGGCATCAAGCCGCCTGCTGAAGGGCTGGCCAAGAGGTGTACTAGTGCTGGCCAGCCCCTGTCTGGTCCAGCCTCCATCTCTCAGCACAGCAGCTGCCCATCTGCAGAGCAACATGGAGCTGCCACCTCATGCCTGGCACAAGAAGAGAGGGAGAGGAGGGACTCTCGCCTGACTCCTTCCCCTGGCTTTCCTGCCCCTCATCTCATGCACTGCAGAGCACACAGGCAGACCCCTGAAATCGCTCCCCTCCTCTGGCATGAGCACGCAAACACTTACCGCATCCCGCCTGGGTGCGCCACTCTCCCACTGAGATGCCCAGCCCCTGGCACACCGCAGCATATGCCTGGATGGCTTGGCACAGGCCGGTGCCATTGTCCTGCATGCTGCAGAGGTCGTAGACACAGCTGTGGACGAAGGCAGTGGGGTCCAGAACAGCACTGCACTCCCACAGGGGCCCTCCGCTCTTGTTGATGAAGCCACAGTACTCGGGGCTGAAGTAGAGGGACTCAGTGGCAGCGTCGCAGAAGGTGCAGTTGTCCAAGCAGCCACTTGAGCATCTCCGCTCGGGGTGTGGCACCTGCCAGCTCTCGCCCAGCTCCGGCACGGACACGGCCAACCTCCCATCCGAGCGGAGGGTATCGTCCTCAGGGTCTTTGTTGTAATTACCACACAGGCCGCACGTGGCATTGATGTACGTGCCCGGAACAGAGACAGAGGCGTAGTGTTGTCCATCATAAGTCACCAGCAGGCCAAAATCAGTCTCCAGGGCTGTGAACAAGCCGCTTTGGTAGACTTTTATTGCACCCAGTTCCAGAGAGATGGGTAGAGACACCACCAAGTCATCCACCTGTGGGAACAACAGCAGACAACTGAGCTGACACATCAAATAGTAGAGCTCTCATGCTGGGACAAAGACAGAAGCCATATGAGACCTCTGACGGTGGTCTTAGGGTTAGGGATGTGTGCAGAAGGACAGCTGTCAGTAAGCCACAGGCATTTGCCACCATGCCTGTCACCCATGCTCATTCCCCAAGGGACATGCAGGACCCATAAGTGCTGTCCCACCCTGTCCAGGCTGCTGTCATGGTCTTGCTGTCACCTTTACAGCAGCTGACCCAGTTAATTCTCCCCTTTCAGTGAGGCTCTTACCTTTGCTTTCCCAAAGCTGCCCTTGGGGAGGACAATCCTATGTGAGTAGACATCCACAAAAATATCCCTCAGCCAGGAGACGGAGGAGCCGCCTCGATTCTCGTTCTTGGCCTCCACGTTGAAGTAGGGCAGCTGGGAGCCTGGCCAGCACTGCCTGGCGAGGAGATAGGAGCAGGAACCCTGGAAGTGAAAGAGGAAGCCGTCGAAGGTGTGGTAATGTGGATCTCCAAACACCACGCAGGTGCTGCTCTCCACCGGCACGCACTGAAAGAACTTGGTCTTCAGTTCGCACGCTTCAAAGGGGCCACAAGCCTGCTCCTGGCAGAAGATCTCATTGTTGAAGTCCAGGCAGCGGCACTTGGTGGTGCAGTTGGCATTGTCCCAGAAGATCTCCCCTTGACGGAGAAACTGTCCTAGAAAGACAGAAAGGGGAAAACCCACACTACATCACTTCTCTCATCAGAGGAACATGCTCTAGTTGTACCACATCAGAATATAGAGAGGTCTGACAGCCCAGTGATCAAGACCACCACCAAAGCATCCTGCTGCCAGCCTCCTCAGCTGCTCTCTTGGCACAGACCCCTGACAAGAGCCTCACAGCAAAGCACTGTGATCACAAGCTTCATTTTCAATGCGTGGTGCTCCCCCTTTGAGGCCTCCTTGTGCCACAAGTCCATTGGATGGTGTGAGTCATGTCACGAATGTGGGGTCAGTGCTGTACCATGCAGGCAGGCCAACTTGAGGGATCTTCCGTGATTCCTTCCATCACCCTTGCTCTGCTCCAGCACTGCAGGACACAAGAGCTGTTGGTGCCATTTTCTCAAAGGCAAAGTCCCCCAGTAAAGCTCACACCTTTTGGAGACCATCTCCAGCACCGTCGCTGTGCTTGTGCTGTCCTCCAGCTTTGCTGCCATCTCCATGTTCACATAACTTTGCTGGTTGAAGAGCAACTCCACCCTCAGCAGCCCAGAGGCAATTCAGTCTGATTCAGAGAGCATTCATGAAACCAAAGAGCTGTTGGTAAGGAACCTCCACAGCACAGAGCAGCGGTGATGGGAAACGCCGAGTGGTGGTGCAGCAACAGACTGAGCAGAGTGGCACAGTGGAGCTATAAAAGGAGGCAGCTTTAGCTGGTGAGAGACATGAGAGGCAGAGAGGAGATGGGAGAACAAGGGTAGCAAACACCCGTGAGAGGTTCCCTCTCCTCCATCTGGCCATCTTTCACACGCGTGGTTTCCGCCATGTGCGCTGCCTGAATTTGCCTCCCCTAACCTTTTTGTTCTCTTCCCTGCCTCCTACCACAAGAGCTATTTTCTGCAACAAACATCTCCTCTCAGCACGACCCACTTACGAGGGCTCTCGTGCCAACGGTCCTGCTGCAGGGGATCTGGGCAAGTGAGCACCATCCTGCAGTGAGCTCCCTTGCCTTCAGTGCCTCATGCTGCACCTCCTCCTCTCATGGAGGGCAAGCGGCTGTGAAATGCAAATTCAGTGGTGGGAGGTACCCATGCTTCCCTTGTCATCTGTAAAGCTGGGACTGACTTCCAGTCCCATTGCAAAGTCCAGCCTTTCTTCCCAGGGTCTGTAGTTGGAACTGTCTGCAGCAGTTGGATCTGAAACCTCCACTGGGGCTGCAAGAGTCTCATGGGTCTTCCTTGGGATGGTCCTAAACTAGGACATAAAGAAGCCACATGTCTCAGAGTGGAGACACCTCCAGTGTCTGTGACAATCCTCTCTTGCTAGAAAGACTCCTGGAGCACAAGGAAGGCTCCTGATGGTTTTGGTTGTCTCATGGTAATGCAATCTGCAGCAGAGTGCCCGTGCAGTCGCTATGTGCATCTGTTAATCCCTTTATATCCCCACTTTGCCAGGGACACAAGCACAGGCACCCCTGCAAGGACAGGGCATTTGTCCTGTCTGGAAAACTTGCTGTTCCTCCAGCAGCAACAAGGGAAATGGGACCACTCTATCAGCTTTCCTACTCTGGGAGCAAAAGGAAATTGCTGTCCCCTGGTCTTCCCACTGCCCTCATCAACCTCACAGAAAAGAACAGAGATGATGACTCAGTGGCATTCAATTCCCGAAAAACACTCAAGCTCCATCCACCCTTGACTTTGGGTTAGGATTCTGCTTCTGGGTGGCAGAAATGGAGGCTTACAGCAACACCACACTGCTAAAACACCAGGAAGGACAAAAGCCAGCAGTGACGACAGGTTTGTGCACTGGAGCAGAGAGCAGAGAAGATTCCCAAGTATGTATGGACCCTTCTCAGTTTTCTCAGAGCTGCCAAGACAGGCCTCATCCACACTGAGAATTCACTGCAAGCACTCCTTGTGAGCCCGGAGCATGTGAGCTGTGCTGGTACCCCTGTGGGAGAGGCAATGCCAACCACAACAAAGGGCACACGGCAGCTGATGAAGGCTTCTTCACACAGGCTGCCAAGGATGCTGTGCCACCACACAGGATGTGACCACCCTGACACAAATGGCAGAGCTCTCTGTCCACTCTTCAGGGCTTCTTGTTGTGTGCAGACTAAAAACTGTCACCAAAGTTGGACTTTGTAGTGACTGTGCAGCACTCAGAGATGTGCCTGGCACCTACCCAGCCCTGCTTGTGTGTTTCTGCTCCTGCAGCTTCAGCTCGAGGGAATGTCTTGGGGAAAAAACAACTCATGTGGTAGCCCAGGGCAGTCAGGCACCTCTCCACCAGTGACCTAACAGCATCACCTTTTGCTACAGTGCACCCCAAAGCTTGAAGAGGCAGCACTGCTGCCTCCCCTTACCTCTCAGGCTGCAGCCATTGGCTGGATCTATTTCTCTGCCATCTATTTTGAAAGCCCAGCGCCCAGGGATGTTGACATTCGTTGTTTCTTCAATGTTGACTATGTCTGGGGTTCTGGATCCTGGGATGCTAAAGAAGTTGGTGAAATTGCCACCATTGAAGCCAGCCTAAAACAGAGAGAGAGAGAAAATGTCATCACACATCTTTGCTACAGGAATGAGATGCACCTCCACACTCCTCTGTTCCCTATACAAGAACTCATCTTTAATTTCAAAGGATCTTTTCAGGAATTTCAGATTTCAAGTTGTTTAGATGTGAAACAGAGATAGGGATATGGGAGCAAAGAACCTCACCTGGGCCATCACCCCACCAAGACCAGTCAGGGGGTCCCCTCCACTGGCTGTCCCTGTGGTCCAGCTGATCTCATGGTAATTAAATAGGGCAAAAGATGAGACTCCATCCGTGATCAGGACAGCTTGGAAAGTGTTCACCTGTGGAAAGCCATGAGCAGATTCACAAGGTGAGACTGCTTTGCTCACACTGCTTGCCTGGCCCTTCTGCCACAATCATTTCTGGTGCAGATGAGCTGTGGGAGCCTCACAGTGAAGAGAGGCAGAAACTGAGTGAGACCCCAAACACACTCGTGCTCGCTGCTGCAACCCTGCCAGCTCCCATCCCTGCTGCCACCTCCACCTGGCAGGACAAGACGACCTTCTTCAGCCTTCTCCAGTCCAATTTAACACCAATAGATGGCAGCAGGAGAATAAGCTTGAGGGGAAAAAAAAAAGCAATCAGCAGGTTTTGGGTTGTTTCCACCAGTTACCTGCCATTACCCTGTCTGAGCTTTATTCCTTGCTGTGTTATCTTTCCCACTTACCTTCCACATTCACATTCTACACTACTGTTAACAGTGGGTTACATCCAAGTCAGACATGGATCTTATACTCTTTGCTTGCCTGCCAAACTTCCTCACTACCTGCTCAATCTACTGCCTACATTCTTCCTTTCACTCCACATTTCCAGCCCCCAGAATTCAGATGCATTCACGCAACTGCCAGCCCACGCCCCAGGCAGGAGGGCCATGCTTTGCCAGCCAAGGAGGGCAGCATAGCCCCAAGCTCTCCCCCCTTGCAGCTGCACAGAAAGACAGAAGAGGCCTCTCCCCTTGAGATATCCCCTTCTGTCTCTGCAGATCCAGCAGCAGGGGTCATCACTGGGAACTGACAGTCAATCACTTCTCCAGCTTTCTGCACTTTCCTGTCCTTCCCTATCCCTGTCCATCCCATACTGCTTGGCACCAGGACCACGCCATGACACACAACTGCTTCTCCTGCCTCTCAGGCAGCAGGATTTTAGCAGGGGACAAAACATGGGCTGCCCCTCTTTTAATTATTCAAGAGCAATACCAGGAGCTCAGCTACCTGGGCACTGCAGGCTGTGAAGGAAACTACAACCACAGAAAAAATTCTCAGGTGATACAGGAAAGGACGCTGATTGAACTGTCTCACACTAGGACGCAGCCAGCAACCCCCAAGCACCATGAACAGAGAGAGCTGAGCTGCTCTGCATCAGCAACAGGTCCCATGTGCTGCCTGACAAAAGGAAGATGCCAGAATTGAGGGGCTGGGGGTCACATTGCAGCACTTTAAATCCCCTACAACAAATCCACAAGTTTGATTATTGGTGCTGAGGTGAGCATGAGTGCCTGAAGACTGAGGAGAGGACCTCAGGGCTGTGCTCATTACTTGCATACCACAAGGGATGGCACTTCCAAGGCACATTAGGCTCCTGCCATGAGAAATCTTGAACACAGAGGCAATACAGCCTGTACAAGCTGTCAGGGAGAGCGAGAGGTGTGGGCAGAGCTGCCTCATGGCAGCTGCAAATGGCACAGTTCACATCAGGGCAAGTGAGAGAGCAAGCTGATTGGAAGGCACCATTCCAGTCCTGCATTCTGTCCCTGTGATTCTGCCTCCTACATTTCCTGGTATCCTCTTCATCACCTCAAAACACTTGCTCACCTTTGCCAAGTCTTTCCTCATGACTGCAACTTCAGAAAGGCAATACCACTTTGGAATTGCTCTTTGATGGGGCAACAAACCCTCCTCTGGTCAGGCACCTCTTGGAGGATGGTGGGAGCTGACCTGGTAGCTGGTTTTAGATGGCTGGCACTCCTCATTAGGAGCCCTCACACAAACCACTGTGTGCAGTTTTAGGCTTCTTGTTACAAGAAGGACATGGAGGTGCTGGAGTGCATCCAGAGAAGGGCACTAAAGCTGGTGAAGGGTCTGGAGAACAGACCCTTCATCTGGTGAGGAGCAGATGAGGGTTAGGTTTGTCTGGAGAGGAGGAGGCAGAGGGGAGACCTCATTGCTCTCTGCAACTCCCTAAAAGGAGGTTGCAGTGAGGTGGGGGTTGGTCTCTTCTCCCTAGTATCAGGTGATAGGATGAGAGGAAATGGCCTGAAATTGTGCCAGGGGAGGTTGAGGTTGGAGATTAGGAAGGAGTGGTCAGAGATTGGAACAGGCTGCCTAAGGAAGTGGTGGAGTCCCAACCCCTGGAGGTTGGGAGGAAATGTGTGGCCATGGCACTTGGGGCCATGGTTTAGTGGCCATGGTGGTGTTGGGTTGATGGTTGGACTGGATGACCTGAGAGGGCTTTTCCCACTGAACCACTCCTCTGATTCTATGATTTCCCTGTCTGCTGCTCACAGCCAAACATGCACTGAGCATGCCAGCTGTCTAACAAGGCTCTTGGAAGCTGAACCCACTTGCCTGGGTGCCACTGAGGGACAGCAGCTGCAGCTTAGCAGAGGCCACGTTCACCAAGTTGCCTTCTGCAGCTTTTCTGCATTGCGATGAATTTCCTGCTTAAGTTGCATTGTGCTGTTCCATGTGGCAGCCCTGAGCCCCGGCTGCTACTGACACAGGCAGGATGCTCTACAACAAAATTAACTGCATTGTGTTGCAAATGTAATTCTTCAGGCAATACATGAATCTCTGTATTGCTTGCTGTCTGCAAATACATATATATATATATGTTTTGGGTTTTTTTTATTTTCTTCAAGCACTGCCAGGAGTTGCAAAAAAAATGTGCATTAAATCTCCAGCCTCTCTAACAAATGGAAAAGAGCAGAACTGTTTAACAGAGCCAACTCCTCAAGACAGAAGAAGCCACCTTTTGGCACTCACAGTGAACAGCCTACTACTAAACAACCTTTTCCACAAACAAAAGCACAGATGCCTCACTCTCTACCTGCACCCAGGCTTCTGCATGGACCTTACCAGGGAAGGAACCACTGAGAAGAGCCTGGCCCCATTTTCCTGACACCCACCCATTAGATCACAGGATAACAGGACGTTAGGGGTTGGAAGGGACCTCAGGAGATCATCCAGTCCAACCACACCCTGCCAGAGCAGGACCACAGAATCTAGCACAGGTCACACAGGAATGCATCCATATGGAGCTGGAAAGTCTCCAGAGGAGACTCCACAACCTCTCTGGGCAGCCTGCTCCAGTGCTCTGTGACCTTCACAGTGAAGAAGTTCCTCCTCATGTTGAGGTGGAACTTCATGTGCTGTAGCTTACATCCATTGCCCCTTGGCCTATCCCAGGGTACAACTGAGCAGAGCCTGTCCCCTCCTTTTTGACCCCCAGCCCTCAGATATTTATAAACATTTATTAAATCCCCTCTCGGTCTTCTGTTCTCCAGACTAGAAAGCCCCAGGGCTCTCAGCATCTCCTCATAAGGCGGTGCTCCAGTCCCTTAATCATCCTTGCAGCCCTCCATTGGACTCTCTCCAGTAGATCCCTGTCCCTCTTGAACTGGGGAACCCAAAACTGGATGCAGCATCTGTAAGTATTAATAAGATCCTCCCTCAGCCTCCTCTTCTGCAGGCTAACCAGCCCCAGCTCTTTCAGCCTTTCCTCATGAGAGCTGTTCCAGTCCCCTCAGTATCTCAGTGGCCCTGTCGAGGACTCTCTTCAGTAGTTCTTTGTCCCTTCTGAGCTAGGGTGCCCAGAACTGGACACAGTAGCCCTGGTGAGGCCTCAGAGACACAGGAACACACTCAACCACCCAACACCTCCCGCCAAGAAGCACAGATGATTGCTTTTACCGGAGTCGTGCTGCTGCCACCATAGAAAGTGACTTCCTCCCAGGTGGCAATGAAGATCCAGATTGCAGAGAAGGAGGCCATGTCTTTGAAATGCCTGCGGATGTCCTTGGAGGCTCTCCTCAGCAGCTCGGGGTCGGTGCTCTCCCGGTAGTAGACCTCCCCGCGGATGCCGTTGTGCACGTCCGCCCAGAAGGGGGCCACGAACGCCCTGCCGTCCGCCAGCGGGAAGGCCTCGGGCGTGAACTGGCTGACCAGAGCGTTGAAGGAGATCACTCCATTGTTGTTCACCTGCACAGACAGACATGCCTGTGCCTCAGCAAGCCTTTGCAGCCAGCAGAAAGCTGCTGGTTTGTCAGTGAGAAGGGAAAAAGGTGGAGTACATTCCGGCAGCCTGCGAGACAGCCTGACCACCCCGGCAGAGACCTGGCTTCAGCCCACCTGTGGTGGCCAAAGGCTGAGTGCAGGAAGCCCAGGTGGGACAAGTTGGGAAAAGAGGAGGCTGAAGGGAGACCTCATTGCTCTCTGCAACTACCTGAAAGGAGGTTGTGGAGAGGCTGGTGCTGGTCTCTTCTCACAGGTGATTAGTGATAGAACAAGAGGGAATGGCCTCAAGCTACGACTGGGTAGGTTTAGACTGGATAGTAGGAAAAAATTTTTCTCAGCAAGAGTGGTCAGGCACTGGAATGTGCTGCCCAGGGAGGTGGTTGAGTCACCAACCCTGGATGTGTTTAGAGGTCATTCAGACATGGTGCTTGGGAATATGGTTTAAGGGTGAACTTTGTAGAGTAGGGTTCTGGGTTGGACTTGGTGAACCTGAGGGTCTTTTCCAACCTGAACATTTCTGTGATTCTGTGAGAAGACTGAAATGCCTGCAGAATAGAGCTCCTAAGGGCCAACACCAGAGAGGAAGCATACAGCTGGCTTGGCTGGGACCCTGCCTTGGGGCCTCAGCTTTACCCAGCCTTTGCAGAGCAGCTCTGGAGCGCTGCCTGGTTGTATGACACAGGTGGCTGCATGGCACGAGGGCTCTCAAGAGAAAGAGATAAAGCATCAAGCCCACTGCCTTTGGCTTTGTCATCTCCGACAGATCCTGCAGCTCCCCAAGAGCAGGGTGACACATGCTGCCACAGGCAGCCTCTTCCAGATCTGCTGAAGATGCTCCCCAAAACAACTCTTTTTGCAAAGAGTGAAGAACAAGTGACTCTGATGCCCTGGATGCTGAAGTCTTCCACCACAGAAGGGTTTGAAACCTCCTCTGGGTGACAGTTTTCCTAGGATTGCTGTGTACAAACATGAGTCAGGCAGGCAGGGGAACAGGAAATCTTTGCCCCTCATCTGAGGGCCTGGCAGGCTTTGGACCAGACACATACACAAAGAGCAAGTCACCACAAAACAGGGACATGCTTGGGATCTGCCCTCTTTAATGCACTCAGGTGAATCCTTTCTTAGCCCAGTCTGGAGGAGCTGGTGTCCCTTTTGCTAGGCTCCTTCTGTGCCATCATCTGGCAGCAGCCTGTCCTTGTCTTGGGAACCCACATACAGGTCCAAAACAGTGCCCTTTTATTCCCTGCGGGTCTCTACATGCTCTTGTTTCTCGTCGTGCAACAGGAATAATGTCCCTTGTGTCAAGGCCTTAGCTTTGCTGTATCATTTAATCACCTGCAAAGAAAATTTATTGCCTTTTATATTCCTTCCCGATGAACATTAGCCCATTAAATATACCTTTGACTTCCTTAATCATAAAACCTATCAGTTCATGAAATCTAAGAACTTATCAGGTAGATGCTAATAAATCCTCCAAATCCTGTGCTGGGAAGAGCACATTTAAAATGCAGATGCTAAGGGCAAGGGAAAGAACAAAAGGAAGGTCTGCTTCTCCACTTACATAAATGCTTCTGTATGGGGCTCCAAAAAAGATGAATGGGACTGAGATCTTGATCTCAGGAGAGCTTCCATCATCAACTTTGGGCGTTCTTGTGTCATTCTGCCAGAATGGATAGAGACTCGCCATGGAGTGAGCTGGAAGGAGAGGGAGAAGAGAGTCCTTATGGCAATGCCAGGCCGAGTCCTGACTGTAAAGGCCCTGCCATTGCCTATCCCCAAATATTGACCTCCTGTGAAGAAAGAAGCAGCTGCTTTGCCCTCACTTCCTTTCCTGCTGCAGATGCATTGGGGATGCCAAAGGTCTGCCGGCCACCAGCCTGCCCCTAAGCCATGGGAGGCTTCAGGGTGGAGGTGAAAATCTCTGTTGTGCACTTAAGGCAGCAGCACAGCAGTGTCCAGCCAAGCCTGTACTTGGCCACGATGCCATATTCTGCATCACAGCCACTGAGGAAAACAGCACCAAACCCCAGCACTGCCAACAAGCCAGGGCAGAGGTACCAGCTCCAAGTTCTTTCCTGTTCCAGCCCCTACCAGATCTCTGCTGTCATCTCGTGCCCTGTTTCTTTCAGGTAACTCCTGGAAGCTAAGGTTTGCCCACGGAGCAACCCTTTCCAACCCCTACCATTCTATGATTCCATGATCACTTCCCCAGCACAGCTGCTGAGCACCTGGGCTGGAGATACTCACCTCGTTGCTGTACAGTTAGCACCAAAAGGGCCACCCAGGTTCTGAGAAACAATTGCTTGTTCATCCTACAGGAGAGAAAAGCACCCAGACACACATCACATCAGTAGGAAACCACATCCTTGAGTAAACCCTGGGTGACGCCAAGCGCTGGCGCTTCCCGAAGCTGCCCGACTGCTGCCAACACGCAGACACTGCAGAGATGGAGGTGCTGCACCCACCCTGCTCCATTAAGTGATGTAATGAGACTTCCCTGGTGCTAACAGTAAAGTGCCCTGCAGGTCTTGTCAAAGTGAGCCCAGAACCACCTCCAACAGCTGCTAATTTCATGTGGTGTTTGGAAGCTGTGAACGGTCCCAGCTCACCAGGAGCTCTGCTCTCCCCACAGCTCACAAGCGATTGCTCCCTGATCTGCTTAGCGCAAGGATGGAGGCTTCTGCCTGGCTTCACAGGGAAGAGCTCTGTGGGCTTCAACCATAAGAGCTGTGGTGTGCTCTCAGCTAAGGGGCTTCAGACACCACTGCAGCTGATCCTTTGCAATGGCTGCCAATACCACAGCCGCTGACTGGTGTGGACGAGTGTGGAAGAAGCACAAACATTTACCCAGGTGGGCAACTCCTTGCTGTACAGCAATCAATGACAGACAGAGGAGCTGATACAGGGCTGGGAAATGCAAGCAAAACCCCATGCCAGCCTTAATTCCTCCTGTGCCTAATGCAATTTGTTACTCATTATTAATCCAATAAGAGCATCACTAAAACACCTGCTTTGATTTCTTCGCCTGTTGTCTCCCTTCATGACACAGCTCACGCAGAGCGCTCAGGAAGGCATCGTCTGCTCCCAGCATGTGTGTGCTCACCAGAAAAGCACATGAGCAGCTTCAGACAAAAACTCTTTCTATGCATTATGTGCAGCCTTACTTTTAACACCAGCGCCTCTGCCTTCTCAGCTTTCTACAGCCCATACATTGCAGTTGCATGAACACAACAGCTACAAACCCCAGCGCCTCGTGATGCTTTCCCTATAGTGTAGAGGGATCAACAGCTCCAACTCCTAAGTGTATCTATGTATATACTTAATGCGCCCAGGACTGGAGCAGGGGACACACCATTGTCTGTCCCACATCATTTCCACTTGACTCCCACTACTGGGAGCTCAGGAAGCATGAGAAAGGGGAAGGAAAGCACCTCCCTGCTCCTCAGTGAGCCACTCGCATCAACAATGGCCGCAGCCTGCTTCCAGCAGCTGCCTTGAGAAAAATTCATTCCACCAAGGGAAAGTTTTACCACACTGCCTGTCTTGCAAAGACTTTGAAAGGAGGATGGCAGAATTTTATACAGATCACAAATCTGAGTCTCTGCAGATTCCTAAGAAGAGCTGGGACAGAAAACAAGTAGTGAAGACGATGGCAGCCCAAGACCCGCTGAGCCCAGGGCTGCTTGGGAAACGTCGGCAGTCAAGAATAAATTACTTCACATATCACAGTCAAAGGTATGGGCGAAAAAAAATAATTTACCAACCTGTTTTGTAGACTAGAGGAGCAATCTGGTCTGAAATTTTAGACCAACCTTGGTAGAGCAGGGAGAAATCCTATGTCAATGGCGACTGCATGCCGGTCCTCCTTTGCCAATTCTTGCCGATGACTGGAACGCTGTCTCAGTCCCCTCGCTCTTGCAATTCAAAAGTCAGTTTTCTTCAATGCTGTTGCAGGGCTGGAGGAGTGTTGAGTTGCAATCCCAACTATTGCCTCTATTGATAACCAGCAAGCTAATCTGGAGATCAGATTCTGGCCTGGAGAAGGAGAGAAGTCTCTTTCTTCACCCCCTTCAGGTGGATTCAGATGGAAATGTCAGTGAGCCAGAACTGAGCTCGCGGCTGTGCTGCTCAGCTTCACTTTTCGTTGAAGGGGAAAAAGAAAAAAGAAACCCTCAGAAGAATTGAGCCCCTTCCTCCTTTGTGTGAGGGGAAAAAAAAAGCCCATCTATATAATGTTACAGCATTAGCATTAAACAGTGTGAGGCGTAAAGCACTGTTCAAAGGCAGTGCCCCAAAGTTTCAATAGAGTTACTTTTCAGTCCAGGTCTTGCTTTACTCTCTGGAACACAACTGAACTTCTGGTTTTACAGCTGGAAGAGGAAAAACTTACCCAGTGCAGCACATTCTCCCGCTCTGGGGAGGGTTTCAGTGCTGCTGTTGATTCCACCCTCTGTGGAAGGGCTGATTGGTGTTTTTACTCAAGCCAGGGGGGAGTTTCACTGGGACACTGCTGTGAGCATTCATCGTAGAATGGTTTGGGTTGTAAGACACCTTAAAGATCACCTAGTTCCACCCTCCCTCCCTGCCATGGACAGGGACACCCTTCACTAGACCAAGTGGCTCAAGGCCCTGTCCAGCCTGGTCTTGAACACCTCGAGGGAGGGGGCATCCACAATTTTCACTCCTACAACCTGCAGTTTCCACAGCCCTGCCTCTGGTGCTCAAAACTGTGGGCTGTGGGGGCAGCTGAAGTGAGGATGTGTTGCCCACAAGTGTTCAATTACATGCTTGTGGGATGGGGATGTAAGGGGCTGAGAGAGGATGCCCTGGCTCTCTGTGCCCATGCCCCATGGTCACTTGACCCCAGCAAGGACCACAGATACTTGCTGTTCCTCAGGGCTTGGTGGCAGCTGCTGCATGCTGAACATTTCCACCTGTGCTGATGGGCTGGTTCCTACATGCCCTCACTGATGGTGTGTGGGGCCAGCACTGGTCCTGAAGAGAGGCTCTGGCCAAAGGTCTGCAGGCTGTAAGCCTCAAACTGTGTTACAGGGACCACAGCTTTCCATCCAAGCCCCATCTGTAGCCTGAGAAAAGATCTCAGCTGCTTTAATTCAGTTCACATCAATGCTACATGAAAGAGGGAGAGGCAGAATAGTGGCCAAGGGGTGAAGGAAGCAATCAGCAGAACCCTGATGAGAGCTGACTCTCACAGCCTGCACTGAGGCTCAGCTAAGACAGGCGGTGCTCCAACCCCAGCAGTCTGTCCTAGGAAAATAGCTTTGTTCTCACAGACAAAACTGCACAGCCCAGCCTTGGCACAAGGATTTTCCCTTTGGAATTTTTGGGTGGGGGCCTTTTACTACCCATTTTCCCTACTGAGAGGTAGGTAGGTGTTCCTCCTGCACTCCCCATACAGCTGCTCCCTGCCCTTCATCAGGAACAGAGAGAGGACAGGAATGGCAACAGCCAAACATGAAGCACCTAAAAGCCCAGACCTGCTCCTAGAATTGTGTTTAATGAGTTCACCCTCAAAGTGCTGCAGCTCACCACAGCAGTTTCTTTTAATACCTGAGGGCAGTGGGCAGCACACCACCTCCATAGCAAATTCTGGGGCTTGCTTTCTCTTTATCCTTCAAGCACAGCCTTGCTAGCAGAAACCTTGCTTTTGGAATTTATTTTTTCCCCTCTTTTTTTTAACCCAACAACTACTTCAGGAGAACAGGGAGATGATAAAGTACTGACTGACCTTCCAGGGGTAGATGACTTCCAGCCTGCGACTCCATGCAACTCAGCTCTTTCTTTCCCTTCAATACAGATTTCAAGCATTCCTAGTCGCAGGAAAAATCAATTGACTCTTCCCTTCTTGCTTTGTAAGGCAAAGAAAAGTGGTGGAAATAGGTTTCCTTCTGCTCCTTTGTCAGTTTAATATTCTGCTCCTGTTCGTCCTGGGCAAGTCTACACTGATGATGTTTGATTAGGTTTCACTGTCTCTTTGGGGACATCTTTGTCTTCTAGGCTATTTTCTTTTGGACAAGGATGCTCCCATCATGCAGTGCTAAGCACATCAGAGCTGCACTTTCAACCATTTCTTCTTTCTTTTTTTTTTCTTCTAGCAGAAAACTTCCTTCCATGCCTGACCTCAAGAAAAACCAAGCAGTAAAAAATGAGACAAAGAAGTCTCCATCTGCTTGACCTCAGGAGGGCAACCACAGGCAGGGCCTTGGCTCATTCCCATTTCAAGGCCCAGGTCAGGGAAGATGCCCTGGTGAGGAGCTTGCCTAGAAGCTGTGTCTCACCTGGATGGGCATCTCCCTCCTCCTGCCTCTCCCTAGGGTCATTTGGTGCAGATAGTATGGGCTAAACCCACAGCTCCTGCTTTAGTGCCATCCTGCCCTCCCTACCAGCAGCTAAAGGCCTTTGCTTGAGGGTAAAACTCATTTTGACCCCAAGGCCAGTCCCACTGGGGACACAGAGCAGGGAACAGAGAGTGAGGTAGAGCCTTGTTCCTCACCTGAAGCGGAGATGAGTCACTGCCACAGAGAAGTACAGTCCAGAAGAGGAGAAAGGCTTCCATCACTGCAACTTCTCCTTTCAACAAGCAGCATCTCCACAGGTGAGGTGGCTGTGCCTCAGCTCACAGCCAGCACGAATGGACAACAGAACAAAAAAATATCTCTGCAGCTTTCACTCTCCCAGAGGTGCGTGTTAGGTGAGTGGGTGAGGCAAAGGGAAATGCTGTACTGCAGGGAACCCAAAAGTGCAAAACTCAGGACACTTCTTTTGTGTAAAAACTTAGATAAGTTTATTGAACTGATCCAAACCAAGTACTTATTTGGCCTGAATTCCACCACTAAGTCTGCGAGCAAACCAAAGGCAAGTTGTGGGAGTAGGGAGTAGATTCCCTGCAAGTGAAACCAGGATAAAAAAAACGAGATGGACTTACAGTTCTTCCTTTTTTTCCTTTAAAATTACATATGGATGCATCATTAATAGGGAGCAAGAAGAGATCTTCAGGTTTAAATTAGATGTGAAGTTTCCAGTAACTGCAGAAAAGCACTCACAGAGGCAAAGGCCCGCGATGACTACAGCCCCTCCAACGCTGCTCTGGGGAAGGCATCTCTCTACTGCCTACAAAAGTGCCACATTCAGATGAGGGAGGCAGAGTTGCCAGGAATATGGATTTTAGCCCCTGGGCTGCTTTCAGCACCTCGTTTACATTTTTCCAATCCTCACACCAACAGAACCTTCAGAATCTCATTTACTGGCAGAGCTGCCACCTTGCCTTCCACGGATGCAGACCCAAGCAGGTGAGGGCAAAGCCAGAGCCTCTGCCCAGCAGCAACCAGCACAGTTCCTCTGAGCTGCTCCAAGCCACTGCAGGCCATGCTGTCACCTGCCACCAGGATGTAAGCAACTCCCCAATAAAGGGGTTACAAATCCCACTGAGGGGAGGGAGGACAGTCACCAGGCCATGCATATTCATAACATCCCCAGCTGAGTGATCTGCCTGAACATCTGGTCAGAACATGGATATTCAACAGGAATGTATCCAAACACACCATGGCACAGCATCTAATCTCAGCACACAGAGCTGTGCCACACTTTGGTATATAGCTGTCACCCAATTCCTCCTGAACCAGGTGCTTTGCCTGCTGCGTAGACTGCGCGCAGCAGACTTCTCTGCATGAGCTAGCAGGAACAACAAGAGCTCTGGGCAGAAGCAGCCCTCTGATAGCAGGACACAAAAGCTAGAGAAGCTTGCAGCTCTGGTTTGTTTTCTTTTACTCAAGCAGGTACATGCTGACAACACCAGCACACAGCCCCTGGTGACATGGCAGCGATGGCAGTCACACCGCTCACCTTCTCAAGACCCTCCTGCATTCTCAACAGGCCTCAAGCCCCCTGGCCCCTCAAGACAAGGTCCCCTCCTCGGTGGTAATGTAGCACACATGCAAGACCCTTCCCCAAAAGCTATTACAAAAGGACAGCAAGACAGCTTGGGGGATTTTGCCACATCGGTTGCACACCACTTGGCCTTGCTTTTCAAAGTTCATCATCTCGATGCAGAAACTCCCCCTGGGTTCCGGACTTGGCTCTTTCTCCTTGGGAAGCCAACCAAGATTTTTTGGTTTCCACCCCATGAATGCTCTGCTAGCTGCAACAGAAGGTGAATGGCTTGAAACATCATCTAGAAAACCTTCCCCTGATGAAGTGGGAAGGTGTGGTATTCATACCATGACTTTTGCTGACATGAACAGATCAGAGGAGCCAGTCGGGGTGTTAGCACCAAATCCCTGACAGCCGCATGGAGCTTGCTGACCTCACATGCCAGTAGATATTCTCTTTTTCCATCTTCCAGTTTCCAGCAAGCCTGCCTAAGTAAAAGCATGATGTACAGACAGTTCTGAGCCAGCACAGCGACAGCACTGCTCCCTCTGAGGACAGGCTAACCATCTGTGGGCAAACAAACTCAAAAGCACATACTTCAGTCTTCTTTACCATCCCATTCCATGCTTTAGTGGTCGTTGCTCCTTTCCTTCTCTGAAATTGGGCTGAGGAGGTTGGTGAATAGTTACAGTATCTCATTAATTAACACCATTTACAATGCCATAAGGACACTCACACAGGCAGCAACTGTCCTAGAGAATCAGGTCACAGATATTTTTGTGTCCCTGTTGGTTGCCTACCTCTGAGACTGAGGGAGGAACCTACTTCAACTGGATGTCAAGGGGAGCGATAGGCTTCTAACATTAAACCACCATATCTTCATAAAACTTTGCTTCATAACAAAAATATCTTATTAAACACAACTTTTCTAATGCCTTACCTATGTATATATCATACAGGAGTGTTGGCTTAAGAGTTCTGCTACAAGGCAGCCAATGCCTTGCTCTGCCCACATGGAAAATAACATCTTCAGTAAAGCTCTAGCTTATAAAGCATCATCTTATGTTACACTGCCACCAGTTCCCTGCTCTTTTATTTTACAGCTATGTGCAACTATGTGCCACAGCCTCTGCACTACCTAGGGAGAGTCTTGCTCCAATTCCTATTGCTCATCTCAACAGGGACAGGAAACTGACATTTTTGGCATGGGGATGAGGCACAAATTATCACATTGTCCTAAAAATCCTGCCATTAATTAGTCATTAATCTGGATGTGGAACTACTCCCCTCCAAGCAGTCCCAACCTTCGGAATATGAAAGCCATGACTTCATCCCCTCCCCATCCTACCCCAACCCACAACCCAGGTAAAATATGAAGAGAAATACACAACTCCAAGAATAAAAAAGAGGAGTTTGGTGATTTGGACAAAAAGCATCACGGGAAAGAAAGTGCATGTGGGGAGAAGGTGGCAATTCAAAAGGAAGGTCAGAAGTTCACCTGTAACTAGAGCCCTCACTGCACAGCTTCACAAACTTTGATGCAGCTGCATAATTATAACTAAGGAATCTGAAAAGTCTTCAACTTGTCAGGGGGGGGCAGAGGAACAAAGGAGGACATAGGAGAGGGAAACAAGGGAGATAAAGAAAGGAGGAATTCATCACACAAGAAAGGGAATCTGCCCTGCAGGAGAAAACAGGGGCTAATTTAAGCAGCAGCAGGTGATGCCTACAAGGTGCATGTGGGGGGGAAGCCAATACAGATAGTGAAAGTCTGCTTTACAATAAAGATGACTCTAGTAGCTTTGTTACTCATTTTCTAGCCAACAGTCTCCTAATTTGGACCCTAAGCAGGGACCCCACAGTCAGGGGGTCCCTGGGGAAAGTGCTAGGTTTCATTTCTGGTGCAACAACAACAAGAAACACAAACTTCAGCTTTACTCTTACTCTCTTCCAGGAGAGCAATTTTAGCCATTCCACTTTCAGTACAAACTGGTAGAAGGTTAAGTGCACACTGGAGAATCTCTTCAGCATCGGGGGGCTGAATCATGACCTGTTCCTTTCTGATCTCTTCCTCTAGAAGCCTTTCCAACGCAACATCCATCCACTGCCTTCCAAAATTCACTTTGCAACCTGCCTGGCAAGGGTCCTGTTGCCTCCAGACTGCCAAGTGCTACAGCTTGCAGACACTGGGTGAGATGGGTACAGAAATGAAAGCTTTTTTTTATCCCCTATAAAATCAGAATAGGACAGGGAGGATACAGAGCGTGCATTTCGAAGAGAAATTGTTTCTTTCTACTAAAATCTCCCTTTTTCCTCCCTGTTTTGTGCACTCCTACAAACCAAACCAGCAGAGTTAAGTGGATGCACTAAGTACCTGAGCTCTGAATCAAGCGGAATACTGTTTTGAGATCTCTTCAGTGAACTCGAGCACAACAAAAGGTTGAAACAGCACCCAGTTGCAAAAAAATAGTTCAGCAAGCTCAAGCCACAGTCAGATAGCTAGGCCAAAAGGGTGCTCTGGTGGAGCCAAACCCCCCCCAAAAAATTTAGAAGAAGAAGAAAAAAAAAAAAACTGAAACAAACAATCAAATTCTGCCCCGAGCTATCTCATCCCCTAGGAACTCTAGCATTCCTTAGCTTGAACAAGTGACCATGCCAAATCACGAGTATCCCGGAGCATCAAAGGAAACAGCAAGGTATTGCACACACTGAAACACATGCACTGAAGTCAGTTGTCACCTCAAGGTCACCTGCAGTGGATGGTGGGCATGGTTCTCCCATCAGGGCACTTCCTCTGGGCTAAGAAATCACCTGCTACAGAAAGGCAACCAAACCTCGACCAACCAACTGAAATAAAACCCTTGCAAAAAACTCCTTAATGCATGTGTGTGGGGGTGTGTGTGAGTGTGTGTATGGGGTGTGTGAGTGTGTGTGTGTGCATGGGTGTGCACTCACAAGGTCAAAAGAGGCTATTTCATTCTGGGCTCCACGTATATCTTATCTCCATCCCGAATGCCGTAGGAGTGCAGTGCTCGCGAGCTGTATTTCATCTCCTCAGGACCAAAAGGAGCTTCCTGGTCCAAGTAGAAGAGCAGCATGTTGCTTGTTGACAGCTGCACCACAGTTTTTAAGTGCTTCTTCAACTCTGCCACAGTCTGATCGAGCCGGATTGACATCTCTTCCACCTTATCCTGGAAGTGAACCTCCACCTTCACGCTGCTCTGTGGCCGAAGATCCACAACTGCTAAAGGTTCCAGCTTCCCGTACTTGGTGACCAGCTCATGGTACCTGAAAAACAACACGAGCTCAGAGTTACAGCCAGAGCACACTGTTCTGCTTGATAGCAGTACCCCACTTTTTTTTTTTTTTTTATCCAGAGAATGCACAGTGAGTGGATGCCATGAGGGTCCAAGGTGCAATTCATCTAAAGCTCAGAACTCTCTGATGAGAGCTAAAACCAGAACCCAGACTGAGGCAGCCTCAGTCTCTGTGTCAGAGACTAGCAGGCATATGGCTCTTCAGAAACATCTCACAGTTTAAACAGCACTTCACTCAAAGTGGGAAGGATGGATGAGGGTCTCCTGAGTAAAGAAAGTTGCTGAGTTAGCATCCAAAGCCCCTAAGTGTGTGCCTCTCTCCTGCCCAGCAGTGACTAAAGGAAAACCTCAGCTTTCTTCTCCATTTGCCACCAAATCCCTCACACTTTGTGAGACCAAATGTTCTTCACGAAACAACATTTGTCATGATGACCCTAAGAGGCATCCATGAGGCATGAATCTATTTTCTCACCTGCCAATCGTGCACAGGGCAATGTTTCTCTCAGGCAAGCTGCTGAAAACAAGACCCACAAAGCCTATCCTCTCTAAGTCACTGTCTCCCAGTCCTCAAGCTGCACTGTGGCGCAAACACAAACCCAAGTGACCATCTGTCTAGCTGAAGAAGGTGAAGTTATTATTGATCTAAGATATTTGAGTTGACTGGTCTCTAAAGAGATTCCTGACCAAAACTGAACTGAAATGAAGCTCTCTACTGGGCTCCTACAATTTCAGAAACTCCAGTTGTGGCTGCAGTGGGATTTGGAAGAAAGAGAGGACACTACATTCACAGGAATCTATGCCTCCTGCTGCAGTGAAAACACTTCACTACAGAGTGCCAGACCAAGCTCACACAAAAGGTGCAGTCCTCAGTCTAGATTCCCAGTACTTGTGGCTTCACAGTCTGACTGGTTTTCAGACACTCCTGCTGTTTCCCAAGAGGCCATCTAGGTCTAAATGCTACACCCCACTGTGCATAACAAGACTCCGACTCTAGGTGAGCTCCTGCAGCCTGGAAGCTGACAACAAACAGTGGGCTTCTTGCCGAGTGATCCTTCAACACCTACTATAAAACAATATGGGAATTTTACTAGCAAAGCCACACACTCCATGGTCACTTTCTCCTCAGGAGCCAAGTTCTTTGACTGCCCTCCACAAGGTTTCTCTTTGGGAGCCATCCCCTGCCCTGCAAAGCTCCTCTCACCCTCCTGCCGCCTCCAGCAGGTATTGCTCTGATCAGGCAAGGCTGCATCTGCCCTGCCTGGCTGGGAAAGAGGTGAAATGGCAGCTCAGAACACAATGTGACTGAAATGACAAAGCCCGAGAGCTGCTGAGGAAAGGTAACATTTCAGAGGCTCTCCAGTCTGGGCTGCACAGAAAGCTCTTTTTGTTCCCAGTCTGAGACTGAGCTGAATGCAATCGGTGCTGTGTCACAGCCCCTGTCGAGTGCTGATGGGACCTGGCAGGCCGGCTGACCCCAGGGAGTCCTGCTGAAGGCAAGAATGTTCCTGGAGAACAGCAGACCCTCTGTCTGCTGGGAAATGAGGTAAAGGCCACAACACACTAGGATTTCCCTACTCTCACGGACAAAATGAGCCTTCACCAAGGGCAGAGTGTCCAAAGGCAGGCCAGTGCCCTGCTCTCACAGTCGCAGGGTGATAGGATCAGGCCCATTTGTTTGGAGAAGACATTAGTGCCGAGAGGAGACAATGTGCTCCTCATATTGTGTCCACTGGGCTCCCACCTGCAGTAAAAGCCAGGGCTAGCCAACCTGGTGGGTTTATTTGTGGCACAGTTTCCACTGCAGACCAGCAACAATTCCTCATGTGCCATCCAGAAGTGCTGTCGTGATTCACGTGCTAGGGAGAACTGCAGTGAACAGGGCTGATGGTGGGAAGAGTATGAAGAGGGGCACAAATCTCAAGCAAGCTGAGAAGCTGAGAGAGGTAAGTGGCCTAAGATTGCCCGAATGTGTGCTGTGAATACACAGAGGGGCCTGCAATGTTGTCTTAAATTTCCCCATGTTGAGGAAAGGCAGAACAAGCTTGGCAAGCCTGCTCCTTGCATGCTAGCTGCAGCCTGCAAAGAAAGTGAGGAGTCTGAATGAGTGGCTTCCCTCAGATCAATAAGGATGAAGGCAAACTGCTCATTTGCTGCTTTTGTACCCCGATAATAGGCACCCTGGAGACTTTCATAATCACCCTTTACAGCCTGGCAGATGCTGGTTGCCAGAGCAGAGGATGCTGAAGTCCTGAACCTGGCTGAAAGTGCCTCTGATACTCTGCAGATAAACAGTGGACCAGACAAGCAGAGGACTCATTAAAACAGCCACAGCCACAAAGACATCACTCCAGGAGACAGCCAATATTGGATTGTACACTTGGCGCTGCCTTCTAAGCCGAGACATCCAGAGAGAGAAATTATGGTGTCCACTCCCCTCCCTTCCCAATCCCTTCAAGCTGCAGCCCATCAGGACATGCAATGCAAGCAGAGGGGCTGCCATGAGAGAGGATGCTGCTCACTTAGCACATGCTACATCTCAGCAGGCTTGAGGGGGCTGCTTCCACTCGTAAGTTATCTGTGCCCAAGTGCATTTTCTTCCTCTGCTTGAGGCAGCACTGCAATGCAGATGCTGTGCCCCAGCAGCAACAGGCCTGTGTCCTGATTAGATTACAAACCACCTTTGGAGAGACCACACTAGATCTGGGAGCAAAGAGGCAGCTTGAACAACGAGCACAGACACAATCCCTCTGCAAGGAATGTTTGGTTTCCTTTCCTACAGGGGCTGCTGCATAAGGGTCCAGGCACTGAAACCCAGCCCTTGGCACTAGGGACACTCTCAACCATCTGCAGCCTCCCTATAAAATAGTCTGTAGTGGCACACAACTCCTCCAGAACAGAACAACCCTCTTTAGCAGCTGCACAAGTCTCCTGGAAACGCTGCACAGATGAAGGGATTCGGACAAAGAGCCTATTGAGCAGGAAAGGGGCAGTGCCAGTGCTTAAAGGGTAGGGAATCAGAAGGGGAGGTAACTCTCCTGTACCACACCAAAAGAGCATAAAGCCTGCATGGGGCACAAGAGTAGCCCAGCTTTTTTGGAGGGGTGAGTTATTACTAATTTCTAATCATGAGCTCCCACCTGGAAACTGATCCCAGTTGTGTGCTGCACTGTGTAACTGTTTGAGTGCACACAGCCTAGTCCTAAAGGACATGTCCCGACAGTAGCTGTACCACCCTGTGTCCTCAGCAACATCCAGGACATTCAGGGCACCTCTCAGAACAATCCTCAGAGACACAAGTCCAGGAGAAAAAGATCTAGAGCCTGCCAGGTATTTATTTACCTCTCTTCACGTGCACAAACCCTTCTTCCTGAGCTCAGGGCAGCACATTGTTCCACTAGGAACACAAACAGTGACCAGATTCCATTTGCACCTTTATCATCCATATTGGGCCATACCTTCTCTGCTTCAGTTTGTCCCTACCTCTGGCTGTCCCCTTAGACACACACATATACACACACACTCTTGTTCTACTCCCTTTCTGAAAAGAAAGGGCTGTGAAGCTTTGTGGTCTGAGAGGTGCATGAGGCTTCTAAGGCAAAAGGCAAGTAAGTGCAGTGGCTTGATGCTCCATGAGCCTTCCTCAGCCCACTAAGAAGCAATAAGTAGATGCTGGCACTGAGAAGATAGCAACTGAACAGCATCTGTCAAAGTTCATTAGTTTACCAAGATGAACGGATCATTTGCCATACTTTTTTGGCAAGGAAAAGCCATCAGACTTGTGATCTGCAGGTCTGAAAGTCAGGGCACAGGTTCCTATCATCAGTCACATTCCCCACACCAGATGGTCAAGAGAATTAGATGGCCTGGCCTGGCACCAGAGATCATGATCTGTACTGGCTTTTGGTGACTCCTAAACATAGGTGGATTATGAAGATAGCCATCAGGGAGGCCAGGAAGATCATGAACCCAGCAGTCATGTTGTTTAATGGCATTTGACATGGACACTTGAGGCCAAATTTGACTCAGAAGTGATTCTACAAGTCATCAGACAACAACAGTAACTAAAACAGGCTGAGGAAGGCAAGACAGGAAGAAGGTGAGGGATGTTTTTTTCATGGAACATCTAGCCCAGATGTGTCATGCAACAACATCTGTTCAGTCACCTCTCATTCTGCCTTGCCACCCTTCTGCCTCTCCTCTTCAATCCATACCTGAATGGGATCCATACCTGAATGGGATCCACACCTGAATGGGATCCACACCTGAATGGGATCCATACCTGATGGGGATCCATACCTGATGGGGATCCATACCTGAAAGGGATCCACACCTGAAAGGGATCCACACCTGAATGGGATCCACACCTGAATGGGATCCATATCTGATTGGGATCCACACCTGAATGGGATCCATATCTGATTGGGATCCATACCTGATGGGGATCCATACCTGAAAGGGATCCACACCTGAATGGGATCCATACCTGAATGGGATCCATATCTGAATGGAATCCATATCTGAATGGGATCCATACTTGAATGGGATCCATACCTGAATGGGATCCACACCTGAATGGGATCCACACCTGAATGGGATCCACACCTGAATGGGATCCATACCTGAAGGGGATCCATACCTGAAGGGGATCCACACCTGAATGGGATCCATACCTGAATGGGATCCATATCTGATTGGGATCTATACCTGAAGGGGACCTCCTCCTCCGGGAACTCCATGTAGTAGCGGATGAAGAACCGCTCCGAGTCCTCTCGCTCCCCATCCGCCACAATGCTTCCGTTGAGCTTGACGATAGATGGCAACCTGCATGCAGACACCCCAAGAAATCCAGTCAGCAAGAACAGAAACCCAGGCACCAAGAAGACAGCCACCATCAAAAGCTAAGTGCCACAGCAGGAGAATCTTGCCAGGTAGTTGATGCTTTAGTTCCTTCAAAAATGAGATTCATAGAATGCCCTAGGTTGGAAGGCACCTCAGAGATTGTCTACTCCAATGTCCCCACCATGGGGCAGGGATGCCTCTCAACTAGACTTGGTTGCCCAAAGCTTGAAGAGGACAAATTCCAAGCAGTTTTTCCAAGCACACTCAAAACTAAGCATTGTCATTTCCCCACACATGTACACAGGCAGCTATGAGACTCAAAGAATTCTCTAGGAAGTTAAACTTAACATTTCCACTGCTCCCACTTTCCCACACAACCAAACAAAAGCTCCAAGCTTTCTGAGCAGCGAATTCATACAAAGCCCCATCTCCTAACAGCCTCTTCCTCCCATTTCCTGCTCCCTGCCATTCATTGCCATGTAATGCTCCTGCTGAGCAGAATAAACAAGAACAGACCTGGCTATTAGCAGCTTCCTGCGTTCTTCAGTGGTGTAGGACTGCAGCAGAGGGATTCCTAGCAATTTCACTTCCTCGAGCTTGGGAAAAGAATTTAACTTGTCAATGTCTTCCCAGCAATGCAGGCCTGCTCAGAAGAAAAGATTTGCTTAAACAAACACAGATAATGCATCATGTATCCAAGATCATCAGACACAGCAAAGAACATATGTGACAGGCAAGTGTCAGCTGCTGTTCCTTTGAGAAGTCAGCTTCTTGCTCATGCTGCACTGCAAAAAATCTTTCATTCACTTACAGAAGTTTAAATTCTCTTTTGGAGTCTAAAAGGATGATCTCCATGGCTGATTAGGCAGCTTAGACTTTTATGGACCATTCAGCCTTTGGCCTCACTGCTGAGGACTGACTGGCATCAGTTATGATGGTTGTACCTATAAAGGGATGCTGCCTTAAGTAGTATTAAAGTCTCCAGGACTTTGGTCATTCCAGGCATCACTAAACAGCCAGCAAACTGCTTTACCTCACACACACAACCACCTTGGGTCCCATTTCTGCTCACGACCCAATGGTAAAAGAGTCCCAGAAGCCATCCAGCCATTGAAAGAAAAAGGCTTTATCTCAATTGCAGGCCCCTCAAGACCTGACAGCTGGGATCACAAGGCAAGCAGAGAGAGCAAAATAAAAAAGCTGAGGATTGAGCAGTGGTACAGCCCTGACTACACAGCAAGATCAACACTACTTGTCCTGGCTTCCCTTTGTTGTGACCACTGAAATGTTTACCACAAAGCTGCTCTGCTGACTGTTCCAGAAGCTTACAGTGTCAACATGAGTTTCTCCAACCAACAGCTCCACCGACAGAGCATAGAAAACAGGAAAAAAACAGGAAAATCATCAGTTCAACCAAATCCAGGGGTCCCATCTGAGCTAAGCCTGTCAGGAAATGCCAAGTTCAAGCCCAAACTGTGAGTCACAAAAACAACTCAGAAGAAGGGGATCTTTCCAGAGCAGAAACAAAACTCCTAAGTATCACAGCACTGTCTGCAAGACAGGTAGAGAAGGTTTCCTTTCCTCATAGCACTAAGAACACTTCTGCCAGGGCCACCTAGGCCTAAAGCCATCCTCTTGGTATTGGTATCTGGCATGCTTACAGACAAATTGAGCAGCAGTTTGTGACAGGAGAACTCTTCCACCTGATCTCCAGGGTGCAATGTCACCAAAGAACACCCAGTACCTCTCTGAAAGGTCTGAAGCTGTCATAGCTAGGAAAAAGCCAGTCCTGAGAGACAGCCACCTCTGAAGGAGAAATTGCTGTCAGCCACGGCATCTGCCTTGGCAGGAAAAACTCTTCATCCTCTTGTGATCCCACTGTGCTGTAACTTCACTAAAAACCATTATCTTTAGCTCAGCTCTCATCTCCACTGAGCTGAAAGAGCCTGCAAAAAGAGACACCAGTTAGGAGTCTTCACATGACAGAATTTTGGAGTGCAGCAGCTTTCCATGGAAAAAAAATAAATAATAAAAAAAACGTTGAACATGTTCCTTGGGATTTCTGTGTGGCTTTCAGCTCCCAGAACATCAAATGCAATGCAAAGGATCCAGAGTTCTTAAAATACCTGGCAGCAACACTGCACAACTGCTTACCACAGGTGCACTTGCTGCTCAGTGAGACACTGCTTTCAAAGCCAGCTTAACAGGCTTTTCTTCCTCTAGTTTAGCTTTAAGCTTTTATTCCAGGGATTCCTTGATGCTTACATTGCAGAGCACACTAATAAAATACCTCCTCCCTGAGCTAACACTTAACTACCACTTGCACAGCATATAAAGCTGTAAAGAACAAAAGAGGGTGATGCATTAAGTAGCCCTGCAGAAGTGGCATCTCACAAGCACGTCACAGCCCTCACCAGCTGCCCTGCAGCTCCCTCTCTCTGAGGGCAGGGTGCCCTTCCCAATTTGCCAAGTGCTTGGTCTCTTTCTGGAGTGTTGGCTGAAAATCCTCTGGGGATGAAGTGTTAAAGCAGCCTTGTGGTGAGCTTCCAATAACTGAGCACAGATGACAGACAGCTTTTTGATGGTGAATGCTCAGCCCTTACATGCCACAGACCTACACAAACACTCATTTTCCCCAAGATAAAACAGGGAATAAAAGGCAAAATGGGATTCTTTCATCCACTCCACTGTCAGATATTTATTTATCCTCCTCCAGCTAGGAGCACCTGAGGCAGGGACAGGAAACAGAGGGAAACTACTAATGTCAGAAACCATCACCACCCTACTTTGAATCACTGCCAGTCCCTGCTCCCTTAACTCATCTTTTAGATAACAACTAACTCCCAAAAGCAGCAGGTGAAGCCCAGAGAAACAGGCAGGTAGATTTCTTGCCTGTTTTCTTCTCCTAACACTAACTTCTTCAGGTCAGTGCACTTCAGTACTTCTGCTTGCTTGGCCCTGCATTAGCACCATTAGGAACCTGTCCTTCAGTAAGACAGGTCTGTTGGGACTACATTTATCAACAGCTTCTTGCTTCTACCAAGAAGTCAGCATAGACTGGGACAAAGGTCACTGAGCATCTTCATCTCTGCTACAGCAACAGAACCATCCCAAAGGTTTAAGCTCTTGCTCAGCATTTCTGCCTTCACCTGCTTCCCTCTATACTTTGCAGGAAGAAATGCTGGCTGTAGGCTACTTACAGGCCTAAGAAACAACCACCCCAAGGCCAAAGTATCAAAGAGTACAAAGCAAGTGTGTTTTTCACCTGTCGAGGAAGAAAGACCTGATCCATCACACTGCTGAGAACACAAAGCACACTAAAAGCAGGCTCCTACCAGGCTCTCACCTGACTTGTGCAAATTGATGGATCTCAGGTTGGGGAACAGCCTTGCCAAGGAATCTTCTGACTCTTCGATGGTGGTGAGGTTGTTGTTAGCCAGAATTAGTGTGTCCAGAGATGGAAACATAATCCCCAATTTTCGAATTTCAGTCCAGTCTTGAAGATTATTGTCAGTTATGTGGAGTAATTTGAGAGACTGACAGCACACTGAAGAACAAGACACTGTTTCATAGTCGTTAAGGCACAGGAAGAGCTCCTCCAAGCTGCAAAGGGGAAGAAAGATCACATCAGCATCTCAACACAGCTCGAGAAACAGCAGCTCTCTTAGGTACAGAGAGCTCCTACATTTTTGGGATGATAATCCATATTTGGTATCTAGATTTGGAGTAGAAGCCAGGCTTTGCAGTGTCACAAAAGTTCAGCTTTTAAGACAATGTAAAGCTTTCACCTTGCTAAGCACCCAAGGAAAAAAAAAATCCTTTTTTTCTCTATTGATCATGTTTGCATCCTGAAGCTCCTCTCATCCCTCCCCATGCGGATTTGATAAGCCAGCATTGCCCTGAATGCAAAGAGCAGCCCTTTCCTCACCCAAGTCCCCAAGTGCTTACTCTGGTAATTCCTGCAGGATTGTGTGGACTGTTTCCCAGGAAGCTTTGCTGTTGTTGAGCACAAGTTTGCGAACCCCAGCGAATGAGCCGGCACACCTCCTCTCTAGAACAGACAGGCTGAGAGGGTTGGAACTCAAGTTGAGAAACTCCAAGTGGGGAACGTTGGACACAATTTTACTGACCTAAAGTGGGGAGGGAGAAATAAAATTAAAAAAAAAAAAAGAGAAAAAAAAAAAGAAAAAGAAATGTGTATCAGGCAGTAATCAGACCTCAGGCAATAAAATCCCATCCCCTACGTGGGGGCCCTTTGGAATCACCACAAGCTAAAGAAATGATATGGGGGAAAGAAGTCTTCTGCATAACTACTTGTAATTAATACTGCAGCTATGCACTGATCTAGATTGGTTGGTTAATTGCTCATTCACCTCAACAGTTCATTCAGTTACACTCTCCAAGCAGCCTGATAAAAGAAAGCTAGTCTCTTAGAAGAGGACATAAAACCCACCTCCACACCAAGCTGAAGCAGCAGCATGTTAGAGGGGCCAGCATGCTGTACCCCTCTGTTAGCAGAGGGGCAATGGGCACATCTCTTGAGTTTATGGCCAACACTCTGACCACTTGCTCAGCCTCCCACTGCTCCCCACTAGCCACAGTCCTTGCCATTTGCCCAGGAAGCAGCTGCCTGTACAGACACAATGAATTTCTTATGTGATTCCCTCACTCTGAAAACAGCACCTTTCTTACAACCAATTCGAACCTTCCAGTGGCTCTGCTTGGGGCTGCTTTCTCTTTTTGTGTGTACTGATGTGCACCTGAGGGCAAAGTAGCAGAGAAGTAAAGAAGAAATATCAAGGAAGAGAAAGAAAAGCCAGACACGACGTCTCCAGCTCCAGATTGTGTGACAGGGGTGGGTGCCAACCAAGGCACTGCTGACACACAGAAAGCTAAGGGGACAAGTTACTTAGGTGATCAATTTGTAGCTATCTAATAATGATTAAGTGAACAGAACCACCAGGCCACATGGATTTGTAAAGAACACACCACATTTTTCACTGCAAGGGTGGTCAGGCACAGGCTGCCCAGGGAGGTGGTTGGGTCACCATCCCTGGATATGTTTAAAGGTCCTTTAGATGTGGTGCTTAAGGATATGGTTTAGTGGTGAGCTTGGCAGACTAGGGTTGATGACTGGACCTGATGACCTCAAGGGTCTTTTCCAACCTGAGTGATCTTATGATCAACCTAATTTTACTCTTTGACCGGGAAACTGACTCAGTGGGAATTAGTGTAAGGGAATGGCAGCTTCTGACACCATCTGGACACCAGTCATGTAGGCAAACTGGGGGCTTAGAGTGCCCAGGGCAGTTTAAGTTAAGAGTTCAACATGAAAAGTCAGCAGATAGACCAAGGGAGTGCTCTCATTATGTTTTCATTGGCCAAAGTCATCTGGTTTCTTACTGTGTGGTGACACTGGGGTGGGAAAGGCTGCCATGACATCGTGCTACAAGACTAGAAGCCAAAGTGAAGCCATCCAAAGCCTTCAAAACAGAAGCTGAGTGCAAGGACAGTCAAAGTCCTTTTCCCTTTTGGGGAAAAGGACATTCATCCAGAAAATAATTATGAGTCAGAGACACCTGGCTAGAGAGCTCCACTCCACAAAGCAATTGAGATGGGAGGAGATGGAGCAGACCATGACATACACAGGTCAATAACAGGGCCCAGCTGCCAGCAAAGGACAATTGTCTCAGGCAGAGCTGAATTCACGTCTTGCACACGTGCTGCTGGAGGTAATTAGTCTGCCTCACTGCACACATCATCTTGGGTGATGTCATGTTTTTGGGTGCTACACCTTAAGAAGGAAGTAGACAAACTGGAATGATATCAGAGCAACAAAACACAGGAGTTAGAAAAAATGGCCTACAAAGAAGTGGATTTTTTTTCAGTATTATATTAAAATAGGAAAAGGAGATCAGAAAGCTCTTCTGTGTGGGTTAGAAACAGAGATGAATGCTCCTCCACACCTGCTGACAACAGGGCAGGGCTTAAATTGCAGCATAAGAGACTTAGGTTACATAGTTCAGACGACGAGGTTATTAGCTAGGCATGGGAAGAGGCTACCCAGGCATCTGGAATCTCCATCAGGGGTCTGGAATCTCCCTCACTGGCAGTTTGTAAGAGTTGGGTAGATATTTATCTGTTGTGGATGGGCTGTGAGAACTTAATCCTGTCTCAAAGGTATGTGGAAAGCTGTTAATTTCCTGCTTTACTGTGGCTCATGCAGAAGCTGGCAAATTGTGCCATCCATGGTAGCCTAAAGATTCTGAGCAAACAGCAGAGTGAGAGGCATGCAGCTTGCCAGTGAGGAGTGGATGTGCAGCTCTGCCAGCTGCTTACCAGACATGAGGTCAGCCCCACTAAGAGGCACACCAGGAGCGGAGAGGCAGCACCTCATCACTGTGGGAGGGGGCCTTTTGGGGTCAGAATAAAACAGGTCAGAAGACACCATCCCAGTTCTCAGTATAAAACCATCTTCCCTGGCTCTCATCTCAGCACACAAGTTTAAGATCTCTCTCCCACCCACCGAGCTAATACCTTTCAGGCTGACAAGCAAATAACAGGAACAGGGAAACTCATCCCACTTCTGACTTTGTGCCCCCTGTGCCAGAGCTGGGACATGCCTGCAAACACTGCTTTCACTACCTGTTTACAGGCACAGGAGTCTGATGCAACAGAAACAGATGACCGTTGATTCATACCACATTTATGTTGCACATCCTGCTCTCCTCCACCTATTCCCAACAATAAACACTAACGTAAAAGCAGAGTGTAAAGCAGTGAGGAACTATTAACAACACCTGAACAGATTGCCCTGGTATTACTCACATTTCATTGCATTTCTCTAAGCTTATTTCATCCAAGCACTTCAGAGGATTTTACAATAGCATTTAGCACTAATTAAAGAGGCCTCAGGAATATCCTTGGAGGTAAATATTATTAAACCTGGTTTGCAGATAGGGAAACAAAAGCAGAGAGAGGATAAACACCTTGCCCAGCATCACAGAATCAGTGGCAAAGCTGGGAATCAACTGTTGTTATCAAAACAGTTCTTACTCTGCTGAAAACTCCACTGCTCATTAACCTCTTGACGTCAGAAACACCACTTCTGTTGCTTTGCATGATAAAAAAGAAATATATATGTCAACTGCATAGCAAGATTGTAAATGGAGTGAACTACCCCAATGGATTAAATTCATCAAGCTTATTGCTCAATTGTTGTCAAAGTAAATAAGCATCAACCTCAAAGATGAGAAAGAGGGCACAAAAAATGGAAATCTCTCTCCTTTAAATGAACAAAGCACTCCTACAACACGTTGGCAGTCACAGTAATAGCCATCCAAGGTGTTCAGAACACATGTAACCATTTTACCTCATGCCAGTCTTCCAGTTTATTGTCAGAGAGGTCCAGCTCAGACACGTGGGCACAGAAGGCAGCGATTTCATTCTCATCCCCTGCGCAGGTTATGCCACAGCTGTTCAGCACCAGCACACTGGGGAGGTTCAGGCGATCTGAAAGAGGGCAAGAGGAGAGATGCCCTCTGCTCAGCACTGAATGCCTTAGATACAGAAGGTGACAAACAAACAAGCATGACCTTCAGCAAAGATCAGGAACTCCACAATTCACACATATTTTAGGATCTCAGGATAAGCATGGACTTAATGACAAGTGACCAGCGTTGATCAAGAAGTCTGCTTGTGCCTAACCACAGAATGTCACTCACTACTAGCACTCCTCAGCTACTACCAGCATCTCTGTCCACACTGCAGCAGGGATGGGCCAGTGCTCTGCAGTTCACAATATGTCTCATATCAGCTCTTGCCAGAATTTATGCTCTTCCCCAGCAGGCATCTGCTACTGCAGATAGGATGCAGGACTAGGTGGACCTTACATAGGGGCAGACTCCTTTGCCCTCTTGTACTTAGCCCACTTGGAGTTATAACAACAAGGATGCACTTACACGTTTATTTTCTAAGCTTTCCCTTTTCAACAATGTAGAATATGTATTCTTACATCCTGGAAAACCTTAGGTCTTTACTCTGCTTTTTATGATTCTGCTTTGTTTCAGCTCTAGTTCCTTCTCATGCAAGCAAATGTCACGAACAAGGAAATGGATCTCAGTTACAGCCTGACCTCCTAAAGCCAAAACACAACCAAGTTGAAAACTGTAGATTTATAACAGGAAATCATTTCTACACAAGAAATCCACATTTAGGCAAGGCAAGCCATCACTCTTACACTCTCACATACAATACACCTCCTCCCATTGCTGTGGAGTAGCAAAAGCTGTTCAAATTTAAAAAAGAAAAGGTGGCCCTTTGTCTCATGAATACTTGGCATCTACATGACCAGAAAGGGATGCCAGCAGCAGACAATTTGTTGGAATGATCAGAGTTTGTGAGTTTCCTGGATGCTTGAAGGCTTCAGCTTCTTTAAAGGATTGGAATTCTTTGAGGATAAGTCATGTCTCAGTCACATCTTAACACCTGGAAACCTGTCCTCTTCTCAGCATCCAAACAGCTCAGCCAAGCAGGAGAGGGGGCAGTGACTGAATATTCCAGCAGGCCAGTTTTCTGTTTGTGTTGATTTTGAGTGACATGAAGTACATTTTATCCTCAACTGACCTCAAACCCTTTTCTCTCCTCTGTCAAACTCAGTCACTGTGAACTTCATCCAGCTAACTTCCAGAGTTATTTTCCCCTTTGGGGCTGGTTATGATACAAACGGACCTGATGGGAATTGAAATTAACAGATCTAGATGGGCAAAAGGATACACAAAGTTCTGGGGTGATAAATGTGAATCTCAGACTGATCTGGCCAAAGCAAGAACCAAATGCTAACATCAGAGCGTGGGGGAAGACTACAGGGTGTCAAAGAGCAGGAAAGAGTAACAGATTCTGCAGCCTAGGAGGCTCAAGGACATGCATGGGGAGCACAGCACTTCAGACACATCTATCTGAAACTCCCTCAAGGAGTTAAGGTCAGAAGCAAAGGAGAGAGAGCATTTCTCCACTAAGTCAGCATAAGAACAGTCAGAGAGCACTTGATACATTGAGAACCAAAGAAAACCACAAATTCATTTCTTTTGTCACAAAAGAAGCCAGATGAAGATTCAATGACTGCACTTTGCTCAAAATACCACAGAATGGTTTGGGTTGGAAGCGACCTTAAAGATCATCCACTTCCACTCCCTCCTGCCATGGGCAGGGAAACCTTCCACCAGACCAGGCTGCTCAAGGCTTCAATCCAGCCCAGCCTTATGGTCCACTCCTGTGTGCACTGGACTCCTGTACCTGCAGGCATTGATGCAAGTTGATGGAACTGCACAACACCACTACCACGTGGACCAACCTCAAATATAGATCAAAAGGTAAGCATCTGTTAGGCCAGCTCTGCCCAAATACCTCTCGTTGCAGCCAATAACAAAACAGCATCACTAATCTCAAGAAAATAAGCTCCAAGGACTGCTGAATCCTCAAAACTGAGCACTGCACAGGGCTTTATTTCCATGTTTCATTCACAGGATGCTGATTCTGTTACACTGTAGGGAAACCTTACTTGTTTTTTTTACCGCCACCAGTTCAGTCACAGATGAACTTTCTGCCTTAGAGTATCTCAAATCTTCAGTTAGAAACACATTATAACACATTGTGATGTTTCTTTTTCTTCTTTCAACACAAGCAAGAACAATCTGACCCCACAGAGAGCTCCACAGATGCTCAGGAAAACCAGAAGCCTACCTTTCATAGGTGAGCCCTGTGGGGTTGCTGGGACATGCACCCCCACACCAGGTCCACGACGATATGGGAAGTTCTCAGGGCTGTATTTCTCACAAAGAACTTGCATGAAACTCCTTCCACTGGGCTGGTCCATGCTCCCTTCTTGGACTTCTAGTTAATACAGAAAAGAACAGAGCACACAGACAGTCAGCAGCTAAAAATCACTTCCAGTAGTAGTCCTTAGGAACACAGGACAGAAAGTGACCAGATGGGCCATGGGTTTGACTTCTGACTTGCAGATTAGTCTAACAGGGCATATTTCAGACTCCAGAGTACAGTAAAGCACTACCTGAAAACAATCCAAAGCCAGAGAGAGGGCCCATGCTACACACACATGCTTTCAATCACACCATCACAGGACAAGCACAGGATGACCTTGCCCTGCATGCTCTTACAGGACAATCCCCAATACGCCCCAGAGTGCAAAAGGGGATTTCTGTACCTCCCAGAAGTATACTCAAACACACTTCCAGCTGGGAGGGGAAAGAGCAAAGAGTAATTTATGAGTAAGAGATGGCTCAGAAAGGTGTTTTCATTCTGTAACCTCCCTTTTGTCTAACTTGGGACTTTTAGTCAGGATCAGCTTTTTGCATGGGGCAAAAAAAGGAAAAGGAAAAAGGACCTGCAGCTCCCTAACTGTTTATAGCAAAGCACCATACAAAGTGGGTTACAGTTTGGTTTTGTAAAACAGGATCAATGCTGTAAACAGCCAGAGTTCAACAGCCTCTGGTGTCATGGAAATGCTCCAGCTTGATAGCAAACTCACTCAGCATATCTCAGGGCCCTCACCTTCACTGGAAGCAAGCTTTGGCCTTGAAAGGAGCATCATCACTTCTCCTCTGACAGCTGCACAGAACTACAGTTCTTCCATCCTGCTTGGGCTTCTAACTGCAACACAACTGCTGTGTCACAAAACACTCTCGAGCACATATGAGCACATCACTTGGCCAGTCCAAAAGGCAAGTTTTGCCAACTTCAATTTTGCAGATGCTTAATGTATCTGGAAGATAAACATGCCCCCCATATCAACATATGGCACAGAACAGCACAGGAAAAAGGCCTCACCACACTGCAGGCTGCTGCTGTGCCTAGAAAGATACTGAGTGTCAGCTGGAAGAATATTTGCAGAGAGATACCACCATGGCCAGCCTTCTGCCAGGCCCTGTGTGGAACCACACTTATCTGTGCTGCTTTCCTCTGAACTTGGCATCTATGGTTTCCTGGCTAAAAAAGGAGTCAAGCTTGATGCACGTAGAGAGAAAGAGAACTATGTTGTTCTCACGTTTCACAGGGACTTGTACTTCAAAGCCAGACCTTTTACCCACCACAAACATGGAGGAGAGATCCACATCCATCCATTCTAACAACACAAGGCATGGACTTGCAGGAATCAGCTGCAGATTTCCACAGCCACCCATTCTAACAACACAAGGCATGAGCTTGCAGGAATCAGCTGCAGTCAGATTTCCTACAGCATTTAATTTTACACTAAAACATTCTGCATGCCTCAGGAACAATTTGCCTTGACAGACAAGGCTGAAAGGCCTCATTCTAGAGTGGTTTGGGAGCTCAGTACTATAGGACAGACAGATTCTGCTTTCTAAACAAACATTCAGATCCCCTGGTCTGGAAATTCTGGAATTCCCCCTATGCATAAAGCTGTCTGTCCTTCACACTGCTACTATTCATTCAGTCAACACTGTTCCTCTTTATCTACTAAGCAAACATCAGCTGGGAATCCCACAGGAGAACATCAGCTAAGTATCACATTAGAGGTAAAAAAATGGGTTTTCAGCTACAACACAAGAGCAATTCAGAAAGGAGAAAAGTCCCCCATGACATTTACATTCAACAACCTGGAATCACAAACATTTTCTCTCTCAAACTTTACCTTTCCATGCCAGTGCCACTGCCAGATGACAAAAATGTCAGGGAGTAGGCAGTCACCTTTTCCACTTCCCTTCTCATCAGACTTCACATTCACTACAATCACCTATCCTGCAATTGCCTTCTTTGAATCACCACAACTGCTTAAGAGCCAGGGTTAACAGAATATTCAAAGCAAGCATGACCCCATTCCAAATGCATGTTGTCTGTACAAGGGTAGGACAGGATGATTTGCAAGGTGCACAATTCTGAATATTTCCCTACTGACAGCACAAGAATGATTCCTATCCCAAAATAACTTCAGGGCTTCTAAATGACAGCATAAATTGCAAAAGATGTGCTCAGTCTTTGAAAGATGTCAATGAACAGCCTTTGTGGTCTACATTTAAGCACTCTGCTGGCAGTCTGTGGCCCCAGTGACATAAAACATGACACAACTCTGACTTGAGATCCAAGGGGAACCCAGCGGGCTGCTGCTGCTGCTAAGTGAAGTGAAAGAACACTAGAAATGACAGGAAAAATATTCTTCTCCTCATCCCATAAGCCTGTGAGGAAAATATGAGACCTTTCAGGAGAATTACATCGTTAATGGCATTCTAATGAATTCCAGTGCCATTCGAACACTTTCAGAGCAGGTCCTAACCAGTCACACACCAAACACACTTTGACATGTTTGTATACATGAAAAACAAAGCATGAGGAACGGATGCAACAGAACAAACTCCTGCCTAGAAGAAGCTGCTATGTCCTTCTCCTCAGACATGATTCAGGGAAATTATTTTTTGAGGTGATCTTGAGAGATAGAGGAGTGAATACTGTTATGGTGGGCAGACTGCCCTCTGAGTCACCAGGACAAGCACCCAAGCATGTGAAACGCTGTCAGGGTCTTCATCCAAGCAAGCACAACTCTTTGATCAGCCATCAGCGTAACACACTTCTGGCAGCAGCCGATGCTAATGGCAGGGCCCGACGATGGAACCCGCACCAGAGACGCCAGACATGCCACCTGCCGTGCTCCCGGCCCAGACTCGGACATTATGCTACTGAACCAACAGTCCCCTCAGGGGCTGCGGGGAAAAACAACTCCGCCGCAGAAGTCGGTGGGGGCTGGTCTGTTGGTCCCTGCCCAGGCTGCTGGGCCCCACGGCGGGCTACGACAAGCCGGGAGTCCTCCAGCCCCGAACCCCCAGAGGCCTCCCTCCGAGCTTTGCAGCCTCTACCGACCCGACCACCTCGAACACGATCGTTACCCTGTCCCTACCTGCCCTCACACGGCCCGGCGGGGCCGGACGACGGGTCGCGCCCTGTGACAACAGCCTCCCCGGCTCCGGCTCTGGCCCCGCCGCACGGCTGGCCGGTGAGGGCCGGTAGCAGCCACAGCCACAACCCCCCCCGCCGCCCCCGGCCCCGCTCACCCAGGCCCGGCGGCCGCGTCCCGCATTGACCCGGAAGCAGCTCCCCGGCACGTGAGCCTCAGCGGTCACGTGCCGGGCCCGGCCGGCGGCGCCGCTATTGCCATGGAGACGCCGCCACCTCCCCGCCGCCCGGCATGCACAGCGCCGCCCCCCCGATGTCACCGAGCCTCGGCTGTGACGTCACGCAGTGGTGGGGGCAGGGGACGCTCCGATGGCCGCAGCTCCGGGGTTGAGCCCTGGCTGGGGGGAGTTCACCGGCAGAGCCCAGAGCTGCAGCCAGCGGTAGCTGGGATGCTGTGGCGTGGAACGGCAGAGAGCCCTGCGGGGAGGCTGCTGCGCCCCTTTGCTGCCGTGCTTTACCAGTGTGCCCGTGTCTTGCCTGCTCGCTCCCTGGTTGGTGGCACCATGTTTTCTGTGGTGGCTGGTCGTGACCTCAGAAGCAAGGGTAATAAATCATGCAGGGAGTAAGATCGTGCTGAGCAAACCTGCCTAGCAACGAACCAGCCTGGTTCCCCATCTCCACCCTTGCTGGGGTTGCACGATAAGAATCAGAAAGTGCCTGAAATGTGGCCTCTCGTTCCTGCTGCTGGAAGGGAGGTTTGGAGAAGAGCTGCATGAGTCGTGGCCAAATGGCTGCACCACATCCACGCGCTCTGCCCACCCTGTAACATCATCAGGACAACTTTATCCTGTTACTTACACACTGATCTATGCACCATCCACTGAGGCAGCAGCACACAATGGCAGCATTGTGAGTGCTACCACGGGTAAAAGACAAGAAAATGTGTTCAGCATCAGCCCTGAAGGCGAGGGACTGCTTTAATTCCTGCTCTGCCATGTATTTCCATCCTCTCTTTGGACTGACCATGTAGGCTTGCACCACAGATTTGCAGTCTGGAGACTAAAGCAGGAGACAGACAACTGAAGCTAGGTCAAGGAGGAAATTCTTCTGGGATCCTCCAGAGTTTTAACACGTTTGACTAAGGATATCTCAGCAGAAAATATCCATCCCAAGAAGCAAAGTGAGCCTCAGGCAAACCATTGGCAAAGTTAGAACCATCAGCACATTAGCTAAACCCCAGCTGCAAAGTTAAAAACTGCATTAGGCTTAGGCAGAAGTGCTCCAAGCTATTACTGCTCCTAAAATTCAGCTCTTCTGTCTTCCATTCCCTGCATCTCCTTGGTGCCGGGTCTTGGTTCACACACAGGAGCTTTTTTAATGAAGCATTGGGTATGTATCTTCAAGACTTGGGTAGAGAAAGCCTGACTGACTTGTCAGCCGTGCCAGATGCAGGATTATGGAAGATTCACATTACTGCTGTACATCCTGAGGCAAATTCTACCACTGCTGCTATGCAAAAGGGTTCAGGGTTTCCTGATGGTAAGGTCCAAATCACATACATTATCTCCTCAGAATTCTGTTCTAATTCTCACCTATCCTCAGATTCCTTGCAGCAGAGCACCAGCAGCCCAGGCTGTCAGCACTGAAATATGTGCATGGCTTTCATGGGCTTGTTCTCCCTTTAACAGAGAGAAAAAAACCCACTTTGGTGTTCTTTCTTATTACCCTGTTGACACAACATTGGTTTTATTTTGTTCCTATGCAGGCCAGCATAGATGAACATTGCCTTGCTTCATAAAAAGCCATCTACCTGCATGCTCTGAATGTCTTATTTGGTTCCTTTAATAGATTCTGGAGAATGTGCTTTGTCTCTGGTTTTCCTCCCCCCACTGCTTCTCGTATCTGTTTCAGTGAGATAAAGAAGTCCATTGCATTCAGAGGCTACACTCTCTTCCTAACAACCCTCAAGGTTTTTGCACAGCTTACCTGTGTTATTTAGTTGCTAGAAGGCAGACAGAACATCCTTCAGTTGGAACCTGGCACCAGCAGGCTACGTTTTGATTTGAAATGCATTCCAGTTGCTGCTTTCTATAGTTACAGATCAACTGGATATGACAGATGACTGTGTTAACCTCTGCTGGGTCAGTCCTGAAGTGTGAGAAAGTGACTGGCATATCCCCTAGCCTACATTCAAGACCATTTCATGGAAGATGGGACAAGTCAGGGAATTGTTAACACAATAAAGTCTTTCACCTGTAGGGGCTGGTTTGAATTCAGCCCAAGCTAGGGCTGATTGAATGTTCTTATCATCTGGTGGCTGCCTCATTGTTCAGGTGAACTAAGTTTGGTGGGTCTCAACCTACTTCTCCCTGGCAGACCAGTATCCCCTTGCTGAAGCTTTTGCTAACTAAGCCTTCCTGGGTGACCCCTCCCTGGCAGGCTCTCCTCTTTCCCACCATCACCTCCTCTGGGATTAAACAGGCCATGGGAACTGGAGTCTCCTCTTTACTTGCTTCCTCAGTCTCTGGTTGTGCAGGGGATACCAGCAGTGGCACTCAGCAGAGCTGGAGCTAGTTCACACAAGCAGAACAAGTGCCACTTCAGAGACACTCACTCCAGTGATGTGTCCATGTTATGTGAGAGCAATCCAAATCCAAGTTTGTTATTTTCATACTTTTATAGATGGACCTGATCAACTGCGTCAAGAAAAAACATCCTCAATATCTGAAAATATTCCAGGCACAATCCTTCCCTCATTACTCATGATTCTAATGCACCACAATCAATCACAGAATGGAAGGGATTGGAAGGGACCTCTGGAGGTCATTGAGTCCAACCCCCCTGCCTGAGCAGGATCACCCAGGGCAGGTCACACAGGAACACATCCAGATGGGTCTTGAAAATCTCTAGAGAAGGAGACTCCACAACCTCTCTGGGCAGCCTGTTCCAGTGCCAAGGGAGGCCCTTCCCAGGAACCAAACAGGTTCACGAGTTCATACATACTGAGGCCAGAAGAAACCACTGTTTGCATCCAGAATACAAGCACAGACTCCCCTGGCTTCCATCTCATCTTCTCTGGAGCCCACCTCCAGCCAAAAAAAAAAAAAAATAGTAAAAAGCATGTAACAGCAGCAGCAAAGAGCATCCAATAGATTCTGCTGCTTATCAGAATAATTTTGCCTATATTTTAATCACCATAGGGTTTAGGGGAGGGGGAGGGATTGGATTTGAAACACATGCAATTTCCTAGTTCTTTTCTGTAGCTTTTTGATCCTTTAGCTTCTGGGTTTGGCAACCGCAACTTTCTTCATCCTTGGAGATTATTCTTCCATTCCTCAAAGAGACTTCAATTTTCTCACAAATCTCTCTTCCTTTCACTTAATTTAAACATTTATAGCCAATCCCATGATTTAATAATGAGAAATAAAATTGGAGATTTACTAAGTGTTGAGAGAAGACCTTTCATTTCATCTGGGGATTAAGAAAGGAGTTAAAGGTGTGAATCCTGTTAGCCATGCTGCCCTTACCTGAGCTCCAGCATGCTAAAGAGCCTGATCCTGAGTGCTCTCTGCTCCCATCGAGCCCAGGGAAGTCAGAACTCAGTGCACATTGCAGGTTTGGGCTCCTGAAGACACAATGCCAGTGCATAAATCCACAGCAGTGCTGTCTCATAGATATTTTGCTAATAACTTTAAAGCCTGGCTTCATTTAGTAGTACCAGCAGCTAATCAAATCCAGGCAGCTTCTCACCACACCATTAATTTCAGGTAACAATTCACCGAGATCTTTGGTTCCGCTTAAGCACTTCCCAAATCACTTCAAGTCTCTGTCAATTATCTGAGACTAATGCACCTTGAAGTTACCTTTAAGAGCAAACATTACTCCATGGTCATAATTCTAGCATGTCATCAGTGGCCAAAAGCTAGAAACAATGCAGCTTTGGACTTCAGAAATTCAGACTGCACATTCGAACGTCAAAATAAAAAATAAATCAGTGCTGGTGCTGTCTGAAAATCTGTTGGATTTTCATAATTTGGCTATTGCTAGGCATGTTCATAGGACCAAATGGACCTTGAGCCTTTTATTCATTTGATTTCATTTTCTGGATGGCTACTATTAGATAAAGGCAGCTTCCTCAGGTACTGCTGCAGTGGTACTGGCCATCAAATTAAGCCTGGCAAATCAAATTTTACACACCTGGGGCTAGACTCACTCAGCTGGCTGCTGTCTCACCCTCTTCATCATGACATGGATCTTTCCCAGGCTTGTGCATATGGCTAGGCTCACTCTTCTTCAGCTGACCTGTTGCACTCAAGAAACTTCCCAAACCCATGTGTGATTTGCTGTGCCAGCCCCTGTTCCCCCTTCTATCCCACAGCATGACATTGTTCTCATTGGGAAGTGCTGCAGCATGGCCAGGTGCTCACTGACCCAGCCTGAGCTGCAAGAAAGGGAAAATCTGGGCACAGATTATACCCAGTGCCCTTCTCCAGTTGCCTCTCAATCTGTCCCTGCTGCTCAGCACAGACTGGCACCTGTGTGTTTCCCTGTTCAGGACACATCTCATTTTGGACTATGTTTTCCACTCTGTTCAGTCAGACAAAAAGGGCACCAGCAGCTAGAAATGAGTCCAGGCATGGAAGTGCTGTGGTCTTCCTCTGCCAAATGCTGTGGGTTTGTAACTAGTTGTTAGGATGAGAGAGAAAAGTGCTCATTGCTGTCTGATTTTGGAACAGGACTTTGGCTAGGAGAACAGAGCAAAACAGAGGGAGAAGCTGTCTCTTCCTGTCTTGTGTGGCTAACAACTCCATTACAGGTCTGGATCTCATGCAGAGAACGATGCTGGCTGAGAATGTAGGCTGCCAGCATTCATAATAATTAACCATTAATGTTAGCAAACACTTGGCAAATCTCCACCCACCTTCACCCAGAGCTCTCAGAGTCCTTTGCAAACATGAACAGATTAAACCTTGCCAGCCCCCCTCCAGTCCTACATATTCATCCAAAGAATCTCCTCCACTTCTATTCTCTGACAGGGCATTTAGTGAACACGGTGAGGCTGGGAAGTACTGAGGTCATTGCATTTTGCAAGGCAGAGAGGAGGCCCAGAGTGGTAAACCAACGTTCCCAAAGCCCCAGCAAGGACTGCCAGAAACAGTGAGTGGCTGTGGCCTCCCACCCTGCAGTCAGCGCCTGAAAACCTGCACCATCCTCTTCTGCTCGGCAGGTCTTCATCCATTTCTCACTGCCAAGAAAGCCCAAGGAGGAAAGGGACCCAGGCTCAGACACAGGTCAGCAAGCTGCTCTTCTCACTGCTGGGACACAATGGCCACCACAGACAGAGCTAACCATTCCCCATCCAGAGCACAGCATCCTCTGTGAGAGCATTTGGACTAGATGATCTCCATTCTATGATTCCCCTTGGCCTGCTATAGCTTGGTGGCTTTTTTTTCCTTTTTTTTTCCCAGCCATGCTGCTGCTTGCTAACAGCTCCTTGTGGAGATGATTCTGTCCAAAAATAAACCACAAAAAGAGGGCTTCATTCCAGAATGATGATGATGCCCCCTTGAAACACAGTGTCCACATGGGGAATTATAATGAAACAGCTTGGTCAGTGTAACTATTACATCTGCTAAATCAGCAGACTTGCCCCACAAAACTCTGATTCTACATTCAAAGTCTAGCTTAAAAAAAAAAGGAACAGCCACTCATTTGACCCAGCCATATGGCCAGCAGCATGCTGGGGTCATTGGAAATGGCCAGCAAACAGCCCTTCCACACAGAAGAGAGCAATCTTGACTCACAGGACATGCAGGCACTTGCAAACCTCCAGCTAATGTCTGGCTCCCTACCACGTCATGACCTCCATTTCAGCTGTCTGAGGCCTCAAGATGCTGTGGCCGATCAATGGCTCAGGAATAAATCCAGAGGCTGTGTGTTCACCTCCTTGTCCCAGTTTAGTTCAGCAAGCAATAATCAGAGCATTCTCTACAGCTCTGCTCAACATGCAAGGCATTTTACTGTACATTCTGGAAGAACAATCCGTTTTAGGTAGGCAGATCAGACATCTTAGTGCTCACCTGGCAATAAGTGGTCTTTCTTCTTTTCCTCCCCTAGGTTTTTTTTCACCCTCTCATCTGCATTCACTTTCAGCTTTGAAATAAGTTGCTTTAAATCTCAGCTCAGCAAGAGCTAAGCCTGAGAAGCCAGAAATCTACAGTCATGAACATTTCCTGAGAGTTCAGGCAAAAGCCAATCTGAGACCTTGTTTCTGAGACTAAGCACCTCAAGGAGTAGTATTTGGGGGGTGAATATGAAAGAGAAAGGTGCTTGGAAGGCAGAGATAGAGAAAACAGAAGATAATGGGTTTTAGACACAGACTGGTCTAAATTGTCACTTCCTCACTAGTGTCAGTGAAATTCCTCCTTACTTCAGTGGACATTTTCTCCCAAACAAAGCAGCAAGTCCTCTCTGTTCTCTGGGCTGCACACCAGCCAGGATTTTTAGCAGCCACTTTGGATTAGCTCCCCAGCAGACCAGCTGACTTAGATGAGCTGAGGATGTGACTCCATGAGGTCCTGAGGAGCCATGAGAAGCACCTCTGCCTGCTAGGAATGGCCCTTCTCACTGCCTTTCCACTCCCAACAGGCATGTTTGTTCCCTTGCACTCTAAGCTTAATACATGAGGCACTGGAAATAGAAACAACAGAAAGGATTAGCCTGTACACATTGATCAAAGCGTGGAAAATACTATTCCAAAGCAGGCTGAGTCAAGAAACAAGAAATGTTAGGGCTCTCCATTGTAATAGACCCTCGTTTATCACCTTGCAAAGGGTCCTTTTGAAAGGCAAATGGCCAACTAGTCCCTTTGATACATGGAGATGCTTCAAGATAGCTATGATATAGAAAACCTGGGCAGAAGATATTTACTGGCTAATCTGACAGTTATCTCTTTTACAGCCCAACTACTGTCATTGCAGTCTTTGAGAACTGGCAGCTGTGCCGATAACTGCAGACCTAAAGGCAGCAGAGGAGAAAGCCTTTGCTAATTAAGCTCATTTCCCTCATTTCCCTACTGATGTGGCCCCAGCAGAGCTTCCAGAGAGCCACTGCTGTGTGGCCCTTTGTGCCAGTGATGGACTGCATGCCACACACCCCCCCAGACAGCTGCATATTGGTGGCAGGCGAGACAGGAGCTCCTCATCTGCTGGCTTGAATGCATGCTGGGATGAAATGTTGTAATCCTGCCACAAATCAGACTTTTAACTCAGCTGCAGCAGCACACAAGATTCCCCTTTGGAGGGTGAAAAAAAAAAAAAGATCTCCCTGAAGGATGCATAAACCTTCCCCTTGTCTGATGCAGCTGATACAGGGCTGATTTTTTTTTTTTCCCCCCCAGTGTGGTCTCAAGTTCCAGAGGAGTCGATTTATACTGAATTCATCAGTGCTACTTTGTACCCAGAAGAGTTCAGCTCTGTATTTTCAATCAGTTAGTGGCTGTGAAACTCTAATGGGGTTTGTGGAACTGTGGGTGCTTTATCCTCTGCTCAGCAGGCGTTGCAGCACGCTGAGCCACTTGCTCTGCTCACTCTGCTCTGCTCACATGAGTTGCTGCAACTCATTCCAGGTGGCTGTGCTGGCCTCTTGCAGTTAGCTATTCAGCAAGGAGAGACAAAACTCAGCAAGTGTGAGCCCAGGCTGACTTTCCACCATTTCTCATGGCAGTTTACAGTTCCTTTTGTGGATCACTGGTCTGATTCTGCCTCCACTTATGCCTCTAGGTCATCTGGGCTCTTTTTGCTCTGGAGCAGGCTCTGCTCCTGATGGGCAGTGCTGGTTTTCCCCTCTAGTTAAAGCCACATAGTCAAAGCCACCATGAGAAATGTCATCACCTTTACTGAATACCCAAGGGAAGTGGAAGAGAGAAACACATCTTGCAGGTAATTAATCTCAGAGCTAAATGAAACAAGAGCCAGTGGAAGGGGCTTTGATCACTCCTGCCAGCCTTTTCATAGCCAAATTGTGACCCCCAATTCCAGCTTCACCCCAAACCCAACACCAAAGCAGCCCATCTTGGCTTCTTTCTTCTTCATAAGCTTAGAAACCAGTCATCATCCAGTCTCCATCAAGCAGACCTTGCCTACAGGTCCCATCCTTTTCATAGATTCAGACAACAGTTTGGGTTCGAAGGGACCTTAATGATCATCTAGTTCCAACCCCCTTGCCATGAGCAGGGGTACCTTCCTTTCCCAAGGGATATCCTAACCATTCAGACATCACCCAAGAGCCATCAAAACCAGTTATCCCCATTCCTCTGATTAGCCCCTGCCACTCTGTGCCCACAGCTGCAGTTACCAGTGCTGTAGGTATCTCCACCTGCTTACACCATTGCTGGGATTTGCATCCCTTCCAGATCCTTTCTGTAATGCAAGATATCTGGAAAAAAAAAAAAAAGGCAAAGCAAAACAACAGCTGCTCCCTTTTCCCTCTTCCTCCACCTTTTGGGTCACTTACCTGGTGAGGCACTTAGGGTTCAAGGAGAGATGTGGACTTGGCAGGGCAGGAGCAGGGAAGATTTCTGTGGATCTGATTTGGTTAAAAGGATTCCTGCCTCAGGACCATTATGGTCCAAAGGGTTCAGTCTCTATTTTATTATTTATAGCTCACAGTCTTTCTTCCCAAAGTTGTGTGGGCTCTCACAGTTCACACAGCAACTCTTTTCTATTTTACTTACACCACCCAGTTCAGTAAATACCCCCAGGCTAGTCCAAGCCTTGTTAATACCTTCACCCATGCAGCCTCTGGGGAGAAAATAGCTTTTTATCATTAGCTGAAAATGGAACTGCCTGGAACAACACCACAAACACAGAGTTTAGCTCACGAGGACAGATCCCAGGCCCTTTAGTTTGGAACCTGCCAGACTGCTGTGCACCCAGCTGGGCTTGGAGAAGTAAGTGGCTGTGAGGGCAGGAAGGGATGTGAGCCCTTGGCCCACTGCTGGGCTCCCCGAATAGAGGGGGCAGCAGGAGGATCAAACAGAACAGTTAGAGGGGATAAAAGCAAAGTATTACATTTTAATTGATCTAATCTCTGGCTCCCAGTGGAATTTGCAGAGATATCTTACTAGAATTACTCCAGTTTTATCAGGAGACAGCAATACTGGGAAAGTGCCTTTTGGACAGCAAACCACTCCAGATCTTGAACTGCATTAGCATTGGGACTGGCTGAGCAAGACAACCCTCACAATGGTTTCAAAGATGAGAGCAAAAACTGGCAAGAGAGAGAACATGTGAGATGTAAACCCATCTGGGTATGCAAATGTATATGAGCACAAACCCAGACATATGCATAATGCTGTCTGCTTCCACCTCCCTCCTGTGTTAAACCTGCATTTGCCAGTGAGCAGAAAATGCAGGACCTGTAAAGCCACTAGAAAAGACATCCAAATGACAGCAGCTTTTAGCCACCCACTCCTCTTCTGAGGTCCGTTTCTGCTCTAAGTGATCCTGCTCTGGCAGGGGGGGTTGTACTAGATGGTCTTTGGAGGTTCCTTCCAGCCCCTAACACCCTGTGTTTCTGTGACATTCAAAAGAACCAATACCCCAAAAATTAAACCAGAAACAAAAGAAGGCAAGAGGGACATGAAAAAAAAAATCTTAAAATACAGACCTACATACCATATAGGTGGGGCAAGGTAACAGGAGAGAGAAAAAGCAAAGATATTGAGAAACCAGGTGGTTTATAATTTAGTTTTTTCCTCCCTGACATCCTCTGTCTGAGCAGATGACTGCAAGGTCTTCGGAGAAGCAGAGGAATAATGTCTGGCTCTGTCAAGATTCCTCTTTATTCACTGCAGTGAAGGGGTGAAAAAAACATCAGGTCTGATAAATGATTCATGAAGCCTTTTATTCTGCTAATCTGTAAATAAATTTTAAAAACCAGCTTTTTGATGAATATATTCTGCTGCTCGTAAAAATGTGTCGGCCTTTAAACACAACACAGGCACGCTCAGATGTCTCTAGTGTTGCTGTCACAACTTTGAAGGCCCAAGGCTGGCTCCTTGCAGAGTGCAGGGATGGAGGTTTGGCTGATTTACTGAGAATCTGCCCCTCTGATCCCATGGCCCCACTTCCTGGGCTCTGGCAAAGCTTTCCAGCTTCCCTGGGCTATTTAGTCTGGAGAAGAGAAGGCTGAGAGGGGATCTGATCAATGTCTATCAATATCTGAGGGGTGGGTGTCAAGTGGAGGGGACCAGGCTCTTTTGGGTGGTTCACAGTGATAAGACAAGGAACAATGGGTTCAAACTTGAACAGAGAAGATTTCAGCTCAACATTAGGAGAAACTTCTTTACAGTGAGGGTGATAGAGCACTGGAACAGGCTGACCAGGGGGGTTGTGGAGTCTCCTTCTCTGAAGACTTTCCAAACCCACTTGGATGCATTCCTGTGTAGACTACCCTAAGTGATGCTGCTCTGGCAGGGGGTTGGACCTGATGATCTCTTGAGGTCCCTTCCAGCCTCTGATATACTGTGAAACTGTGATTTTCCTCATCTCATACTTGAACCTTCACTAGTCAGGGAGAGAATAACATCAGAGAACCATAGAATGGCTTAGGTTGGAAGGAAACTCAGAGATCGTCTACTCCAACCCTCCTGCCATGGGCAGGGATGGCTCTCAACTAGACTCAAGACCTCAGCCAACCTGGCCTTGAACACCTCCAAGGTGGGTGGCATCCACCCACAACCTCCCTGGGCAACTCATTCCAGAACCTCACCACCCTTATACTGAAGAACTTTTTCCTCAGATCCAGTCTATCTCTGCTCTCCCTCAGCTTCAAACCACTCCCTCCTTATCCTGTCTCTAGACACCCTCGTGAAAAGTCCCTCTCCAGCCTTCCTGTAGGACTTGCTGGGTTTCTCCCTGAGCAGAGAGGCCTGGAACTGTCTCCTGACTTTTGCGAATGTGGATAGGGAAGGAAAGAGAGAGAAAAAAAAAAAAAAAAAAAGCATGATTATACAAGGACATCTTTTATTTCAGTACATTCAAGACAAAAAAAAAAAAAAGAAACAAAAAAAGAAAAGAAAACAATTCAAGAACAGGATGAACCTTCACTCAAGGCTTTATCTCCCCTGCCCCTCTCCATTGTCATCTCTTTCCTTTCACAATCAGAAATTGCATAGAATTTGTTTTTTCAATCAGAAAATGAAACTCATCAATGTAAAACCCACATCTGTACCAAGCAGAGGGTGAGCTGCTGTTGTTGCTAGGGAAGTAAATATTTTCCTTGCATCGGATCCCGGGGCTAATGGTTTTCTCAAATGCTGGGTGGCATCGTGGCTGCTAGACACAGACTGTAAAGTCACCCTGCAAGGGGGAGGGTGCTCCGTGGGTCACGGACAAGGGGAGGTTGTGAGCTCGGGGCAGAGCTCGGAGTTACTTCATTGGGAGCGTGCAGAGCGCTGGCCATGGACGCTTTGGGGAGCCACTGTGGGCAGCAAATGCCACCTGCCTGGGCTGGCAGGAAGGGCAGCCTTCCCCAGCACTCCCCACTCTCTCCTGCTCCCACCTCGCCTTCCTCTAAAGGCTCCCCCAACCCGCATCCCAAAAAAAAACAGAAAAGAAAAAAAAAAGAAAAAAAGGCAAAAGATAACCCCAGAACTAAACACAAGACACAGAACCCCTGAAATTCCAGGCGTTTCAAGGCCTCTTTGAGTTCACTCTGTTTGTTGGTTGGGTGTTTTTTTGTTTTTGTTTTTTTTTTTTGGCATTTTAATATATATATCTCAATGCATATATATATATTTATATATATATACGTATTTGAACAACTCCTCAGATGGACTTCCAGCAAATGCTGCTTCTCACGGGGACTGTGTCCCACCCCTCCCCCTCCGTCCACCTGCCACACTCTGAATAGGATGAAGAGTTCAGCACCTGAAACCTGGTGCCTTGGAGACTAGGTCCTGACATACCCCAAATAAACTGAAACAAAATAATGGCTCCTCCCTTCCCATCCCTTATCCACATCAAATAAAAAGACCCTCCCCACCCCGGTCCCCCGCTTTGAGAACATCCCCTGGTAAGTCTGCGTGATGGGGAGACAGCACCAGCGTCCTTTCTCCTGGTCCTGGGGGGTTGAGAAGTTGCAAGAACCGCTCTTGCCCCTCGGTGGGCAGCATCTGCTGTAACCTCTTTACCCAACACATCTCTCCTTCCCCACCTGGGAGCCGCACAGTGGCACCGAGACAGCTGCTGGGGACAGGCCAGCGGGAGGAGCTCGCCCCTGCTGCGCCGAGCCATGGGCAGACGCTCATCCTCCTGGGCACCAAAACCAAAGCCGAGCCTCTGGCCAGGCTTGCGCCTTGCTCTGGAGAAGCTGGGTAACTGCTTTGAATTTAAAAACGGGTTGACATTATACAAGTCCATGTTCTGTAAAATGGAACAGGACCCTCTCGGCCCACCTGGATGCCTCCTCTCCTCGACCTCCCCCCCGGGCACCAGCGTTACTCAGGCTCGCTGCTGTTGGTGGTCTTCTCCCACTCCAGGCTCTCTTCGCTCCGCGCAGGCGAGCCCACAGCCGGCCGTGCCCGGAGGCCCTGGAAGCGGCGGCACTCGGGGCACACCCGGATGTGCGTGCACCCCCGGGCGACCAGGGCAGCTTCTTGTGCCAGTCTTTGTGCCAGGGGATCTGGCTCGCCCCCGCTGCACAGCTTGCCGTTGCTGAGCGTGGTTGTGCTGCGGGCTCGGCGCTCCTCGGGGAGAACAGGGCGAGTCCGAACCATTGCCCCTCGCCTCCGACGAGGGTGGAAACTGTCCTTGCAGAGAATGATGTTGCGCAGCTCCGTCACCATTTCTTGGCACACCGACACCTGGAAGACAGACCCGAGACGTACTGCTCGCACCTGAGTGAGCCCAGCAGTGCTGTGTCTGCTCTGCGTTCTGATGCCCAAGTGTTAGGCACTGGGTTGGTTGATCTGGGTGCTTTGACTCCAATGCTTGGCCAGTTACACTTGATTTAACCCAACAGATTCTGCCTCTTGTGTTCTGGATCCCCAAATCAATGCAAGACCCAAACCCACTGCAGGTAGAATCGTCAGGTGATCTCATCTCCAGGAAAGATGGGATCTTGGACATGTGTACCTGGCCATGGTACACATCCTTGTACCCTCCAAAAGCCCTTGGAGCAAGCCTACAGCCTCAGCCTTTGTAGGAGTGCATGAGAAGCTGGTGAATTTTAGACTCTGCCCAAAGCTCCTAGCCTGGTGTGTCTCATTACTAGCAATGCTCAGCTCAGCCTGGGTGCATTACTTGCTCCAGAGCACTGCCCTGCTGAGCACCCTGCAGACACCAATAAACACATCCTATCCAATCAGGATGCTCTCAGCTCCTACCTCTGACTGCTCAGAGTGCCGAAGGCTCCACAAAAATTCCAGCATTGCCATGAAGATTGCTACGATTAAGCCACAGATGAGAACCACGAAGATTCCACCAATATTCTCCATTCCCAAGCCTGAAATAAAGCAGAAGGGACAATGCTGTGGAGAGGGTAGGCACAACATAAAGAGCAAGCGTCACTGGAGAGAAATCCCAACTCTTTGCTGTTTAGTTGGCATTGCATCTGCCCAGCCAGGGACCAAAAATCTGCCCAGCCAGGGACCAGACCCACACAGCCAGCACTGTCCTATTAATAGCCAATTGCATGGCTCTGATGGCAAACTGAGTGACTTGCAATAACTGCACGATCGAAAGAGCCTTCTCAGAAGTGATGATTTTGCAGATAAACAGCAAGTACATTGAAGGAGAGTACAAAGCAATTTGTGGACAAACTGAAAACAGGAGCACAAAAAAAAAAAGGAGAGATCAATCGGGCACATTAATCCCTGCAAATTATTCACCCAGGTCTAGTTGCTTTGAAGTTTGAAAAGGAAGATGAGCAATGTTGTTAAAGAAGATGAGATGAAGAAGACAAGAAAGGGCTTTAAATGAAGCTGGCACCAAGAAAAAGCTCCTTTGATTGCATTACAAAGTGCTGATGAAAAATGATTACAGCTTTTTGTATTGCAGTAGCAAGGAGAGGTTCCAAGCAAGAGCTGGACCAAACACTGTACAGTGAACAAATGGAGTCCCTGCCACCTAGGGTTTGGGTAGATTTAGACTGGATATTAGAAAGAAATTCTTTCCAGTGAGGGTGGGGAGACACTGGAGCAGGTTGCCCAGGGAGGCCATGGATGCCCCCTCGATGGAGGTGTTCAAGGACAGGATGGATGAGGCTTTGAGCAACCTGGGCTGGTGTGAGGTGTCCCTGCCCATGGCAGGGGGATTGGAATTAGATGATCTTTAAGGTCCCTTCCAGCCCAAACCATTCTGTGAATCTTTGGGTGCTTTCTGTCCAGCACCCTCTGGTCCACGAGGAGGAAACAGCTCCTTCCAAGGGGTGATTTCATCTCACCCCCTCAGACAATTTGCTTGTAACAGGATGACTCCCATTTGTACTGACTGTGGGTGCTGTTCAGCCACCTTGGGTCAAATGCTTTGCATGCAGAGAGCTTCATTTGGAGCAGGGACTAAATTGCACACACACACACCGGCTTCCAGCCCTCTCCTCCACACCTTGTGCACCAGAAAGCTCACCAGCTGCACAGAAAAGGCACCCCTCAAGAACCTGGCCTGAGCTTTTCAAGAGCTGAGGCTGTCACCTCACTTCCCACCATGACTTCTGTCCCCAAAACTGCAGCCTGTGCCTCTGTCCAGCCTTGCAGAACAGGACCATGAGAGGAGCCAGGGAGCAGGGCTGGTCTCAGCACACACAGTCCAACAAACAGCTCTTCACTCCTGTGCTTGTTGGGTTTGGGTCTCAGGTGGACTGGGCCACTGATTATTGGATTGATTACTAAAAAGCATGTCATGTTTTGCACTGAGGTGACTGTATGAGGCCATTACTCAACAGGAATATCTATAAAAATCTTCCTCTCCCCTCTATAACATTAAATCAAAGTGTAAGTATCAATGATTTATTGCCTTAATCTCTGCGTGGCTGTCAGACATAAAATCTCACCAAAATCCTTGTAAATCGCTGACCTGTTTTGTTCTAAAACTTAGGAGGCCACATTTCTCCCTCCTGCTCTGTCATTCTTTTGGCATTGCCTCTGGAGCAATCGAGTGACTCTGTAAATCAGCCCTTTGTACAGATGTTTCCCCTAAGACAGCAGTGGCAGGGCAGAAAACATAGCCCATAGTCATAGTTTAGACCCAAGGTAAAGGACATCCTCTCAGCAGCTCTCAAATCTGAATTTAGAGCCAGAACCTCTTTCTCTACCCTTCTATCATTCTACCTAAGTGCCATTTGAGACACCCATTCCCAAGCTCACCTCAGAAGTAATTCCTTCCTCCATATACACATACCAACAGACTACAGCCTTCCTCATTTCCCAGGTGGAGAAAGGGAGCCCTAACAGAGGGCACAAAACAGCAGAAAAACTTGTCCAGGCTCACAGAGCACGCCTGCTAGTGCCACAAACAGCCCAGGAGCCCACCTCCATCCAAAGCCATCTCAAAACAGCCCAAAGACCACATTCCACTTTACAGTCGCTTTTTGCCCAGTCCATGGAGAAAAAAAGACTCCCATGTTGCCTTCAAAAGAGACTTCTTTAGTAGCTTAAGGCCTTACCCTGATGTCTTACAATGAGCCAACACCTTCTGTCTTGAAATTAACAGCCCAGGCTTGCAGCACTGCTCAACAAGGAGGACAGGTTCACTGTCCTTATGGGGTCTTGTCCAGCCTAGCTCGTAAACTGCATGGATACACACCCCTACACCTGCTACAATGGCAAGGAAACCCAAGGTGAGTCCACCTTGGCTCTCCATCTCTGCTTTCAGAAAGGTCAGAAGATTGTCCTTTCGTCTGGGGGACCTGCTGGCCTCTCCAAAAACACTTGCTGAGGAAAGGGTGACTGCCAAAACTAAGGAATGCAGCAACTGCATGAAGCTGGCAACTGCTGTCACGCCAGGACATCAGCCTAATGTGGCAGCTTTTCTGGCAATTTGCATAGCATTACCCAGAAGAATTTGCTCCTCAGTCTACAGATGTACTAATAATGTCCCTGTGTCCCTTCCTCTGGCTGTTTAAAAGGCCCTTTCACTTGGAGCTATTAACCAGTGGGCCTGTGGTGGACATACATCTCCCTTGAAAGAACCCAGGATTTTGGTTTGATCCCTTTAGCCATCCATTTTCCCAGACATTCATTAGAAGCTAATTTTCCCTCCATATGCCTCCAATATTTGTCATTTGGTTGCTCCTGCTATCTCTGCCCCAGGCAAAAACACACAGCATGAGGTAGAGCAGAGCTGTTTGGCTTTCTCCTTGAATTGTGAAGGAAGGAATCTCAGGTCAGAGGAAGGGGAAAAAGCAATTCTTGGGCAGAAACCCTCATGTGCAGATGGACATTCATCCTTCCACTGCTGGCAAGGATGCTTCTACTTCTTGGTCCCAGAGAGCAGCTTGGCTTACCTTTGGCTCTGTGGTCCTCCTCTTTGGGGCATTTCCCTCCTTCCCACCACTTCCTCTTCAGGATTTCCAGGCGGTTGTTCTCTTGCAGTTGGAGAATGGCCAGGTCAAACTCATCACGGAACACGGAGCCTGCAACACCAAGAGGTACCATGGTAAGGCCCTGCCTCAGCCAGCCTTCCTCCCCACTCATCCCCACCACCATGCCCTGCCAGTGTGCCCAACTACAGAAGCTCATCTCTGAACGCTTTGGAAGGGGCTTCAGTCCATGTAAGCCCCTGAAACCTGCAGCCTCCCTGCTGGGACTGCCAGCTGGTGCATGTCACTTGCAGATGGTAATGTCTCCTGTCCACCAAGACCCTCACAGGCCATTTGAAGAGGGGAAGCTCTTACAAGGGGAAGCTTTGTCTCCAGGGGCACATTCTGAACTCCAGGAACTGCTGCTCCTCCAGACCATGAAGGTCCTTCTCCTGTCATTCCACCTTGCTCTAAGACTCCATCCCTCAAAGTGGTGCACCGTATCAACAGCAAATTCAAGCTATATGCAAGCTGGGGTAGAGGAGGTTTGTTCCTGTGCTCAGCACCAACTTCAGCTGCACTCTGGATGGTGTCTGCTCCTAGAGATCCCAAAGAAGGGCCGTGGGAAAGGCTGCTGCTCCCCTGGTAACCCTGCACTATTGTCCCAGCAAGCAGCTTTCTGCTCTTCTTATCTGCTACAGTTTCACTGTTTAACAAGACAATGTCAGAACAAATTTAGTCCTGAAAGTGAGGATTTGTACTCCTGATCAGGTTACTGTGACTTTACAAGCTTATGCATGTTAGCTAAACTGTAGTGTCTGTGACAGTTCTTACGTAATTCACCTTAACTCCCTATTGCTAAGTGTGGGGACTTAAAGGTCAAGAGCACAGCTTCCTGAGCCTGTGAGACTGGCCAAAAGATCAGCAGATCACTTGGAATAGCAACTGCTGCATCCTTTTTTCTCCATGCTGCCCTGGGAGATGATGTTCTCTTTCTAGCTCTCATATTTGAAAGACAAAAACCTCTGCATTTGTTAAACCTGATTAGTAGCAAAGATAGTCACTGAATTGTTCAGTTTTCTGTCCTGGAGGTTTCAGAACTGTTGCAGTTCAAAGGGGGAACTTTAGCCTAGCCCCTGACTGCAAAGACTGAAAGTGAAATAAAATTACCATTGGATGTAAAAGGAAAATAATGCTAAGGTCTATGGAATTCATTTGATTGCTAATGGGAATAGAGAGCAGAGGCATAAAGAGTTCTCTCTTTTCTTCTTTTCTCCCTTCTGCTTGCAACTTTTCTCTCTCTTCCATGGCCTTGCCAGGGATATCTCTGTTTTGGCTACTGTGTGAGCTAACAGGGAGGAGGGATGGAGTGGGAAAGGAGGTGAACAGGTCCCCTGGATGCATCCAGGGGGGGCTGAGGAGTTTCTGTGTTTATAAATTGTGAATATATCTATATTGCACATAGACTGTATATTTGGTACCTATTCATTTCATTTCATGTTTCTAGATTTTAGTTTGCTGGTAAATAGAGCTTCATTTGCTTCCAAAACCTTCTGAGCTAGTCTGGCACTTTTATTTTGGGGGTACTTTCTCCAAATTAGTTGGCGTGGTGGTGGTGTAATTTCAACCCACCACAAGAACCCACCAGCTGTTAAGAAACTTGTGCTAAAAACTACAAGAGTATCACTTTTACAGCACTTCTGAGACAAAATAAGGAGCACAAGACAATCGAAAACCACTGGGAAACAGTCAGCAAAGAGCAGATATGCAGAAAACAAGCAGCAATTTGGAAATGTCTTTGACATTAATTATTTAAAGAACCACAGTCACGTGTCACAGGGCTCTGGACCAAAGCAGGGTCTTCTTGTACATCTAGCTCTGAGTGTGCACCTTGGGCAATTGCAATGGATTTGGGTTTTGTGGCAGTTTTAGGCTGTGCCTAGGAAATTTTCCACAGATCTTGAACAGAAAGTGAGACAACGTAAATAAATGACCTTTGGATGTATAGAGGAAAATAGTGGTAAGGTCTAAATAACCCCATTGGTCTGAAAACCAACATAAAGTTAGATGTGTAAACTAACTTTCTGTCTTTTAACTCCCTTCACTCTGGCAGGTCCCAGCTCTGGCTTCTGCTGGCTTTGCTGACCTTGGCTGCGGTGCTTTGTTGTGGCTAAGTACTAACAAAGCTACTCTCTGCTCTTTCTCTTGTCCTCTGTACAGGGGGAGGGAAGGAAGCAGGGAGGGGGAAGCTGTTGATAACCCCCTGCTTTGTCCAGGGGGGTTCTTGTGCTGTTTATGAATTGGATATAGTGCAAATAAATTGTAAATATTGCATATAAATTTTAAATATTGCATATAAACTGTAAATATGGTATATAAATGGTAACTATGGTATATAAATTGTAAATATGGTATATAAATGGTAACTAAGGTATATAAATTGTAAATACTGCCTGTAAATTGTAAATATTGTCTATAAATTGTAAATATTGCTTATAAATTGTAGATATTGTATATAAATTGTAAATACTGTCTATAAATTGTAAGTATTGTCTATAAATTGTAAATACTGTCTATAAATTGTAAGTATTGTCTATAAATTGTAAATACTGTCTATAAATTGTAAGTATTGTCTATAAATTGTAAATACTGTCTATAAATTGTAAGCATTGTCTATAAATTGTAAATACTGTCTATAAATTGTAAGCATTGTCTATAAATTGTAAATACTGCTTATAAATTGTAGAGCATTGTCTATAAATTGTAAATACTGTCTATAAATTGTAAGCATTGTCTATAAATTGTAAATACTGTCTATAAATTGTAAGCATTGTCTATAAATTGTAAATACTGTCTATAAATTGTAAGCATTGTCTATAAATTGTAAATACTGTCTATAAATTGTAAGCATTGTCTATAAATTGTAAATACTGTCTATAAATTGTAAGTATTGTCTATAAATTGTAGATATGGTATATAAATTGTAAATACTGTCTATAAATTGTAAATATTGCCTGTAAATTGTAAATACTGTCTATAAATTGTAAATATTGCCTGTAAATTGTAAACATTGCCTATAAATCGTAAACATTGCCTATAAATTGTAAATATTGTATATAAACTGTAAATATTGCATACAAATTGTAAATATTGCCTATAAAGAGCAAATATTGTAAGTTGTAAATATTGTCTGTAAACTGTAAATATTGCATGCGAATTGTAAACATTGCCTATAAAGAGTAAATATTTCATACAAATTGTAAATATTGCCTATAAAGAGTAAATATTGTAAGTTGCAAATATTGTCTATAAGCTGAAAATATTGCATATAAATTGTAAATATTGTCTATAAACTGTAAATATTGCCTATAAATTGTAAATGTTGCCTATAAATTGTAAATACTGCCTAAAACCCATAAATATTGTCTATAAATTGTAAATATTACCTAAAAACTGTAAATATTGCCTATAAGTTGTAAATATTGTCTGTAAACTGTAAATATTCCCTATAAATTGTAAGTATTGCCTATAAATTGTAATTATTGCCTATAAATTGTAAATATTGCCTATAAATTGTAAATATTGCCTACAAATTGTTAAGTATTGTCCATTTTCTACATATTCATTGCACTCCATATTTTAGCTTGTGGTTTTGCTTGTAAATGCAGCTTCATTTGCTTTCACCTGAGCTGGTCTGGCAATTTGAAGTTGGTGGGGTGGGGGGATAATTTCACCCCACCACAGTTTCAACCTGAGATTTTTAAAAGGGGGAAAAAAAAAAAAGGAAAAAAAGAAAAGAAAAAGTAGAAGGGGAAAAAAAAAATTAAATAAATGCCCCCTGGGTAGCAGAGCTGTGAAACGTGACGTTGGCTTTAGAGCCGGGTTCAAGCCTTTCAAACGCTCCGGTCCTCTGCCGCCAGCTGAGAAGGACTAGAGAATTGTTCTTCACTGCCTACCGACGGGCATGCCAATCCCGTAGCCCTTGGTGTCCAGAAGGCCCCCGACCTGGGTGAGGTTGCAATTGCGCTGACGGTAATACTCGTTCATGGTGGACTCCAGCAGGAAGGCGTAGTTGGAGTTCAGCACCCGCGCGATCCCTTCCTCCGTGCTCTTGACGAAGACGCTGGGCTGCTTGGAGTACATGTAGTTCCACATCCGCTGGTAGGTCTGGTAGCGCGAGTTCTGCGGCAGGAAGAGGGCAGGGGCAAGCTCAGCTAAGGGTCATCATAGGCTCACAGGATGTTAGGGGTTGGAAGGGACCTCCAGAGATCATCCAGTCCAACCCCACTGCCAAAGCAGGACCATAGAATCCAGCACGGGTCACACAGGAACACATCTAGATGGGACTGAAGTCTCCAGAGAAGGAGACTCCACAACCTCTCTGGGCAGCCTGTTCCAGTGCTCTGTGACCCTCACAGTGAAGAAGTTCCTCCTCATGTTGACGTGGAACCTCCTGTGCTGTCATTTATACCCATTGCCCCTTGTCCTATCACAGGATGCAACAGAGCAGAGCCTGTCCCCTCCCTCTTGACCCCCAGCCCTCAGATATTTGTAAACATTTATTAAATCCCCTCTCAGTCTTCTCTTCTCCAGAAAAAAAAGCCCCAGGGCTCTCAGCATCTTTTCACAGGACACATGCTCCAATCCTTTAACCATCCTGGTAGCTCTCTCACTGGACTCTCTCCTTGTCCCTCTTGAACTGGGGAGTCCAAAACTGGATGCAGTATTCCAGGTAAGGGCATCTTGATCACAGAATCAACCAGGTTGAAAGAGACCTCCAAGATCATCAAATCCAACCGATCACCCAACCATAACTAATCAACCATAGCATGGCACTAAGTGCCTCATCCAGGCTTTTCTTAAAACACCTCCAGGGACACCGATCCCACCACCTCCCTGGGCAGCCCATTCCAATGGCCAATCTCTTGCTGTGAAGAACTTCTTTCTAAGATCAAGCCTAAACTTCCCTCAGCACAACTTGAGACTGTGTCCTTTTGTTCTGTTGCTGGTTGCCTGGGAGAAGAGACCAACCCCCACCTTTCAGCAATAAGGTCTCCACTGAGCCTCCTCTTCTCCAGGCTAAACAGCCCCAACTCCCTCAACCATTGCTCACAGGGCTGTGTTCCAGACCCCAGATTAGACACCGCTATGAAAACAGTCCATAAAAGCAGGTTGAGAGAGGTGATTTGGTGACTCTGCTCTGCTTGGACCTCACCTGCAGTACTGTGTCCAGCTATGGGACCCCCAGCATAAGAGAGATGTGGACCTGCTGGAGAGGGTTCAGAGAAGGGACACAAAGTTGATCTGAGGGCTGGGGCACCACTTCTATGAAGACAGGCTGAGGGAGTTGGGGCTGTTCAGCCTGGAGAAGAAAAGGCTCTGGGGAAACCTTATAGCTGCTTTTCAATATCTGAAGGGGACCTACAGGAAGGCCGGCAAGAGACTGTTTAGAAAAGCTTGTGATGATAGGAGAAGGGGCAATGATTTGAAACTGGAGCAGGGGAGATTTAGGTTGGACATCAGGAGGAAGTTCTTCACAATGAGAGTGATGAAATGCTGAAACAGGTTGCCCAAGGATGTGGTTGAGGCCCCATCCCTTGAGACAGCCTTGCTGTGGCCCTGGGCAGCCTGATGTAGTTGAAGGTGTCTCAGCTGACTGCAGGGGGATTGGACAAGATGCCCTTTGAAGGCCCCTTCCAACCCCATGCAATCTGCGGAAAAAAGTCAAAGCAGATTTCATACCAGATTCAAAAAGGAATTAAATGCCTAACTTTCATTTATTTCCATGAGATTGAGAGGCCCAAAATGCCTTTGCAGATTTGAGAATTTGTTGGCAAGGCTGGGCATGAAATGCCAATAAGTTCCAGCAAAGCTCTTTGTATAAATTCAATTTTGGACAAATAAAAAGTTTCCACAACACCATATCAAAACCACACACATAAAAAAAAAAAGCCAGAAGAGACAGCTTGTGCTTGCCTGATTTAAACCACCCAGTGCTCCCCACAGAGCTCAGCCTCTGCTGTCTGTCACTAGAACCTTGTGCTTGACAGTTCACCAGTGTCAGAGTCAGGCATCATCACCCCGAGGAGGGCACTGAGGGCTGGGGTTAGCACTAAAGCTCCCTGGGGCTTGCTGCTTTCTAAATCCAGGTTTTGGTTCACCCCCCTGCGAGGCAAATCAAAGTACCTGCTTAAGAGAACTGGAGTCTTTTTCTTGACTGAACTCAAACTATAAGGTAACCAAACTAAACCAAAGCTCAACAGCCCCAAATCCTCAGACTTTGCTAGTGGTTGAAGCCAGCTTGGTTTGACTGAGAGAAGAGCCAATCACACTCAATGTCTCTTGCCTGTGCTGAGCAAAGACTGAAACCTGTGTGCACAAAGCCTGAAGATAAACACACTCAGGTCCACATTTCTCAGCTTGCTGCTTTTCCCTCACCTTGCATCTCTGCAGCACACAGAATCCTTTACACCACCTCCCCTCCTGGCCAAGGTGGTAGCTATGTGCCATGCTGTCAGGCCCCTCCTGCCACCACACTTTCAAGGGATCATTTTCTGTGCCTGGCCAGTGATGCTGGAGAGCCTCAGGGAATCTGCTGTCAACCTAATTACTGTCCTCATCTGTCCAGCTCTGTCCCCTGGGTGCAGTCTCTTGGGCAAGAGACAGGAGACAGATGAGCAGGGTGCATGTTTGTACCTGATTCACTGTGCTTTAAAACCTTAACCCTGTGTGTTAGTGCCAGGAGAAACAGCTGCCAGGACAGGTTACAAGGCAAGATGCTTCAGCAGTGGACAAATGCCTCATGGACACCAGGAAGTGAGGGGTGGTGAAGACAGCCTCAGCCATATCTGCTTAATTCCTCACTGTGTTTGACCCACCAGTGTTAAACCACAAGCCAAGTGGATCCCAACATAGTTTAAGGCATTGCAAATGGTGCAAGAACATCTCCTGCTAATTCCTTCTCTGGTAGCAGCACCTGGCAGGCAGCAGAGAGCCACAGTCAGGATTTTTAAACTTGAAAGCCTTACTGAAAAGAACTAAGCAAGTGCCTCACATACAACCACCTCAGTCACTTGGGCTCTGTTCAGCTTATTTTAGATGTAATGCTATGCTTAAAAGTAGCTTTCTACCAACCCCCCGAAGGGTGTAAAGTTGGGTTGAAAAGCTCAGGCTCACTTGAGAGATTTCTCATGCTTTCTAATTCAGTTCAGACTCAGAGGGGGGAAAAAAAAGTGAGAAAAGCTTTATCTCCACTCAGAATTTCAACAAGTAATAAATAAATAATCCTGAAGCAGTTCTTTGTGCATTCAGAGCACAGCAGAAAAAGATTCACTCATTTATTTCCCTTCTGGATAGAGCAGAGAAGATAAAAATTAAATTAGGCTAAGTGGCCTGCATACCTTTGCATACACTTGGCTGACTTGTTCTCAGTGCCACTGACCACCTGCAAGACTCCAGCACTGTGACATGTGCCAGCCTAGCTGAGGTCTGCCAACGTCCCTTTGCTTACCCAGCCTGAGACACTCACATAAAGGCTGAGATCGCATCCAAAGTGCAGAGAGACCTATGGAAATGGAGACTGTGTCGTGTCACTGCTGGGGTGCAGGGATGCACTTTCCCATCCACATGGTGACACCCAAAGGGTTAAGCTGCTTTCTAAGTCCTCTGCTCCAGGGTCCAGCACAGATAGAGTCATAGAATTGTTAGGGTTGGAAGGGACCTCAAGGATCAGCCAGTTCCAACCCCCCTGCCATAGGCAGGACACCTCACACTAGATCAGGTTCCTCAGATCCACATCCAGCCTGGACTTACAAACCTCCAGGGATGAGGCTTCTACCACCTGCCTGGGCAACCTGTTCCAGTGTCTCACCACCCTCACGGGGAAAAACTTCTTCCCAACATCCAATCTGAATCTACCCATTTCTATTTTTCCCCCATTCCCCTTAGTTCTGTCACTCCCTGACACCCTAAAAAGTCCCTCACCAGCTTCCTTGTAGCCCCCTTCAGATACTGGAAGACCACAGGAAGGTCACCTCGGAGCCTTCTCTTCTCCAGACTGAATAGCCCCAACTCTTTCAGTCTGTCCTCATAGAAGAGGTGCTCCAGCCCTCTGATCATCCTCGTGGCCCTTCCCTGGAAACATTCCCGATGCCGTGACCCTAGTCTTCCAGCATCCCAAGAGCATCCCAGCTGCTGTGTTACAAACCCAGCCCTCCCTGTCCTCCACCATTCACCCCATCATCACCCACTGTGGATCTAGCCCAGTTCTGTGTACCCAAAGCAGCCAAGGGTCTCTCCAGAGGTCCTCTCCATGACAGAAACTGGGGTGCCATCCCAATCTGACTAAAGGGTGCCCTCTGCACCCCCTGCCCCAGTTAGCAAAGAACAGGGTTTACTTGGAAGAAGGTCATGCTGGAGCCACCATGGATGGTGCCGTACTCGATGGCTGTCTGGTCAGCCAGGTCATCCACAGACTCGATGGGCACGTCCATCCGCTGCACCGTGAGGAAGGCAGCCAGATTGGCTGTGTAGGAGGAGATGATGATCAAGGTGAATGCCCACCTAGGGAAAGGGAAGTGAAGACAGTGACCTGAGATTTCCCCACGGACTGAATCTGACCTCTGTCCCCATCCCCTGCCTCTCATCTGCTCCTGGCCAGAACAGACCCACAGAGAAGCCTTCCTCGGGAGGAGGGCTGAGCTCCTTACCAGACTCCACTGACACAGCGGGTGGATAATGCCTGGGGGGCAATGGTGGAGCCTTGCTGCATGAATCCTCCCACTGGAAACCACAAGCTGTTGCCTAGAGAGTACTGATTCACCAGAAGATTGCACCTGCCTTGGGAGCAGGGGTGAGGGCTGTACCACTCGTAGGGTGTCAATCTAAAATGACAGGAAATGGATAGCTCAGGTAATTCAGTGGGAAATGAAGCACTTCAGGGAAAACTAGCAAAGAGGAAAAAAAAAAAAAAGCAAAGCTGTGAAGCCCTCTCTCTCCTGGAGGGAGATATTCCTGAGGAGGAAACTCTTTGCTGTCAATTGATGCCCAGGGCACAGAGCTGTGTGAAGTGCTTGCTCTAAGACTGAGAAGCCAGAGGCTTCCTTGTAAAGATTTGCAAAAGTTTTGAGAGGCTTTGTTGAAAATCTGAGCATGGGTGGGCTGCAGGGAGGCTGGAGCCCTGTGTGCAAAACTCATACCATAGACAACCACAACCATTATTCAACATGTGCACAGTCTTGATCTGATACTGAAGTCAAACATCCCTGGCTGTGTTCCCTGCTGGAGAATGAACATCAATAGGAAGCTGAAAAGTGCAGTGTGTGAGAACTGACTGCAGCACACCATCGTGAATTGCATTGCTGCAAATGCTTGCTCTGAGAAGGTTTTGATTGCCTCAGCAAGGTCTAGGTCCCAGGTCTAGTTTGAAGCCAAGTGCTGATATTTGAAAGCATCACAGGGACAGGACAGAGGTGGGAATCTGAACTGGCAGCCTGTCACTGGAGTGACTGTAGGCCAGCTCTCTTGTTTGGCTGTTTCCAATCATCAGCTCCCTGGTTGCTAAGAAAGTTTTCTAATTCCTTTGCTGCAGTTCATTATATTGCTAATGGTTAACCCAGCCAGCGCCTGGGAGGGTCATTTTGGGGCTATTGCCATCCAGCTGCAGGGCTCTGCCAGCTCACACAGAATTCACCAAAATGTGGTGCTTAGTGTTGTTTCTTCATCTCCTACTTCACTGTGATGCCAGTGAGGCAGAGCTTTTTTCCTGGAGGCTCTCTACATCTGCATCAATCACTGGCAGTAGTAAGCACTGCTCTGGGAGAATCTTCTGCAGTTCAGAGGGTTCAAAAGCTCCTCAGTGCTGAGCAAGGCAGAGAGCAGCACCCACACCTCCATCTCCAGCAGGAAGCTGTGCACAGGCACCTTTCTGGAGGATCTTATTTAAACCATGAGGAGGGGACTAAAGAGGCAGCAAATGTCAGTCCACAGAGAGTGGTCTGCTTTCTTCAATGGTGTCTCCAGAACCACGTCACTGAGGCTGCAACAGCATTTGAAGACACCATTAAAGGCTTGCCAGGATGACAACAAGAATTGGGTATGAAGCATGTCCTGAAAGAGCTGCCAAGCCCTGAGCACGTCTTTGGCACACACTGCCAGGACACACACTGCCAGGACACACTTCATCTCTGTCTGAAGAGGCCCATCTATGTCACCAACCATAAACACTTTGCTAGGAGGTCAGGGAAAAGAGAAATGAGCATGGACCCTGGGCCTGCTTTGGACAAGCACTCAGTGATGTATTTTTAAGCTAATTTAAATTAATCATAGGGAAACAGAACTGAGTGCTGTCAAGTGAGGCTCTGCACATCAACCAAGAGGCTGCTGAAAGATGTTAATGAACTTTCTTCTTCTGTACACACTGGGTTTTAAAGAGCCAGAGGAACCTAACATCACTACCGGAGTTTGCATTAAATATCTTTGAATTCACTCTCTTATATCTAGCAGCCTCCACCTTTCCTGTTCAAGACAAGTGGTTGGTTTACCTGTTGCAGATGAAGCATCTGTGGGGAGCAGCACCATTTGCACAGCACCAGCTCTACTCCTAAACTTCCCACCCTTCCCAGAAAGCTCTCGGCACTGGCCCCCACCACCATGGCCAAGCACACTCCTGAACAATGCTCCTGCTTGCCCTGTGACTGCCATGCCAAGGGCCATTCAAAGGCTGCCATATGAGGAAAGGCTGAGAGAGCTGGATTTGCTCAGCCTTGAAAGGAGAAGGCTTAGGGGAGATCTTATTGCCATGGACCAGTACATAAAGGGGGGGCTGCCAGGAGGATGGAGACTCCTTTCCACAAGGAGTCACAGGGAAGAGAGAAGGGGTGATGGGGACAAGTTACTGCTGGGGAGATTGGACTCCAGGAGAAAAGGTTTCCCCATGAGACCAGTTAGAGATTGGAATCATCTCCCAAGGGAAGCAGGATTCCCCTGCACTGGGCAGTTTGAAACCTCAGCTTGCCAGGGTGCTGGGCTACCTCATTTTAACTCCACTATCCCCCAGAAAGGTTGAACCAGATGATCCTTGGGGTCCCTTCTGACCTGGCATCCTGTGAAATGCATCAGCAATGTGCCTGCGCAGGCACTCAGCAGTAATGCCTCAGTCCCCAGCTGGCAAAGAGCAGAGGGCTGAGATGTTTCTGCCCACACACCTTACTGCTTCCTCCACATTGATGGCCTGGGGGATGTCCCTGTGTCCCCCTACCCACCCCTCACCCACGGGTCTGGGAGCATGACGCTAGATGGCATCGTGAGGAAGGGAAAGGCACCGCCAGCAGCATTACCGAGCCACCAAGAAGAGGACGCAGCTGACAGCCAGGTAGGCGAGCAGCATGAAGAGCCAGACACCAGGGGAAAAAGGATCCAGGAACGAGAAGTAGCCAGGTTTGCGGCCCTGGAAGGGAAAACACAAAGGAGTTTGACCTGCTTGCATTCCTACAAATTAAATAATCTGTTCTGCAAACAGCAGAGAAATTCCATCTCTGCCCCAGCACTGGCAGCGGGTGGGAGCAACAGAAGGGAAATGAAGTAAATGGAGCTTTGCAAAAGAAGGCAACTAGGTGACAGCAGATGAAACAAATGACTGAATTCTGCACCACCTCCCTGCTGGGATTCCTCTCCTAAGACTCTCCTTCTCCCCACCTCAACCACTTTTGATCCTCCAGGCAAAGGAGGAGGTGAGTTGATAGAAAAATGGAACCAGCTGCAGCACTCTGCCTTCCCCATGGCAGGATGTGCTGCACCCCTCGCCTGCAGGGCCTCCCAGGGGTTGTCCCCATCTGCAGCCCTTGTCCACTCAAGCTGGCTGCTAAAAACTGTGCTGGGCAGAAGCAGCCCCACTGGGAGAGCAGTCCTGAGCTCAGAGGTGGGTGGGATTGTCTGCACAAAGCAGAGCAGGGAGAAAAGATTTTTGTCTGTAAGGAGAAGAAGAAGAAGAAAAAAAGAGACATTTGCAATATTTCTGGTCTTCTTTCTTCAGCCTTGAAATGTTTCTTCTCTACAAAACTCCATAGAATTATTACTTTTAACTCAGGGAACATGATATTTTTATCTCCAGGATGCATCAGATTTTTTTTTCCTCTCATCAAACCATTTTTTTCCCTTGAAAAGTAAAGCCTCACTGCTAGAAAAAAAAAAAAAAACAAAAACAAAAAAAAAAAAAACCAAAACCAAAACAAAAACAAACCCAACAAAACCAACAAACCAGCTTTTGGTCTTCTCTTAGAATACCTTAAATTTTCGCAAGGCCACTGCCACCACTGAAATCTTGTCAAATGCAGCAACATTAGTGCAAAGAGAGCATTAAGTTCTAGGAGAGGTCTCCCAAAGGCTGCACACCTCTCATTTTGTGAGTGTTCTTCTCCTACCACCATCAGCTCTGCATTTGCAGCCGCTCACCAACACAGCCTGCCCCAGGGGGCAAGGAGCAGCCACTCCTTTACCTCTGAGCACACTCAACACAGCCATGAGGGAAAAGGGCAGAGGTGAAAACAGAGTGCAAGCCACAGGACTAGAGAAGTGTTGTTTTGCTTTCTGTGCAATTTCAAATAACATCCATGTGGAGCAGCAAGTGCTTTGTTTCAGTGCTGTGCAGCCCTACCACATCTCTGCCACCCCAAACGCTGCAGCTGGTCCAGCAATGCTCATCTGCCTCAAGCATCTTCTCTCCTTGCTGTCTGGTCTGAAAGACTCCCAGCAACTCCCAACACAGGCCTAAAGGTTGTATTAAGCCTGTGGGATTATGAGCCCTTAGCTCACAGGAGCCTGCATCTTCTGCTCCAAACACAACATCAGTCCTGGCACTGCAAAACCTCAAGCTCCATAGCTTCCCCCAGCACTTGTAACTGGGAAGCTGCTCACGAGTCTGAGCTCCTGCAGAGGCTTTTACTGTAAAGTCAGAGTGGAAACAGCCTTTTATCACATCCCAGCCAGGCTGTCAGTGTATTTCTTACTGGCACCTTGCTCTGCTGAAAACATCTATCACTGTTTGCTCAATGGAGCTCACCCCAGCAGCCGCTTCCCAGCACTGGCAGCACAGCAGCTGCTCTGCTGTAGGTTGCTCGCTTTACACAAAAGCTGCTGCTGGGGATCATCTCTGACACACACACAGGCCTCATTTTTCCCTTTTCCACTACTTTACCCTGCCTGCCTGTGACATCCCATAAACTACCAATAGCTGGTAACAAATAACCCCTAACCTCCATTGCCAGAACACACCTAGAGCCATCAAAGACCAGAGTCCTGAAAATTTAGAGCTGTGCTTAATCCAAAGGAGGGAACAATTTTCTGTTGTTTCCCCATGAAACAGAGTTGGTTGTTGATTTTTTTTCCCTTCCCCAGACTCAGGCCAGCACTTTAAATACCATTTCTATTAAAATCCAGTGTTTTACTACTGAAGTATTCCTATCTTACACAAAATCTGAATTTCACAAGGTCTTGGTGGTTCCTCTGAAGATTAAGCTGTTGCTAGAAAAGGCAAGAGTTGTTGCACAAAATAAAATCTTCCTCTGCTAAAAATATCCCAGGAGGCTGTGATATTCTCAGCTCCAGTCATCAGCTGGGACTGCAACATCTCAGTAACCTTCCCACAGCAAACTCTGCCCTGCATGAAGTAAAGAACCACCACACTAGAACATCCTATCCCTCTGTCCTGAAGGACAGGATGAATTTGAGCTTGGGATCCACATTAGCATTTTTAGAGAACCTGGCTTATTAAAGCCTTTGAGCAAATGGATGAGCCAGGAACTGATGGTTCAGAGGAACCTGCCTCCATTTTCAGATTAATTTAAAGTCACTTCCCAAGCAAAGGTTCAGATTCTCCTGAGTGTCATTCTAGAGCTTCTCCTTAAGAGAAGGTCTCTCTTCCATACTGGCTTATCTCACTGTGTTCAGTATAAGCAGGTGAGGCACAAACATTGACAGATAAGAAGTTTTTCTTTTGTCCTTTCCCCTTTGTAGGTCAATTGCTGCTATTTTGTTCTTTTCCTTATATTCTTCCCATAAACCCAAAGAAAGACAAATAACTGCTACAGCCCACATCTGAGCCTTCAGAGCTGGAAACTACGCTCCTGGAGGATCTCAGAGCACCTGCAACATCCTCTGCTGGAGCTCCTCTCACTAGCTCAAATCAGTGGAACAGGCTGCCCAGGAAGGTGGTGGAGTCACCATCCCTGGAAGTGTTCAAGAAGCCTGTGGCCATGGCACTTTGGGACATGGTTTGATGGCCATGGTGGTGTTGGGTTGATGGTTGGACCGGATGACCTTAGAGGGCTTTTCCAATTGAAACAATGATTGCTGAGTCTGCAGACTCCAAGGCACACTCCCTCTGCGTTTCTTGCTGATCTCACCCAGCAGACAATGGCCTTTCCAATGCCAACACGAAGCCAAAGCTAGGCACTGTCAAAGCTTTTTCTCCATTTCATTGTTAATTAATGAATTTCATTCATTGTCAAAGCTTTCATGTCCAGAGACTGCATGGCTTCCCTGGATGCCCCATGTGCACCTGGTTCCCTTTTTCATCCAGAGCTAAACTGACTCAGCTGCTTCTCTTCTTCCATAGGCACCTCCACACTCAAGAATGAAATGAGGCAATGGGAACCTGCAAGATGTGAAGGGCACTGTCTGACATCAGCCACACACAAAAGGCTGTTCCAGGTGGCTTATCCCTCCCTGGCATCCCAGAGCTGGCAGGAAACTCCCAGACACTGGTGGTGCCTTGGCGGTGGCTCCCTCATGAGATGCTCCTGTAACAAATTTCCTCTCTGTAATTAAGGCCTTGGTGTCTTGTCTGCATTTCTGGGGCAGTTTGTCAATAAATTATTGCTCATTAAGGAAATTGCGTTGGAAGCTTTAAGTCTCAGGCTTGGCAATGACTCTCTCCTGTGACTTTACAGTAGTAGTAGTTCTGCTCCTTTTCAGCTACAGTCATTTTCAGGCTGCTGCTACATATTCTTTTCATTCACAGTTGTGGATAAGAATAAAGATATTCTGTTCCCACAGAGGGCACAAACTCTTTTATCTGTCTGTTTTGAAGATGGGAATGACAATATCTGGTGTCTGTCAGATATTTTTAGCTGGTCCCAATATAGCTTTGTTAATTGGAAGAGCTATTTTTCCTGGAATAGAAATGTTCAAAATGCCCAATAATTGATGAAGGCCTCCTGCAAATCCTCAGATGGAGGCAGGAGAGTTTTGTTTACCCCTTCTCAGTCCTTCTTGGAAGCTTTCGTTTGCAGCCAGAGAGAGTCAGTTTTCTGGGCAGATACTGGTGACAAAAAGCCTGAACGTGAAGGACATCTGGGGAGAGGAGGAGAAGAAGAACTCTGTGGCTTGGTGATGAATTTGTCTGTGTTCAGGTCCATAACTGACCTCATGACTCCCTGCACACACACAGAGTCGGAAGGGATCACAGTGCTCCCTCAAGCAGAAGCAGTTAGCACTGCCTAGGGCATTTCTCACAGGTCCCTACAAAAGGCAGGCAACAGAACTCTCTGCTGCCTCTGTAAGGCAGAAGGAAAGCAAGAAAGCTCAGGCTGGAAGGACAGGAACATCAATAAGTGCTAGGTATCACTGCAGTGCAGTTGGGTTTACCAAAACAAAGCTAGGAGGACCATGTCTGATGTAGATGCAGGTCCAGAGCCCTTCCTCTCCAGACTCTTTCCCCTGGAGTCAATAAGCAAAACCCAAGTACAAGCATCTGTGAATTCTGAGCCTAACTCAGGGTCACCAGATGGTCCACAAAGGACAAGCCAATCCACAGCACAATCCTGAGCATGCCTGGGGCCAGTGGTTGCTCCCACCCCTTCTGCAGTGAAGTGGGAGGCTTGCTGGCAGAGCAGCACAGGTTGTCAGGAGCGCTCAGCTCCTCTCAGCTCCTCTGCCTCAGCTGTCAAGCCTCCTCTGGCTGGAATGAAGGGAGCTATTCATTCCTTCCTTCCCATTTTGTATCTTCTCTGGCAATCAAGTGGAAACACTTTAAGCCTCAGTTGACTTGGCCTAAACTCATCTGTTCCAGTGTACTCACCAAACCTACATTTTCTCATCTTAAGGCAGGGCACAGGAAGGACTTTCAGGACTGATGAGCCTGAATCATTCACTAGCTAGGTCCTCCTTCCCTGCTGTAGAGGCAGAGGTGAGCAAAAGCCTGTGTATGCTGCAAACAAACCTGACTTTCAGCATCCCCCTGTGCAGAACAGGCACTGGGCACTTGATTTCAGCCCTCTGCCAGGCAGAATGACTGCTCAGGACCTGTCAGCTACCTCTTGCCTTCCACAGGTGCCACCAGCTAGTCAGAAAGAGGAAAGTAATAAAACAAAGGAAGGCTTTTTCTCTTAACAGCCTGCAAGCATCCAGCCTATTAGAGACCCCACGTCAGAAATCCATACTTGATTATATCACAACAAGTGAAATTGAGAAAAATGACAGCCCCAGTTAAAGCTGCCAGTGTTGGTTATGTGTGACAAGAGCCACATGCACTGTGGTGGCTGAGTTGGCAGGGTTGGGGGGAGGAGAAAAGGAAGGGGGAGCAGGGGGAGACATCATTTACCACTGGAGTTACAAGGCACTGAAAACAAAATGTCATCACACTGGGAGGAGAGCAGGGTGTGGAGGCAACTCCTCAGCAAGAAGATGTATCTGTGGTTCTGTATCTGATCAGTGGTGTGATTAACAGATGCCAGCTGCAGTTTTTGACATCGCAGAGATGTTTGTTGGGGCGGATGAGGGAGGGGAGGGAAGGGGACAGCAGTGGATGAGCTCTGCAAACCACATCCTTAAAGGAAACCCAGAGCTATTAGCTATCTTGCCTTGCCTTCTTAAATAAATATTTACCAGTTTAAGAAGTTAATTGCTGCACAGCTCTCAGACATGCTCGTGAAGCTAAGCAGGAGAGGTCTGGACAAAGAGGGACCAAGTGCTAGAGAGAGAAAGGGGAGCTCTGGGCTTGCCTGCTGGGGAGACCTCCCTGCTCCCAGGGAGGGCATGAGCCCAGGATGCCCCTGCCATCATTCCTCATAGCCTTGAAGCACCAAAGCAGGGCTTGCTGCAGAGTTTATTCATGTTTAAAAATATCTGAGGGGTGGGTGTCAAGAAGAAGGGGACAGGCTCCTTTCAGTTGTGTCCTGTGGTAGGACAAGTGGCAAAGGATACAAACTGGAACCCAGGAAGTTCCACCTCAACATGAGGAGAAAATTCTTTACTCTGAGAGTGATGGAACCCTGGGAGCAGGCTGCCCAGAGAGGTTGTGGAGTCTCCTTCTCTGGTCTGGATGTGTTCCTGTGTCACCTGCCCAGATGTGTCCCTGTGTCACCTGCCCTGGGTGACCCAGCTTTGGCAGGGGAGCTGGACTCCATGCTTTTCAGAGGTCCCTTCTAACCCCTACTATTCTCTGATTCTATAAAAGATAAGACTGAGAGGAGATCTATGATCCTAAGACCTGACCTGGGAGATGCCTGCCTGGGTCACTGGGGAGCTTCCTTACTCAAATCCCCGAGTCCTTCGTCAGGCAGCTGAAGACCAAGTCCTGCCCAACGGCAGGGGACTGTTTGCCAAACACTTTTAAGACTGTAATTATTAATCCTGTTCAGTTTGGTAAATGCCTGAAGGGCAGGAACGTGGCTGTGTTGCATTACTCTGGTATCAGCACAAGCAGCAGATGGTCCCTGCCCTGAAGAACTTCCACTCTAAGTAGATGTGTCAGACACATTTATATCGAGCTCGTGCAGTGGCAGCAGCAAATGCCTTGCACTTCCAGAGCAGATCACATGCAAACTCTGCACCAACATTCCTCTGTTTCCTCTGGAGAGAGCAACATCAGCTTCATGCTGCTCAGGGGATGGTGCCTCGTTAAGGGACTTGCTGAAGGTTATGTTGCAAATGGGAGGCAGAGCAGGCACGGCAGCCAAGCCTCCAACTTGGGAAATGAATGTGAGAAAGAAACTTGATTGTGAGTCCAGCCAGGAGAGGCTGGCACAGGGCAGCTGGTGGCCCTGAAAACCACAGAATCACAGAAATGTTTTGGTTGGAAAAGAGCAAGCCCAAACATCAACCCAACACCACCATGGCCATTAAACCATGTCCCAAAGTGCCATGGACACACTTTTACGTACACCTCCATGGATGGGGACTCCACCACCTCTCTAGGCAGCCTGTTCCAATCCCTGACCACTCTTGTAGCAGAAATTTTTCTTAATCTCCAACCTAACCCTCCCCTGGCACAATTTCAGGCCATTTCCTCTCATCCTAGTACCTCATACTAGGGAGAAGAGACAAACCCCCACCTCACTCCAACCTCCTTTCAGGAAGCTGTAGAGAGCAATGAGCCTCCTTTTCCCCAGGCTGAACAACCTCAGCTGCTTCTCACCAGCCCTGCTCTCCAGACCCTTCACCAGCTCTGTCACCCTTCTCTGGACCTGCTCCAGCAATTCAATGTCCTTCATCTGATTTCTGGGAACTTGAAGATTTTGGCCCTTTTTGGTCAGTCAAGTCATTGATCCTCAATTGTGCAGTACCAGAGGGAACAAAGCTTTAACTGGATTGTAAATACTTGTTTTTTTCTTGGCAGGAGCCACTCAGCACACAGAGATGTATGCAGAGGGTTGTTTATGTCCCTACCAAACCCTGCATCCTTAACAGCCTTCTACTAAATGGAGGTGGAGGGAGAGGGGAGCTGAATTGTTTTATCCTGTTGGCTGCTAATGGGAAACCAAGACTGTAATTTGTATCACACTCAGCACTGTACAGAGCACATTTCTAAAAGGCAGGTTGGGAGTAACCTGACAGTGCTTGCCAGAGCTCACCTCCTGTGACCCCAGGGGCTTTGCCTGGCCATTGTGGGCAGTGCTGGAGAAAAACCTGTCCTCTCCTGAGCTTCTAGCAAGAAGCAAGAACAACATAGAATGGGAATGCAAGAGGATCTATGGGAATTCAAGGTAACAAGTGTTGTCTGAGCAAAGACATGACACAATGCCATGTACATGCTTGCACAGGTGAATCCCCTGGGCAGAATCACAGCTGCTCTGCTCTCAACCATAGGCCCATGAGTTGCTAAACAGGCACCACATAATCCCTGACCTGCCTTTTGGGTGGCAGCAGCTAAGCATACTGGGCTTGCAGAAGGTGGTTGAATGCAGCAGAGCAAGAACCAGAGCTGGTTGCTAACCAATAGCATTGTGCCCTTCTTGCTCCTCCCTGGCCACACAGAAGCCAGGGGATCTGAGAGCACTTGTGCAAAGCAGGGAGCACCTCCAGAATTAAGGAACCTTCCTTGGGCTGAAGGGCCTGCTGGTCTTTAGGGAGGATAACTGAGAGGAGGCAAATGAGAAGGGCTGAGAGCATAGAAACACAGCCCACCTGGGCAAGGAGCTAATTGCCCACAGTGGAGAGCAGCCACCCTGCCTGCCTCGGGGCAGTGTCCTGGGCCACCTGGGGAGTGACATTTTGCCCTTTTCCCTCCTGTGATTTCAAATGCAGAAGACTGATTTGCAGGTAGAGCATTAGCAAGAGCTGACAGCAAAGAAAGCCATCTGAGATATCTTTCTGGCTTGATCTTATTCTTAGATGTGAGAGGGCAGCAGGGCTGCACACCACAGAGGTTAGGATCACAGTTGAGATTAGGGCAGTCGGGTCCCAACATCAGCTAGGTGAGCCCATAGGTGTTCTAGCCCAGCCTCCCAGACAGAGTCTCCACTAGATGCAAGCAGAAGGTTACTCCAAGCCAGGTTTAGTGGAGTTGTGGAGCCACTCAGACACACTGCTGGGTGTTGCACCCTTCTAGCCTAGCCTGCCCTTGGCACACCTCACCACAGCGAGCTCAAAGCCATGCAAAAGCCACCCTGTGACTTTTACTGGGCCTGAAGCAGAACCAGACAAGCTCCCCAGACCTCCCCTGGTAGCACTGATCTGGCAGGGCTCTGCCTGGGGCCCCTCACCATGGCAGGAAGTGTTGTGTGCCTGGGGAGGATGGGAAGGGGAGGCAAGGGGGCTAAGGGATTGAAGAAGAGGAATCAAATCCACAAGGCAGAGAGACAGTGAGAAGAAGGAAATAAAAGTCGAGCTCATTTGTGTTCAACTAAGAAACCAAAATATTTTTATGAGTCATTCATTTTTCTTCTCTAACTAGGCATGTTTGCATGCAAATAATGGAGGGACATAAATGGCTGTAAAAGAAGTCTCTTACCATATGAACTCGGTAGAGAATGCTAATTCCCAAGGTCATGAATGGCTTAGAGAAATCGATCACCTTCTCCCGCTCCGCAGTAATCGTCAGCCCTGCCACGGCCAAATCGGCTTTCTGGAGAGAAAGGAGAGCAGAGAAGATCAGGACCCTCAGCCTGAGACAGGCAGGAGGCAGGGGAAAGCAGCAAAGCCATGCCCAGAGCCACACACCCCACCTGCTCCTGCAGGATGGACAGGGTGCATTTGCTGCAGGGCAAACCCCAGGCTCTGCGGCAGCCAAAGGAGTTTTGCTGATGATGTTCAGACTGTGCTGCTGCGTCCCTCTCCCAGGGTGGGTTTCACACAGGCCCTGCTCAAACATACTCTGAAGTTTAATCCACTTTGTGTTCTGGACTGTTCTCCTCATTTTTCCCTCTTCTCATCTGGCTGTTTTTATCTCCATACCTAAAGGCTGGGAAAGCAATAAAGCTCCTCCCGGGGAGCTCACTGTGCTAGGAGCTGTACTAAGAGCGAACAAACCAGCAGCCCCTGCCCCTGAGTGCTCACAGCCTGGTTGCCATTTCTGTTCATGGAATGCTTTAAGACTTGGCAAAACAGGAGCCATCCAGACAAGGAATATTGTATTAACCCAAAGAAGATCCAACCTCCCCCTTCCAAAGCTCCTGTGGAACACAGCTGTCCCCTTCCAGCCAAGACTTGCAAGCACCACAGGTAGGAAAGCATAACAAAGCAGCATCATTATCCCTCTACTCCAAGTCAGGAAGTTTACAAGGCTGCCAGTCCCAGACTTCCAAAATTGCAGATCAGTTTCCCAAAAAAAAAAAAAAAAAAATTCAGAGGACTGGCATAAAAATTTTCAGATTGACTTGCAAAGCAGCTGAGGTTGGAGAGGGAAAAATAAATCTTTTCTTCCAGTAATATAGGTAAGGGATTTGAATTCTAAATATTATTTTTATTACTACAGCTCGTTTAATGTCTGTAATTGCTTTCTGTAAAACTAAATCCTCCTCCATTCCCATGCACATTTTTTTGCCTGCTTTCCAGGATGGTGATTATGCAAATGGCAAAAAGAGAAGGGGAGGGGGAAAGCAAAGCTATTGGTGGTGGTCATCCCTAAGGGTCATAAAGTCTGTGCAGAAGCCAAGGCACCCTCGGGCCCCAGGACCTTGTAAAATAAGAAGTTTATCTCCTTGGATCCATGTGCTAGTTATAAACACACTACCTAGAGGCAAATTTATGGGTGCATCACTTTTACCATGCTCTTTGACACTGCTGCTGTCTTCTCCATGAGAGAAAGAGGTCTAACCCCTTCCTGGCAGAGCTTGGCCAGGAGGTCTTTCCCCTCACTCTACCCCAACAGACTTGCCTGCTTAAAAGCAGGAAGGGAGCAAGGGCTAGTGAAAGGCTGGAGCAGCAAGAGGGAAAAGCAACACTGCTGGAGCCTGCAGGACAAAGGAAAGGGAAGAGAAAAGCAAGGTGATCTGCAAGCCTGCCCAGCAAGAGGGGGCATGGAGAAGCTGACCTTTCACGGTCCATGCAGGACTCTTTCACTGTAAAGCCCAGTGCTAGACTTTTTCATTTGTTTCCAAGCAGCTATTACAGATTTCTAGGAGGTTCAGGCTGGAATGAATTATGAGGTAAGGAGAATTTCTGCCTAGCCAGCCATTTACCCACAGGGTGTTTAAAAGGCACCAATTATCGCAACGTGGTGTGTAAGCAGTTGAGCCCTGTGTAAACACCAGCAAATTACTAAGATGGGATCAGCTCATCTGTGGAACGTGCCATGTGAGGAATTTTATCACAAGAAAAGCCTAAAGCTTTCTAAACCTCTCTTGTCTAGACTTAAAAGGCTTTGCAGTTACTCTACTCCTGGGGAGAGCTCTCCTAGCAAAGCCCCTCATGAAGGTGCAGCTTATTCTAACAAGGGATTGCTTCTCCCAGTCCTCCAAACTGAATCCAATTCTACCAGCAATCAAAGGTGCTTCATGCAAAAACTGCAAGGACATTTCCATTCCTATCCAGGGGTCAATGCAAAGGCACTGCTGAAAAGAGCAGTGCTGCCCCCAGCTCAGTCACCAACCCTCACCTGCTCCCATCTGAGTATCACAGAATGGTTTGGGTTGGAAGGGACCTTAAAGATCATCTTGTTCCAACCTCCCTGTCATGGGCAGGAACACCTCCCACTAGACCAGGGTCATGAAAGACCCTAACTCTCTAACCATGGCTGCAACCAGCCTGGACTCTCTTCCTGCTGAATGGAGATGGACAGGAATGCTCAGAGCCTTGAGTCCCCCTTCTCAGGGCACTTTGTGCACTTCTGTTATTCCCCCAACTATTGTCCTTTGTCCTTCCAGATCATGTAGGCAGCCACATCTTGAAAACTGCTCTTCCTTAGCAAAACAGTGCAAAGCCATCTCCCTCCCTTTGCCTACTGAGCAGAAACACAGCCCAGCAGAGCTGCCTTCCCTGGGCATGTAGCTTTTGTGCCCAGGTCCCTTCTTTCACCTCCAGAGGGTTCTGCCATTCCATTAGAGTCAATTTCTTTCTGCTTATTCCCTCCCTGGCCAACTTTTGTCCTTTTCAGGACTTTTGCCAGCATCATTGCTATAGCAGCATGCAGGCTGCTCTAACCTGCACATCTACCTTCCCCTGGGGCAGAGCTCCTGCAGCCCAGACCAGGCTGCTTGTGGCATTAGCTGGAGCTCTGCTCTGTCCAAGGCTCTGTCTCTCTCTCTCTCTGTGGGCTCAGAAGCCATGCAAATTAAAAACTGATTTCTGACAGCAATAAACTTTGATCTGGGAATGACATGCAATGTATTCTCTGCCTGAGTGTCATCCATTTCATGCTTTTGGTTTTGTTTCCCAATGTCCATAAAACTTCTTGCCATTCACTGAGGTCAGCAAATCTCAGCTACAGAGGAGCTCTCCAAACCTGGGTCCCACCTGAGCACAAGTTGGAGCTGGCATTTTACAGGCTACAGAATGCACTGGGAAAGAAATGGGGTTTGCTTTGTGCTTCTGCATTCTGTCCACAACTGGGTGCTTGGGAAAGGGAGAACAGGAGGCAAAGTATGGGGAGAGAGAGAGGGCAAACACTGCTTGATATTAATCCTTCCAGCACAGTTGCAGCTATAAATGTCAGTGTGAAATAGGCTTAGGAAAAAAAAAAAGACCCAGAGCATTTGAGGAGGAGAGGCAGACATTTCTTTAACAAAACACTGCTTGAGCAAGGCCAAACTGGCTAGGTGAGAGGAAGCCCAGGTGGGCTGGTGTCTGAGATAAAAGCATGAGCTGCCACCACCATACCTGGCACCGACTGTGGGCTCTGCCTGCGTTAGCAGCCAGGCTCGCACTGCCACTGGAAGGGATGTGAAACACGGGGGCTGAGCTGGGCTCCTGGAGAGGAACAACAATTAGGCAGCCTTAGGAAGCAAATTGCAGGGACTGCCAGCTCGGAGGAGGCAGCTGCCTCCTCGCTGCGGATGCTGACAGGGCTCAGCTCGGCGCTAATGGTGATGAATGGAGCCTGACGTCAGCCCGCAGCCAGGACAGCCTGGAGCCCGCCAAAGCCTCCCACGCCGTGGGGTACCAGCCCTGCTCCAGCCCCACGGTGACTCACCACCTCCTGTCAGGCTGCAGAAACACACCACAGTCACAAAGGCCAAGTGGCAGAAGGCTTTGGGCTGCCTCTGTGTCAAACGAGCCTTAAGGATAACTCTGGGACCACAAACTGGGATTGCTTCCAGGAGTCCTTGCCTCGAACAGCAACAGCTCTAGGACCACAACCTAGGATTCCTTCCAGGAGTAGGAGTCCTTGCTTTGAACAGCAAACAGCTCTAGGACCACAACCTAGGATTCCTTCTAGGAGTAGGAGTCCTTGCCTTGAACAGCAAACAGCTCTAGGACCACAACCTAGGATTCCTTCTAGGAGCAGGAGTCCTTGCCTTGAACAGCAAACAGCTCTAGGACCACAACCTAGGATTCCTTCTAGGAGCAGGAGTCCTTGCCTTGAACAGCAACAGCTCTAGGACCACAACCTAGGATTCCTTCCAGGAGTAGGAGTCCTTGCTTTGAGCAGCAAACAGCTCTAGGACCACAATCTAGGATTCTCCTTCCAGGAGTAGGAATCCTTCCAGCAGCAGGAGTCCTTGCCCTGAACAGCACCTTGGGTGCTGCATGGTGCATATGAGTGTCACACCAGTGGTGCCCACAGAGCACTGGCAGCCTGGTCAAGGTCAGAGGTCAGGGAAGCTGATTCCTTCCAGTGTCCCTGTGCTTACAGAGCCTTCTCTGAGAAGGGCACTGAGGCTCAAGAAAGGACCAGAGCACAAGTCCTGCAAGGAGTGGCTCAGAGAGCTGTAGTTGTTCAGTCTGGAGAAAAGCAGGCTGAGGGGAGACCTTGTTGCTCCCTACAGCTCCCTGATAGGAGCTTGGGGTGGGGAGGGAGACAGCCTCTTCTCCCTCATGGCAACCTACAGGAGTAGAGGAAATGGTTACAAGCTGTGCTAGGGGAGGTTCAAGCTGGATATTAGGAACTATTTCTTCACTGAAAGGGTTCTCAAACACTGGAATAGTCTGCCCAGGGTAGTGCTGGAGTCACCACCCCTGGAGGTATTTAAATGGCAATAAGGACCTGCTGCTTAGGGACATGGTTTGGTGGTGACCTTGCAATGGTGGGTCAAAGGTTGGACTAGATGATCTTGAAGGTCTCTTCCAACCAAAGATATTCTGTGATCATGATTCTGGAGAGCTGAACTCAATGTTCATCCTCCAGGACCCACCTGACTGCCAGCTGTTACTCCACTGCAGACCCCTCAGCATCAGCACTGCTGCTTGCCCCACTGGAAACCCATCTGGATGCAGTGCTGAGCATCGGGCTTGGACGCAGAGGTTGGACTGGAGGATCCAGTCTGGGATAGCAGTTGCTATTCCATGCAACTCTACAAAACAAGCAGCAGCCATGGCACAGCAGCAGGGCTGCAGCCTGCTCACCTGGGCAGCAGCCCCTTCCCTGCTGCAGCACTGCCAGAGCAACCTCTCTGCCTCTGCAGAGCTGTCCCACATCATGCAGGCACAGCTCAGCTACTGGATCAATGTCCTGATTGCTGCTGCACCAGCTGCCCATCTGAGCTGGCAGGAGCTATTTTGGGTTGTGTGGCTCAGATGCAGATACTTGGGTTTAAAAGCAGGGCCAGATAAGGGTCACTCAAAACTGGTGGTTGGGTTTTCTTAAGGACAGGAATGGATTCTGCCATGTGAAAAGTGACAGCCTGAAAGCCTGGAGGCTGCAGCCCTCTGTTTGGGCCATGGTCAGGAACACAACGACCAGGCTCCAGTGCAGATGTCAGCCTCAAGTCTGCTTTCACCTTTCTTCACTGGACTGTCTCTAGGAGTCAGAGGAAGAAGTCTGTTGCCAGGTGTTCACTGTGCCCATAGCAAAAGCCAGTTAAGGTGAAGCACCAGCAATGGGGACCCTGAGCCAGCACAGACCAGTGGCAAGATCCAACTAGCTCACACCACACCCACCCCCTTGCCTGTGAATCTGACAAAATCAGCAGTGAGATGCAAACCTCCCTGCCCATACTCAGGCTGTGTTTTCTCAACAGCCCACTCTCCCTCGCTTCCCCACTCCCCTTCACCCCCCACCCTCTCAAGCCCCTCCACATCTCACTTGCTAGCAGGATGGAGTGCAAACAGACTCCCCCTCCTTCCCTTCACCCACACACAGCTTTTCTCACTGAACACCAACACCCACTGCCAAGCAGAGAGCAGGACTCTGCCAGTTTGGAAATATCTTCTCCCTCCTTTCCCCTTCCTGCCATTTCCCATCTTTGGAGTAGCTGAAGGGAGAAGGCCTCCAATTGTTAAGCACCACTTGGTCACCTGCCAGGAAGCTGGAAAAAACATCACCCCAAAGCTGAAAGCTCCTTTCAGTTCTTGAGGTGGTTGGTCCTGAGGTCAGACCCTTCCATGAGCTGGACAGCTTCAGCTCCCTCACTTTACAAAGAGCTGTGATCACCACTGGTCCCACATTCAAACCACTGGCAGACACCAGAGGTCGAGCATTATTCCACAGCTTCCCATTCCCCAAATGGGCCTGGGCAGAAGGGGAAAGCAGGAGCTTGCTGTCCCCAGTCACCCCCTCCTTACTCTGTGCTCCCTAAGGTGCCTACTACAGCAGCAGCAACCTCATCCAAACACACTTGCCCTGGGGAACACTCATGGATCTGCTGTGTTCCCATCCCCAAACGTGCTGTGTTATTTAAACTGTGCCAGAGGAAGCCTGGGCAGCTGATGCAGGCTGCACCACACACAGAGCTACTCAGCACAAGGTGTGCTCCTGCCTTTCCCATCCCCTGTACCCTGCCACAGGAGAGGTCTTCTGCAGAGGGGCCCATCCCCAGCCAGGGTACTGATCCCAGCTGCAGCAGAGGGAGCTTTCTGGGAGGTCTTTCAGCAAAACTGCAGCATGGGATTCCTGCCAGCAAAGCTTCCTGGCAAAATCAAACCTCACCATCTCCTGTTAGCTCAGCTTTACTCTCTGGGGGCATTCCTGAGATGGGTAAATTCAGAAAGTGCTGCTGAGGGATGTCTCGGACATCTCCTCAGGGAGGAGCACAGGAGCCAAGCACCAGTGGCTTGCTGGGAGCTGGTGCACAGGCACTGAGCACAGCCACTGTGGCACGATGGTACCGAGACAGCAGCTGCAGGAGTGGCAGAACAAGGAGAAGGCTGTCACAGGGCTGTGGAACTGCATTTGTTGGCTTGTAGCAGAGGAGCAATTTTGTTTCAGCTCGAGGATGTGCTGGTGAGAGAGAGAGAAAGGGAAGACCAGATAGCCTTTGGGGAGCCAGACACTGTACTGCAGCAGGAAGGAGCAAGATGTAATTCTTCCAAGTCCTATTGTCCCCTAAGGCTCCAATGCCACACAAACAAGGAGATGGGAAGATTTGCTGCTCCCCTTGTTTGCTTGTTACAGATGGCACATGTGTGTGGTGTCAGCTGAACTGCTGGAAGCTGCAGTCTGTGCCAGAGGCAGCCAGGCTGACAGGGGGAACCTGCTTTGGCTGGAGAGCAGCTTTCCCCCCTTGGTCACTCAAGGAGTGAGCCTGGTGTTCAGCCTCCCTGCCCCATCTGCACAGAGGGACCAATTAGCTCAGTCTTTTCCTGATAGGTAGCATCTATCACTAAAGAATGAGCTCACTCAGAATCATTTTGTTTGGAAGAGACCTTTAAGATCCTCAAGTCCAAACGTTAACCCAGCACTGCAGGTCACCACTTAACCATGCCTCTCAGCACCACAACTGCACAGCTTTGAAAGCCCTCACTGGAAGGGGAATCCACCACTGCCATGGGCAGCCTGCTCCAGGACTTGACAACCCTTTTTGGGAAGTAATTGTTCCTCATGCCCAGCTTAAACCTCCCCTTGCACAACTTGAGTCCATTTCCTTGTTCCTTGGGAGGAGAGACCAACCCCCACCTCACTCTAACCTCCTTTCAGGAGTTGTAGGGAGCCAGAAGGTCTCTCCTCAGCCTCTTTTTCTCCAACCTAAACAACCCCAGGTCTGGACCTGTTTCTCCAGACCTTCCAAGTGATTTCTCCCAAGCCAAATGACAAAGCACACAGGCTTCCTGATCAGACAAGTTACACTGCTGACCTAGACACAGGAGTCTCTGCAGCTCTTCCACTAATCCCCCCAACCACCCTGGTCCCCCTCTTCCTTAGCTCTTCATCAGCTTTGTGAGCAGGTCGATAGGATATGTGCAGGGGAATTTGGGTCAACAGCAAATTGATGTTTACCTGGCACCCTTCTCAATCACATCACACTGCACAATTAGCTGTTATAGAGTTTTTAGCACTGAAGAATAAATCAATACCTGGTCAATTTAGGGGCAATAGAATGAAACACTTTCCCCACATAACCTATAGCTGCTCTGAGGAGATTCAGTGCCACAGTAGGGATTACAGGGGGGGGGGGAAAACCACACAGTACACTGGCAAGGCATTGCATGGAGATGGAGAATTTGCTGACCACCTAGTCCTGCACACTAAGTGGAACCTTATTTTCTGACAGCTGATCAGGGTCAAGGAGGAATCATTTCCTTGCACTAACACAGCACTGAAGAAAGAGGTAGGTGCAGAGCTTTTAGTTTGAGTAGGATTTGGAAATTTTGATCCTCAGGACAGGTTTGTGTCCCAGTTGATACCTGGTCTGTGCTGAAGGCTGTATGGAGAAAAGTGCCCAAGGGATAAAACCACTGAAAGAGGAATATGTGTGCCCAACACAGGATCTGCTGGCTCTTCTGCTTTGAGTGGTCCTGAAGTGGGATAGGGGATGAATGAGGGACTGGAACTGAGGACAAAAACCTTGGGAGATGACTGTTGAGGAAGGAGAACAGAAATCAGTACCCCAAGCAGCCCTGCATAAACCCAACAGCATACATGCAGCCAGCTCTGCCCTGGCTGACCTGATCCAAAGTGTCAGCCCCTGGGACTGATCAAAAACTGGCTGAAGCCATTATAAAAAATCTAAAGGGCCTAGGAAGAACAAAGCAAAGAAAGCTTTTTCTATTCCCCAATTTTTTGATTCACCCTCAAACAGGCTTTACCAGCTCTGCCCTGTTTAAGCAGAAGTAAAAATCCTCCCAAATAGGCTCAGGCTGCAGAAGAAACAAATGGTTTCTATGTGAAGTTAAAACACATCACTACAGATAAAACAACCCTCTAGAAGCTCCTGTTTAATGGAGAGGCACTGCCAGGGTTAGCAGGCCAAGGATTTGATGGCTGTGCCTCTCCTTTGTTTGCACAGATCACACACTGCTCTCTGTGCCTTCCCTCTCACCCCACAAAAGCAGCACTGCAGCATTGTAATTGTGTGTGTGTGCATATACATTACACAGAGAGAGGTCTCAAAACCATGCCAACAGCCCAGAGCATTTGCAAACAGCCCTGCAGAAGGCTCTTTAGAAGAGGCAGATGGAGGTGGGATCTCAGCTGGTGTTGAGAGCTTTCATTCTGCCAGGGAAGAGCGATTCACGAGACAGGGTGCCAGCTCAGGAGGGATCTCCAGTCCACACTGTGGCCTGCCCCTGACCCTCAGCAGGTCTTTTAGACCTAGAGTTGTCCCATCTAACTTCAGCTGCTCAGGTTTGGGTTGGAAGGGACCTTAAAAATCATCTAGTTCCAACCTCTCCAGCATGAGGAAGGACACCTTCCACTAGAGCAGGTTGCTCAAAGCCTCATCCAGCCAGGGGGCTGCCCAGGGCCCCAGCGAGGCTGGTTTTGAATGTCCTAACAACATCCCTGGGCAACCTGTTGCAGTGTTTCACCACTCTCCTTGTGCAGACCTTCCACTAGAGCAGGTTGCTCAAAGCCTCAATCAGCCAGGGGGCATCCACAACCTCCCTGGGCAGCCTGCTCCAGTGTCTCCCCACCCTCACTCGAAAGAATTGCCTCCTAATCTCCCCTCTTCCAGCTTCAGTCCATTCCCTCTCATCCTGTCACTCCCAGCCCTTGTCAAAAGTCCCTCTCCAGCTCTCCTGTTACTGGAAGGCTGCTCTAAGCTCTTCCTGCAGCCTTCTCCTCTCCAGGCTCAACAGCATCAACTCTTGCAGCCTGTCCCCAGAGGGGAGGTTCTCCAGCCCTCTGATCACCTTCGTGGCCTCCTCTGGATCCACTCCAACATCTCCATCTCCTTCTTGTGCTGGGGAAACCAGAGAGGAGTAGAAAGGGACAATCACCTCCCTTGTCCTGCTCACTCATTTCCCACAGCCGCGAGGAAAGCTGTGACAGGAGCCTCAGAGCCCTGCCTGGAGCCACAGGGGTTGGATCCAGGTCCTCATTCCTCTGCTTTGCAGGAGGATGTGCCACTGTTGTGAGGATAATGGTGGGATGCTCGGGGGCTCCTCTGTGTGTGATTATCACAAATACACCTCACTGCACATTTGCTGCCAGCTGAGAAACTGTTGCTGGGCTCTCACAGGTGCTTCAGCAATAACAAGGCAGGGGAGAAATCAGCGAGTAAGGAAACATGGCTTAAATGACATCAATCTTAATGTTAGCTTTGGCTAAGCCTATTTTACTAAGGATCTCAGAGCATTTCATGAACTGTATTTAAGCTTCAGGATCCCTGGGGAAGGACTGCCCTTAGCTGTGGAGGCAAACAAAGAGCAGGGAGGGGGGGTCCAGGCTGCCTGAGCACGCAACACATGCAGAAGTGCTGTCAAACCCAGCAAAAGCTTTCAGCTTTCAGTCTGGCTGCTGTGCAGCAACAGGGTGAAGCAGAGCCATGAAAAAAAACCACTCTCCCTCCACACACTTCAAGTAAACAAAAAACGTTCCCCTTCAAAAACTTCTCAAAGTCAAGGGGCTGAAATGAATCAGCCAAAACTTCCCCGGGGTAGAAATGTGCCTCTTGGTTTCCCTCCCAGACATTGTGCTTTTGAAAGTTTCCTTCAGCTTCTCCCAACCCCTGCCAGAACCTGCTCATTTGCCCGCTTCGGATTTCCATTAATTTTTCCACTGGGAAAAGAAATAATCCTTTCAGTCTCAAGCTCTTAAAGAGGGATGCTGTAGTCCAAGCCTCTCTTCCAACAAAGCAAAGCACCCCTGAGAGCACCTGAGGTCCTGATTGCTGCTCTGCATGCCGTCACAGGGGTAAAACAAACACATTTGCCGCTGGGAGAACGCATTAGACGGAGACCTCCTGCTCCAAGCCTCACAAATGGACTACCCCCATCCATCCTCATAATCCTGGAGCACTTAATAAAGCATGAGAGAGCTTCTCATTGCCAGGTCCCCCCGGAGCAGAGTTAAAAGGAGCAGGGAATTCACTTACCCGAGCGATCAGCTCCCCGACCATCCCTGTCCAGGTGCCGTTGGCCTCGGGGACTCCGTAGACGCCGTCCCCAACCAGGTGGATCTTGTAGTTGAAGCGCAGGATCTCTGCCAGCTCCTGCAGCATGTCCACGCAGAAGCCCTCGTAGCGGTCGTTGCCTTCCAGCTCCTGGTGGTTCCACTTCAGCATCAAGTAAGGGTTTTCCTGCATTGAAACTGGGCAGCTGTCATTCCCATCTTAGCCGAGGTGTCACTGATCCATGCGTTGCATCGGGTTGGAAGGTGAGCCTCAAAGGGCAGCTTGGCCAACCCCCCCCCACCCCATGGCAGGCAGGCAGCAGGGGCACCTCCAGCTCCAGCAGGCTGCCCAGGGCCCCAGCGAGGCAGGTTTTGAATGTCTCAACAACATCCCTGGGCAACCTGTTGCAGTGTTTCACCACTCTCCTTGTGCAGACCTTCCACTAGAGCAGGTTGCTCAAAGCCTCATCCAGCCAGGGGGCATCCACAACCTCCCTGGGCAGCCTGCTCCAGTGTCTCCCCACCCTCACTCGAAAGAATTGCCTCCTAATCTCCCCTCTTCCAGCTTCAGTCCATTCCCTCTCATCCTGTCACTCCCAGCCCTTGTCAAAAGTCCCTCTCCAGCTCTCCTGTTACTGGAAGGCTGCTCTAAGCTCTTCCTGCAGCCTTCTCCTCTCCAGGCTCAACAGCATCAACTCTTGCAGCCTGTCCCCAGAGGGGAGGTTCTCCAGCCCTCTGATCACCTTTGTGGCCTCCTCTGGATCCACTTCAACATCTCCATCTCCTTCTTGTGCTGGGGGAACCAGAGAGGAGTAGAAAGGGACAATCACCTCCCTTGTCCTGCTCACTCATTTCCCACAGCCATGAGGAAAGCTGTGACAGGAGCCTCAGACCCCTGCCTGAATCCAGGTTCTCATTCCTCTGTTTTGCAGAGGACCACAAGGCAGAGAGGTCAGAGGGCTCCCTGGCAGCACCAGGATTGCAGAGACCAGGGGCACCCAGTCCAATCTCTCCCATCCCAATCTATCCCTCTCAACCAGGATAAAAAAGTTGTCCTCATCTTGGCCAATTTCAGTAATTCTATGGGTAGAAGGGACAACTATCCCCTCAACTTACCAGCTGTACTCCAAACAAGAACATCATTCAGAGATTAATGCAAAATGGCAACTTAGCCCCAGCCCAGCCCTCTCCCCAGCTGCTTCCGAATTCATCAAATATCATTTCCATATGAAACATCAACTTGAGTTTAATTACACTGTCATGAATTGTCCTCAGTGCTGTAATTAGAGATTTGCTCGTCTGTTCTTTATGGAATCAGCCTGCAATGCTGCATGCTGGGGGCCAAAGGGGGTAAGGAAGAGGGAATAATATCCTGGCTGATTGATATCTCTCAGCGTTGGGCTGGCAAAGAGCTAATGGGAACTGTAGGTGACCCTCTCACTTACCAGGATGGTGGTGACAATCAGTGTGGTGTTGAACAGACTGTCTGATATGTTGGAGGAGAAGATCCTGTTGTCCATGCTGAGTCCTTCAGAAACATGCCAGTGGCCAATCTGGGGAGACAAACACCACAATAAGGAAATTTACAGGGCAAATTGCCCTCCACACCTGCCACATGGCTCTGGGGACTGACAGCCTTCAAGCTGGCCCTGCAAGAGGTGGTTATCAATGCTCCATTACCTTTACAATGCACCCCCTCCCCCCCACAATGGGCCAGCAGAGAGATGAACCTGCTGGTGGCACAACCCCTGCTGTGTGCCAATGCCAAAAACCTGTCCCTGCTCCTGGCTGGCACTGTTGGGTCAGTGCTACACCCACTGATGGCACTAGGCTCTTCACACAGGCACCCTGTGCCACAGACACAGCTCAGAAGAACTTCAGGGAGTCCTGAAGTCTCATCAGTTCACGGCGAGGAGGCAAGGTTCCTTCCTCCAACTCCTGCACTGCTTTGTGATGACTCTAATAAAGGTTTCACGTGCCTGAAAGCAAGCAAAACCTCCCACAGGGAGCATCATTGCCACCAGCCAGAGGCTGGTACACTGAGAGCCCCCCTGGGGGGAGAGCTCCACAGCATCACAGCTTCCACTGCAGCAGTGCTGACCTGGGCCAGACACTTTCCAACCCTGACCAGGAGTTGAACCTCAGCAGCAGGTGGCAAAATGAAGCCAGGTTCTCAGAGGTGCTGCTCTGTGACTCATCTCTGTCTGCTCTGATGGATGCCAGTCACGATGATTAAACATCTCCAAACTCTTTGATGCACCCCCAACAGCTCCATGGACAGCCTAATTCACCCAGGCAAGCATCAGTGTCACTGCAGCAAACCTAATTCCCACTACTGGTGGTGGGGAGCAGTCCTCCAGCTCTTGGGGGGACCTCATGACTCAGCTGTGATGAAACACAGCCAGCTGCTGCCTTCAGCCAGGGGGAGGAATATTCAACAAAATCTAATTTTAACTTCAAGAGCCTAATCTCCCTCCCTCTGAGCTCTGGGCAGGGAGATCAGCACCTCCAGCAGCTCAGTTCAGAGCATGCAAATCAGGCTCTCACTGTCTCATGCTCCCTGTAAAAAAGCCTCTGGCTGTTCTCATGGATGGACTGGTGGCTGAGGGAGGCCAGCTCACCTCTGAGGTCCCTTCTCTCTCCTTTTATGCCTGCAAAGCCTCTCTGCCTCCAACAGGTCCCAGCTCCTCTGCATGCTGGATTGCTGGCCACAGCCTAAGTCCTCTGACACCACTGAAACAAGCTGCTGTGGCCCCCAGAAGGTGACCCTAAAGTGCAGGGGTGTCTTCACAGCTCCTCCCTAGCCATGGTGACAGAAGAAAACTGTTCCCAGTTCCCTCACACTGCCATCAGCTGTCTCGGGCACTGCTGGGTTAGGGCAGGTTATCCTCTTGTGGTGCCACAGTTGTCAGGGTGGTAGGAACAAATTGATTTCTCTTCCATCAAAGAGTAATCTCACTGTGTTCAGAGAGGTGAGAGGAAGGTGATGCAGAGCTAGGGTCCAGGTGCATCCCTGCAAATGAATGGCAGCAGGCTGATTTACACCACCCCAGGACTGACTCTGTCCCTCAGCATCTTCTCCTGGCAGTGCTTTGCCTCTGGTGTGACTGATGGCTCCAGGACTTCAGACTCACTTCCCAGCTCATGCATCTGAACCAAACACAACCTGAAACTGCAGCCACGCTGTTATGCTGTCAGCAGACTGAATTGCTCTGGACATTGAGGAAAGGGTCAAGCCCTTTCTTCTCCTGGCTCTCAGTGCAAATCCAGCCCAAGAAACTGACAACAGTGGCCACCTGCAAGGAGTCCTGAATCCATTCTCCTCATCTCTAGGCACAAGGAGCAGTGGGAAGTGCAAACAGGACAGCTTATACTCGATGGCTCTGCAGAAGCAAAGCAGGCAGTCATCAAATCCAGTCATCAAATCAGTCAGTCATCAAGTCAGTCAAATCAGGGGACAGTCATGTGCATGCTTGTTCTCCTCCCCAGCTGGAGCTGAGGCACTGGGATGCAGCAGCATGGACAGAGCCAGCTAAGTCCCCTGGGGGGGGGGCCCTTGTTTACTCTGCAGATAACACAACAGAGATCATTCCTCTGAGCTGTCAGCCCAGCCCCTTCACCAGCATTAACAAGGCTCTGCTAAAAGGACCTGTCATGGCAAGGACCTCTGAATGCATTGGAAGCATGAACTCTTGGAGACTTCCCAAGGGGAGAGGCCCTGGGCTGTTATTAGCCTCACCTGGCAGCTGAGGGGTGGAGACACAGTGATGGAGTCTCAGAGCAGGCTAGGAACAGATGTTGGGCATCCTGCTCTCTTGACTGCTTCTTGAGGCTTAACTGCCCTCAAGATGCAGGATCACAGTAACTCCATAGTGCAGGACTCACCTCTGGGAACAACAGTCCCAGACTGGGAGATTTCCCATGGGGAGGGAGCCCTTGAAGCACAGCTTTAACTGGTCTGTGCAGGCTCCGCACTGGCAGGATGGGATGGATTTATCCTGCTGTATTCCCCAGCTCCACACAAAGGTGCTTACCCCTTGCTGTGAGTGCTGAACACCAGACCCTCTGCTGCAATTGCCTCTCTGAGCCAGTGATCAGTCATAAACGCTGCCTAATTCTTTTTCTCCCAGATTTCACGAGCAGAGATCAGTGACAGATTAACTTTAATTTTAACAGCCCTCACTGCTCTCAAATTTGTCCCTCCCCTGCTGGCATACTGAGACTAATTGACTGCCTCCTCCTCTGGCAGCACAGTGGGTTTGACCTTGCATTTAACACAGCACCAAAGCTGAAGGCTCCCATGTGCTGAGGTACTTCCACCCCATCCTGGCTCCTTCCAGCTCCCTACTGTTCCTCTCACACGTAATAAAAATGATAAAGGCACTAACTGACTCCTCACACTGTTTGCTGTTTCTGAAGTGTAATGTGTCAGAGGATGCCTGGGATGGTTGGACCTCTCCCTCTCCTGCAAGATGGATGTCAAGGTGATTTTAATCATCCCTATCTACATATAAAGAGCCCCTGAAAAACAGAAAACATATTAATCTGCAAAATGTGTGAGGAAATAATCAAAAGCTCTACACAGGCATGGATAAGATGATCCTTTTGTTAAGGCTCTGGACTAGGACTTGAGAGATTTTAGGGCTTGGGAGTTTTTAGTAGCAGATATGATTGGTCTGTATAAATACACCAGGTGGAGGAGGTCTCCAGCGAAGAGGTAGAACAGCTTTTGAAGCTAAAATGATAGCGTTGGCACACAAATAAATAGATACAAACCAGCCAGAAATAAACAGGCTAAAAATTAGAAGTGGGGTTCTAATGATCAGAGGAGCTTACGTGATGGCATAACTTCCCCAGGAGACCAACAAGGGCAGCACAACCACCTGGCAGCAAGCTGGAGCTCCATCCCTTTGTGAGAGGCATTATACCACCTGGTGACAGGTAACAGCCCTTGGCCTGGATGAAGAAAGTTCTCTCCATGTCCTCAGGCTACGTGGGTCCACTGCAGACCCCCACAGCATCATCCCTGTGCCTCTCAGTGCCTCCCTGAGCTCAAGCCCTCTGCTCTCACTGCAAGGAGAGCCAGCCCCACGATGCCTGCAGCGCCAGCAGGTGTCTCAAGGCAGGAGGAAAAGACACCGTGCCAGGAGGAGATACAATTAAGTAGGTTCTGGGTACCTGGTTCCATCGTTGGCCCAAACAGGAGGGAACAAAACAAACAAAGGAAGGAAAGCCCTCAGAGGACCCTGCCAGACCTAAGGCAAAGCAAGCAGGCAAAAACTTCCTGCACAGAAGTTAGCATGGGACACAGAGTGGCAGCTGTTAAAACCTGTACAGCCACAAGACACACACACAGCCTGCTCCTGAAGCCAGGCAGCAACCCCCCTGATCCCCTCCCTCCCCAGACATCCCCTTCACACAACATGATGGACACCTGGCACAGCCCTGGCAGGACCTGATGATGGCTCATGCTGAGTTAGCCAGGTCCTGGGAGGCAAAAGACATTCAGCTGTTGGCAGGATCTGTCCCTGAACTCTTGCTGGGGCTAACAGCTAAAGAGGAGCAAGCCCCACTGAGACTGATTAGCCACTGCTAAGTTAAAAGGTTTGATGGAGTAGGGATTGCAGAGGGTCTCTGAGCTATTGGCTGCTAATTCATCTGTATCTCATCAAAATACCAATTAGACACCCCAGCACTTCCACTGCTCTCTCTCAGGGCACCAGCAGAGCCTTTAGCTAAACAGCAACTAATCAGCTGCACCTAGGACTGGGAACGACCAAGGGGTCACAGGCAGAGCTGGGGACAATGCACCCACGGCAGTGCTCCAGCCCCAACAGCAGCTTCCCCTACCTCTCCTCTGCACATTTGCCTTCCCTGGGGACCCTCTTCATTCCCTTCTCCTGTTAAGCTGCCAAACCTCTGCTCTTGCTTTAGTGACTGCACTGAAACTGGAGGGTGTGCTGCAATGGGTTTTAAAGCCACAACAAAAGATGACATTTACAAACTCAGTGCCTGTCAGATCTATGGATCACCAACACATTAATGAGTCTGTGAACAGAGAGTAGCTCTCATATGGCTGGGGAAAAATTTCCAGTAGTTAAGCTAAAGGAGGAAAAGCCACTTTTGGTGTGTTACATAAAGGTATTAAATATTGGGTGCTAAGGAACCCTGTCTCTCCTTGCCCAAAAGCAACAGCGAGTTAGAAACCCTAAGTGGCTCTGATTTGTTTGCTGGCTGGACTGGCTTCAAAATTTGGTGAATTCTCTATCAGGGCTGATGAGCTGGAGGTCCCCATGGCTTTGACAGATGGAGGGAGAGACAGGGAGAGAAAAAAAGAGAGGGAAAGAGGAATGTGTCGAGAGCATGGACTTGATTAAAACTATGGAGGAAACAGAAGTGTTTTAAACAAGAGCCTCAGCGAATCAGTTAATGCAACCCCTGGGAACAAGACTGGCTCCAGGACATGAATGTCTGTTCCTTGCCCCATCCTCTTGTGGTGAGTTTAATTAAATGATTGTTAATTATTTATTTAGTAATTTTTGTTGCAAGAAGCCAGGCTGATGGGAAGGCAATAACCACATAGGTGGTTATTTAACAATAACTTAGTCCTCTCCTGTGCAGTGACTGAGAGAGGGGCAGGCAGGACTGGGCAGGACCCTGCCCTGGTTTCACAGCTCTGTCCAGGGATGCCCTTCCTAGCTGGACACAGCATAAAATAGTCTTGCAGCCTGTGAGGGGCCATAATATCCACCCCCCAGGTGTTGCTATCAGTCAGGCAAGACCCCTGAGAAGGGGAGAGCAGATGCTGGAAAGGCTGTCACAGGCATGCAGAGCAGTTTTATGAAGACTAAGTCCTCCCTGATGGGTTTCTGACAGGAGAGAGCTTGCAGCCACCACAGGGCTCTCAGCAGGCAGCTGCACACAACAAGGGACTGTCCCCATCCTTCCAGCATCTTGTTATTGTGACTGGAAGTGATTTATCACCATAGTGCTCTGACGGAAAATTCAAGAAGCTTAGTCCCAGTGTAGCTTTCCTGAGTACCTCTGAAACATCAAGCTGCTGATTTACCAAACTTCTGCCACAGGTCAGAAAAGATTTTCTTCTGTCAGGCCAAGTTTGTGGAGAAGAGCTGAGGCTTTCATCTCAGGGCAGATTAGGCTGCAGCCAGAGCTATCTGTGGAGCTTTGGGAGAAGCAGTGCTCCAGCAGGACCTGTGCATTTTATGTGAACTCCCTGCCACATTCCAACAGAGCAAACACATCGCTGTCAGAGTCAGGTTTACAGCTTCTGCTTCCTCTGCTCCAGCTGAATGCATGCACTTATTAATGCAGATGGGCTTGGGTCTGTCACTTCAGCTCAGAGTGTGATGGGCCTGGGAAATGATTAAAAGGGCATTGGTGCTATGAGAGATCTTAATGTGGGGAAAACGCTGTCCTGATCCCTTGCTCCCTCAGCCAAAGGCAACGTTCAAAGCTGAGCTGTCTCTTGACAGGTAAGAACTGGCAGACAACACCCTTGCCAAAGCTCAAATTCACTGCTGCCAGACCAGGAGAGATTTCCTAATGCCAAAAATGCTCTGTTGGTGTGGGGTAAGACACAACAGCTTTTGTTCTCTGCCAGGGTGTAGGAGAAGTGGCAGTCTGTGAGAAAAGGGCAGGTGTGGAGCTGTCAGCAGGGAAATAAGAGAGATGAAAACCCTCTTTCTGGGACTTCCACTTGTTGTCCTGGATAAGGTTTGGATTTACCACTAAAACCCTAATTCCTTGAGCTTGTGTCAGGTAATCTCACCACTTTGATCGTGGCCTCACATCATCATCTTTAACCTTAAGATAAAGCCAGAAAATATCCCCTGGACAGAAAGGGAGTAACAAGCAAGGAAAATGAACTAACACTCTGGGGAATCTACAAGCACTGAGACACAAAAAAAGGCTAAAGTTAGCTAAACCCACTGCAGAGGAAGGCTCAGCAAAAACCAAGAGGTAAATCTTGCCCTTCCTCCCACACACCATGCTGGGCAGAGATGAGGAGGGAGCTCCCAACAAAGGATTGTCCCCTTTGCTTTCCATCCCAGGAGCAGTTGTTTGGAAGGGTTCACGGTGTCCTTTTTTGCCCGTTTTATGGAAAACTCTCCCATTTTTCCTCATGCAAGTAACTTTGGGTCTCTGGAAGCTCCAGAGCTGCTCTCACCTGCCGGAAGCCGCTGCGTGTGTGCTGCAGGATCTTCAGGGCGTAGTTGGACCTCTGACCTTTGCTGTTAAATTCAATGTGGCCGGTGAGACCTTCCAATTCTACCTGTCCAAGAGAGAATGAGTTACAGCGCCCATCAAGGGGCCTTGCCCCACCACCCACAGCAGAGATGGGACTGGCAGCCACTTGCCCCATGCACTACCCACCCAGTAGGTACAGCAATGCAATCTTCCTGTCTCAATCCTACTTGCTTTTGGAGGCTGGCTAAGACAGAAGAGAGATGTGGAGGGGAGCAGGAGAATCACCAGTGCACAGAGCAGGGATTCCTGGATTTCTTTGCTCTCTTTTAGAGCAACCACCTCCACAGCCCCTCAACACCTCACAGGTTGCAGTGGGTTGGAGGGAAAACCTCAAAGGTCATCTTGTCCAACCACCCTGCAGTCAGCAGGGACAACTCCAACTAGATCAGGCTGCCCAGGGCCACATCAAGTCCTCCCTGCATCCCAAGGCTAACCACCATGCTTTGCAGCAGGCATGAGCTCTTTGCTGTGTCACACTGAACCACTGGCTGGGGATTCCTCCAGGATCCATTTTGTGCTGTTTTTAAGACAAGAGCCTGTTGCAGATGAGCCAGGATGAGTGTCTAGCCTTCCTCTGCAGATTAACCACTGCTCACTTGCTGCTGGAGCACCTCTTCAGTAGTGAGGGCAAGTTACTGACTATCCTAATAGCAGAGCCAAGAGAAACTCAGAGAATTTCTTGTGTTTGACTAAGGGGGAGATGCAAGGAGGGTTAGCACACATGGACCAAAGTGGTACAAGGGTCAAGTTCAGCTAAACCTCCCTTTAGGGGAAAAAAGTCAGTTGCACCCCAGACATACTCAGAAAAGAGGTTCCTTCTGCATGGCCAAGCTTAGCTCTTATGATTCACATTGACAAACTCCAACTATTTCACAAAGCTGAGATTTCAGAGTCTGTTCTCATGCCAGAACTAGGTTTGATCAGTTCCAGCAACCACACTCTTGGGCTCAAAGCAGCCCAAACCCCTTCATAGAGAAACTCTCTTCTTTCCTCTGAGCTCTAAGCAATTGTACTGCATGACCTTACATCACTCAAACCAGAGTTCAAATAACTTAGAAACATTCATACTTTAAAAAAAAAAAATCATAAAAAATCATTGAATTCCAGTTTTTCTGCAACAAAGGCTGGGGAAAAAAAAAAAAAAAAAGGAGTTTCTCATTGTTCCAAGGCCAGTGACAAACCAGCCCTCAGATCTCTTCTCTTTTCATTCCCAGTGCTGCCTTCAAACAGGCCAACACTGTGCTTGAGAACTGTGCCAGCACCGGCGTGCACACACACACCTTTTGCTCCAGGCACTAGCTCCTAACACACCAGCAAACTTCAGTCCCTTCTCACCATTCTCAGGTAGTTCATCAGGCTGGTGCCATGCTGCCAGATCTGGGCAGACCCACAGGACAGGGGCTTCACCCCAATCTCCTGGCTGCGGTTCAGCTCCTGCACGGCAGTCACCACAGCGTACACAGCATCAAACAGCAGGGCAGAAGAGAGCTGTGGGGAAAGGAAGAAGAACATTGAGATGGGAAGACAAAAACTGCACCTTCAGGACCCTGCAGCAAGCAGCAGAGTGCATTATCCACAACCTCAGCCAGGGTCAGAAATCCTTGGCCTCTTCTGAGCAGACAACCACCCCTGCATGCCTACTGTGCTGCTCCCTGCCCCTCGTCTGCAGCCACCCGAGGGTAGGGAGACAGAAGTATTGGCATCCCTGATCTGCTGTGCCTGTGTAGGCTTCACTGGGGCAAGTGGAATCCCTTTGCCAGCCCCATTTCCACTTCCTTACTGTTATGTTTCTCCTTCTCTTCTTGCTTGCTTCCTTATCCCTTATGCTTCTGCATGCTCGCTCCACAGAGCTTCTCCCATCCCTATCACCATTCTATCTTTATTCATTCCTCCTCCTTTCCTGTTATTTTCTGTCTCAGTTTTCTAAAGTAATGAACCCTTTCTAATCAAGCTCTGAGCTTTTGGTGCTTTGGTGACCTCCTGGACGGGAGGAACACTCCTGAGAGCATCAGGTTTGTGAGGTTCTTAAAATAGGCACCTGGGCAAAATAAAGATCCTGCGCCTGCAGCCACGGAAGGAAAGATGACTGTGCTGCTTCAGCCCTCATTAGGCACAGGAGTCCTTCCTTGACCAGTGTTTTGAAAGGGAGATAGAGAAGAAATGAGGCTTTGCTAGGTCTCTGCTTCCTGAGAAACTGAGATCTGCCTTTCAGACCCTGGTCCCCTGCTACATCCTCCAGTTTCCTGCTGGCTGTTACCTGCTCCGTAGTGGCGTTGCTGAAGCAATGTCCAGAATCACGGAGCTCGTCCCCTCTGCTTCTCATCTTTGCCTTTCTTTTTCTTTTTTCCTTTTACTTCTTTTGCCTTTAATCAGATTATTTTGCCCATCAAGCCTCACAAACCATGATTTTCACCCATGCACAACCATCTTGGTGCTTTTGATCCATGTAACAATCAGCCATTTGCTCTCTCGTGTTCGCTGTTGTGACTAGCATTTCACTTTTAATTACTGTCACCTCCTGACTCTGCTGGAATTAAATCAGTGCAGTTCCTTTCTATCAAGGCTACATCTTCCTCGTGGCTGCTTCTGAGATCATCCTCCTACCATCCCAGATCACAGCACTGGGTTCAGTCTCTAGCCTGGAGCTCCTTTCCTACATCTTACCCTGGTTTGTGATGTATGGCAGTTCAGCAGTATCTGCCTCCTCTATTCTCCCCAAAGCCTGATTAGATTTATTCACTTCTGCCAGTGGCCCTTCAGGGACAGTCTTGCCCAGCTCAATTTGCTCAACAAAGCCTCAGCTTCTGCTGGGTTACTAATTTGATCAGGGTGAGCCAGATGTAACCCTGCTTGATCTACTCAGATCAGTGGCAAGACCTCTTCGTCCACAATGGCCCAGGACTGGAGAGTTAACAAGCAGCACAAAACCTTAAAATGTACAAGCTGGCAGAAGTCACAAGGCATGATTCCAGCCTGGTGCTAGCAAAGCCCCAAAACCAGCTCTAATGGCACTCTCACTTTTCTAACCTCAGCACAGGCTCTCACTGGCTCTGTCACATTCCTCCTCTATGCACCAGTTTAATCTGTTTTTACACAACAGCATCTGGGGACTCTGCATTGAGCACTAAGCAACCTGAGTGGCACCTGTCAGTCTTCACAGAATCATCATAGAGTCATAGAATGCCTTGAATTGGAAGGGATCTTAAAGATCAGCTAGTTCCAACTACTTCCATCCATGAGGCACAAAGCCTCATCCAGCCTGGTCTTAAACACTTACAGGGATGAGGTGCCCACAACTTCTTTGGACCACCCATTCCAGTGTCTCACCACCCTCAGAGCAAAGATCCTCTTCCTAATGTCTGATCTAAACCTACTCTGCTTGTTTCAGACCACTGCCCCTTATCCTATCACCTCATGCCCTTACAAAAGTCCCTCTGCAGCTCCTGTGTCTTGCATCTGAGCTGTTTGCCCCTCTGCTCATGTATGTTGAGAGCTTTCTGCCGATAATCAGGGTTGATTGGTTCCAGAGTTATGAAATTTTATTGCAGCTGTTTAACAGGAGACAAACTGTAACACCAGAGCCACCTGAGAATATGCAGAAGGAACTGGTGGCAGAGTGGGAACAGAAACTGGGTATCCTGTTTCCTATCCTGCCTCAGCTATGAGATACCACAGGTCCCTTGGCAACAGCAGCAACCCTCTCTCCTGCACTTCTTCCCTTCTGTTCAGGGGCAAGCCTGCTAAGGCTTTTCCCCCAGTGTTCACATCTGACCTAAACAGAACTGCTGGAGAGAATCCAACAGAGAGCCACAAGGATGCTTAGGGGACTTGAGCATCTCCCCTATGAAGAGAGCCTGAGAGCCCTGGGGGTGTTTAGTCTGGAGAAGAGAAGGCTGAGAGGGATCTGATCAATGTCTATAAATAATCTGAGGGGTGGGTGTCAAGTGGAGGGGGCCAGGCTCTTTTGGGTGGTTCACAGTGATAAGACAAGGACCAAGAGGTTCAAACTTGAACAGAGAAGATTTCAGCTCAACATGAGGAGAAACTTCTTTACAGTGAGGGTGACAGAGCCCTGGAACAGGCTGCCCAGGGGGTTGTGGAGTCTCCTTCTCTGCAGACTTTCCAAACCCCACCTGGATGCATTCCTGTGCAGACTACCCTAAGTGATGCTGCTCTGGCAGGGGGTTGGACCTGATGATCTCTTGAGGTCCCTTCCAACCTCTGATATACTGTGAGACTGTGATAAACATTCCCCTCCCAGGAAGCATTTTCTAGAGCTTCTTAAAGGAGCTGGCACATCCCTCTCCATACCTTTCTGTTTTCACCTTCAGTATGAGTTCTTTTCCTCACAGGACCTCCCCAGCCTGTCCCATCCTCAGCCCCTGCCCCATGAAGTTCTTCAGTGCATACTTAACTGTGGATTGAATCCCATTCAGCTTAAAGGATACCACACAATTAGCAATGGCTTTCCTTCATCAGGAGCTATATTAATACCCCTTGGCCAAACAGAATTATTACAAGAGCAAACACAAGCCCTGTGAACCCAAAGTTCAACATCCCACACCAGATTGGAATATTGGCCCAGCATTTTTAATTGTCTCCTGTTGGGTTTTCATTTCCATTTTCCCTGAGCAGTTAATGATCTCTTATTAGCTGGTGAGCAAGAGACTTGTACATCTTAGTGAAGCATTTGACATTATTGATTGGAATATTTTACTCCCTAGCCTTGAACAATTTGTTAGGATTTCTGGCAGATATTGAGCAATTTAGGGGTTGGGGAAAGGGTTGTGAGATACAGGAGCAAGTCCTCTCAGTAGGGAATGGGCTTCCCTCCCATGCCCTCTGCATACCTCCTTCCTTTTTCCAGCAGAGGAGTGGAGAGAGAGCTGGAGGCAGCACTTTTTTCACTTCCTCTAGGCGGATTCAGCAAGGGGGATGTGGCACTGCTCTCCTGTACCTTGCCTTGAATTCCTTCATGTCACCTATAAAATCTCTCACTGTTCTCATTTTACACCACAGTTCTGTCACTCTGTCACAAGAAGCCAATTTCCCTGTTAACAAATTGATTCTCTCCCTTTGTGTGCATCATCTGATTTGTGCAGATCCCTGTTGTTTTCCCACCACTCCTGCAATGGAACAGGCTGCACGTGAAAGACTTGGAATCATCAGGGTTGGAAGGGACCTCAAGGATCATTCAGTTCTGACCATGGGCAGGGATACCTCATGCTAGATCAGGCTGCCCAGAGCCACATCCAGCCTGGCCTTAAACACCTCCAGGGATGAGACTTCTACCAGCTCCCTGGGCAACCTGTTCCAGGGTCTCATGGGGAAGAATTTCTTCTTAACATCCAATCTGAATCTGACTACCATGGTACACTCAACACTGGGACCCACTGCAGGTTCCTGGGGCTAAGGTTACTTCCCTCTCTCCATAAAGCCTAAATCCTGACAAGAAAAGCTGCTGATAAACTTTGCCACTTGCTGGATGCCTCAATCAGAAGGCAGCTCCAGAAAAGAGGGCAGGTGGTGGGCTGGGCAGCTGGGCTCACTGCTCCATCTCCCTCAGCATGCTCGTCAGCTGCATGGGGAGAGGCTGTACCCAGCAACCACGGTGGTGCTGCAGGGTACAGCTGTGACCCAAAGCCCTTGGAACAACTCACCTAGCAGGAAGGAGACCTCCAGCCCTTGTGCACATCAGCAGGCAAGACCATTCCTGTTAGTGTCTTCAAGATAACTAACACCATCAGATGTCCTGAGCCTTGGCAGCAGGGATGGGGCCTCAGCTCTACCCAGGTCCACTGCAGCTCCTTGCACACCTTCCTCCCCACACCAGATCTGCCCCTCTAGGGACTAACAGCAGGTGAGGCGTGGCTGAGTGGAAGATCCTGCTTTGTGTTTTATTCCTGGAAGCCTCCCACATGAAGGCCATGTTTAAAGGTAAGCTGATCTCCAGGGAAACGTGAACAGGTTTGGCTAGTCTGGGTTTGGCCATGTGGTTTGGGTTTGTTTTTTTTCTTGTCTTCCTGAACCATTATCAGCTGTATCTTTGCCCCCCAAACATAACACAGGGAATGAAAACCATTAAAATCCTGTGAAATAGACATTACAATCTGGATTTTATTCAATGACATAAACACTTAATTACAAACATCTGTTTTAGGCTAAATTCTAATTACCTAATCTAGCCATCTGTAATTTGAATGATTTTCTCTGATTTCCTTTCTTTGCAATGTGATTAATGAGAATAGCATTAGAGTAAGCAGCTCCCTCCTCTTTCTTCAGACACTTCCTCAGCTCTAGCAAGAAAGCCCTGGGATTTTGCAGCTCACAGGAAACCTCCCTCCTGTCACTTCCAGCTGTTGATCTTCCTTTTCTCTTCTTAGTATGAGCTATCCCACGAGATATCTGCTTCCCTGGACTAAAAGGGAAAGTTTTTGTACAAACAGATGCTGTCTGAGAGATGAGATCTGCCAGATTACCACTGACAGAGATGGTGCAGGGCAAAGTGGCACTGGATTTCCATTTCAGACACAGGAAAGCAAACACATGCCCTGCCTGAGAATATTTCACTTCACTTCATCAGACAGGACAAGGTCCTTTTCCCATCATCTGGGACATGGCATATTGGCAATGGGAGCCTTGCTGTGAACACAGAGTGAGCCTTCTCATCATCAGAAAGAAACAGTCTTTTGATCAAGACTCTTCAGTTCTCTTCCATGCCTCAATTTCTCCTTTGTACACCAGGAATGCCAGTCCCTCCTGCACAGCTGGCCACCACCTAGCATGAGGGGAGCTACCTAGAAGAGCTAAGAGCAGGTGGGTGCTTGGGAAGTCATTGCAGCCCTTGGGCAGGTCCACTAAGGACAGCGGGGCTGGAATGGCTTAGATCAGGGTGAAGCAGCATGGCCAAACCCCCTCCCCTCCAGACATGTCCTCCCTAGCCTGGGAGGCAGCCTGCTGTATGGCTGATTAGGCTTTATGAATGAATGAAAGGAGCATCCAGCTGGCTTAATATTACATTGATGGGTGATTTAGGCTCAGGCTTACAAACCAAACAGCTCCATACAGCTCTGAACTCCTTCACTCCTTCAAAAAAACCCCACTGCAACGAGGCATCCTCTTGCATCCTTCCATCTACATATTTTGCTGCTTGTTCGAGACAAGGCAGGGTGAGAAGTGCAATGAGATCAGTTATTTCCCCATCACACCTGCTGCACTCCTAATTCCTACTGTCTGCTCTTTCTACTATTAGAAGGAAATTTATTTTTAATGCCTCCAAACAGCCTCTGCAGCTGTCATCCAAATAGGAAGCTTCTTGGTAGTGATCCTACAGAGATTTAGCAGGGCACACAGCAAGCTCGCTGCAACTTGCTCTGCACAGGAGGGCTGGGAGGAGGGAGAGCAGGATGGTCCCAGCCTGAGCTCCATGACCAGCCAATAGCTTGTGGACATAAAGGAGGAAATCTCCTTATCTTGCCTGTTTAAGATCACTTGGTAGTGATAATAAGGAGGTGCTCATCAATGCACAGCTGCCTCAGCTTGTCAAGGGGACTCTGAGTTCATTAAAAATGATGCAGAGGGTTTCACTGGTGGCATTTTCTCTCCCCCAGCTCCAGCCACAGCCCTCTGCATCCCTGATATGGCAAATCAACTCTGCAAACCTTCCTAGTTATGAAGAGTCCCTAGGGAAGATTTCAGTGCCGACCCACACACTGGTCAGGGAGATGTTAGAGTATGCAACATGACCCAGACCCTTGGCACCTACCCAAACCCAGCCCTTTCTACACTCCCTGCACCCAGACTCCCTCTCCACCAAACATCTTCCTAGACAGAGACAAACTTCACAAGGGAAACCCTGAATCAGGGCTGCATCATCCCCTACACCCACATCTAAATGCCATTCAAATTAACATTAAGCTTGAATTTAAGGCTGTTCAGCCATTCAGTCACAGGGAAGCCCTCTAAAGCTCTACACCCACATAGCTCCCCAGTGTCCCCTTGGGCAACCACAGGCTTTCAGGAGTGCTTCAGTATTCTCCAGATCAGGAGGCTCCCCTGTAATTCACAGCCTGACACCACTTAACTAAGGTGCTGTCTGGCCCCATCCTTCCCATTCCTGCACCATCACCTTCCCAAGATCAACAACCATGCAAACCCATCCATGGCACAGCAGTACAAGAGGTTGGTGATGCACACAAGCTCTCTACACAGGGGTTATCTGGATCAAATAATCAGTCAATACCCTGTACCCATACATTTGAGACCAGAGTCTCTACCTCTGAATAATTTTCACACAACATTGGCAGTGTCTGCTCAGAACCAGCCCACAGCCACAAGGTTTCCTTGAGGGTCTCTGCAGGAGCTTCCAGCTCAGGAAGGCTGTGGGTGACAGGAATGAATTTTACTTACTGCTGGCCCAGTAAAAGGAGCATGGTCACAGTTCTCTTGCCAGGACTGGTTGAGGCTCTGGACAAACTCTTGGAAGAAAGCATGAGACTGGTTGAAAATGGAAAATCCCAGGATGTTGACTCGGTCGTCCAGCAAGCTGTCCAGGCGCTGGAGAGAAAACTCCTAAAGCAACCCAGACCAGAGAAGAGGATTAGGGAAGAAAGCAGGCACCAAAACTTCAAAACCACTCAGTACCCTTGAAGGGAAGAGGAGACCATGCAGCATGTGAAAGCTACCACCTCCAAGCTGGGGCTGAAATCCACCCACTGGCAGAGGCTGCAGCAGAGGCAGCCAGTAACCTGCTCTAACTGACCAGAGGAGGTCAGCTTTGTTGTGGGATGTTCAGAGCATGTAGCTCCTTAGCACATTTCTACTTCCCAGCCAGAGCTCTCCAGTACACTCCCAGAAAAGGATCCCTGCTGGTTTTCACCATGAAAACTCTGCTGTGCCTGAGTATTGCTATGGTTGAGAGCCCCAGGCAGTGTGAGCACACAGGCAGTGGCTGTCCATCCAAACCCGGGGCAGGAGGGATCCCCAGGCCACCAAGACCACCAAGACCACCACACCTGAAGAGGAGCTAATGTTCTCTCTTTACTAATCTTTATTTCCTCTGAGATTGCACTGAACCTGACCCCAGCTTGGGCAGCAAACATCATCTGCTGCTCTACCACCACCATATCCAATTTGCTAGCACCAAGCTTAAACTGGTAAATGACATCAGATCCTCCCCATAGGGCAATCCTGCACTGCTTCTTTCTGCCATCAGGTACATGGAGGAGAAGCTTGGAGAAGGCTCCAGGATGACTTTATAACTACACTTTTAATATCTGAAGGTTGGGGAGGGTCTGTTTACAAGGGCTTGGAGTGATAGGATGAGGAGCAATGGTTTGAAACCAGAGCAGGGGAGATTTAGGTTGGACATCAGGAGGAAGTTCTGCACAGTGAAAGTGGTGAAATACTGGAACAGGTTGCCCAGGGATGTGGTTTGGGCCCCATTCCTGGACACATTCAAGATCAGCCTTGCTGTGGCCCTGGGCAGCCTGATCTAGTTGGAGGTGTCCCTGCTGCCTTCAAGGGGGGTTGGACAAGATGACCTTTGAGGGTCCCTTCCAAACTGATGCAGTCTGTGAGATGCCACTCACAGAACATCCTAACACCCTGTGAAGGGTGGGAAGCTGCTTTGGAGTGGGACCTATCCTCTTGCATTGCTGAAGGGCAAAATGGTGAAAGAGAGAAAAATGACTGGGGGGGGGGGGGGGGGGGGAGGCAAAAAGGAAGAGCCCTGTTTTGCTGCTCATGTTAATGGAAGCTGTTACATGACAAAGCCAGCTTCCTGAAGAAGAGTCCAACCCTTCCTTTCCTATTAGCAGGAAATAATGCTGCCTTCCTCCCTAATTTCTCTCTGGCTAACTGCTGAAACAGAGTGAGAAGGTGGGAGTCATAGTTTCAGCAGCTGCTGGGTCCTCATTCTCTTCTATCACTAATACAAATGTCTCTGGGCTCTGTGGGCCAGGAGGTTTCAGCCAGTCAAGTCATTTTTCACCTTTCCTGTGCCTGCATGCACGTAGGAACAATGTCTGTAAATCTCCCAAACACAGGCTTACAAGACTGTTCCAGCATGGCAAACTCCCAGGAGGATGTGATCAGGCACAGGATTAAGTGCATTTTGGCCACTGCCACATTAACATCAGGTAACATGAAATTGCCTGTGAACTATTGATTCATTTGAATGATATTATCCTCCTGCCTTCCTGACAGCTTATCCATTTACCCACAGCATCCTGTCAACCTGCACTATGAGGGCAGATGGCTAATGAAGACCTGGGCCTGAGGAGAACCTGGATGCAAGCAGAGAAGCACGAGATACCTCAAGCCCCTGCAGAATACACCTCCCCCCAGCCAGGGCTGGGAGGCAAATTGTGTGGGGTACAACATCAGCAGCTGCCCAGCTGCCCTCTTGGCTTTGTTATGTGCAAGAGGAGAATGGGATCATGGAATTGTTTTGGTTGGAAAAGACCTCTAAGATCATGCAGTCCAACCATTGACCTTACACCACCATGGCCATTGAACCATGTCCCAAAGTGCCATGGCCACAGCCAGGCAGCCCAAGGCTTCAGTCTCAGGCCAGACCACCCCAATCTCAAGGCAGCTGAAATCAGTGCTTTCACTCAGTAAAACATTTCTAGGCTATTGAGGTTGCTCAGGCCCTGGCAGGTTAATCCTTAAATCAGCAATTCCTGGGTGAGGGAATGAGCCCTCCTGGCCTCACTTCACACAAGGGAAACTGAGGCAGAGGAGCAATGTGCAGCAGCCAGGGGAAGGCTGAACCCTTGAGTCCGTTCTGCTTGGGCTGGGGGAGTGACAGCACTGGTCCCAGCCCCTGGCTCAGCTCTCTGTGCAGCTTTCAGGAGGGACTCCTGCCTGCATCACTCCAATTTCCATGGGGAACTCCCACACCCCAGCTGCCAGGGCTCACTGCCTGACAAAGCAACTGCAGGCAGACCTGGCCCTGCTGCCCCCAGCATCACCAATTAGCTCTGGTTCAAATGTTAACAGCAGCTTGTTCCCAGTGCCCATTAGCCATGGCTGCTCATTGCAAGCTTTGGTCTTTTTCTGCAGCCAATGCTCTCTGTATCTATCTTTTTCTAGGCAACCCTCCAGCTGCAGAAAACCTAATTTCTGTTGCTGTCATGCTCATAAAGCATCCACCTCAGTGACACATGGGGATTGCATGGCCTGTACACAACCCTTTCCCTGCACGGCTCCCTGGCCCTTCCCTCAGCTCCAGCTCCAACCCTCTGCCTTTAAATGTTTTGCCATCAGATGTGCACATGAGCATTGTGTGGAGCCAGGTCAGAAACAAGCAAATGAGCCATGAGCTGCCTGTACAATGAGAAGGAGATAAAGCATCCTTGGGGGACACACTTTGTTTGCAATGGGATAAGAGAGATTTGGTAAGGTCAGGCTTGCTATGAAGGGCAAAGCATCCAGCAGACACTCCAGTAGCTGCCAGCTCAGCTTCTGTTCCTATCTGGTGTCTTTTTCCTTTCCCATATGGTCGTTCACCATGCTTGACATTGCCAAACCCATGTTTTGCAAATACAAACTCATTTGCCACTCAAGGCCTGCACCACTCAACTGATTTCCAGAGTTCGATGCTCGTCCATCAGCCCTGGTCCTCCCTCCTGCCCTTTCAGCAACAAGGGACAGCTGGGGCTCTGATGCTGCCAGTCAGGAGAAGGGGTGGAAAGCTTTGCTCTTGGCCATGATCTCAGATGGCTCCTTGCACCATGTGTTGCATGCAGTCATTAACACAATTGCCTTTCACAAGACCAGACAGGTAGAGAAATACTTTGTTCTGCTTTGAGAAGCAAGACTTAGCCACATGAATGGCCTGGAGCAAGTGCACAGGGATTCAGTGTCAGACCCAAGGGTTTCTCATTGAGATGTACTGAGGCTGACCTTTACCTAAGCTAGGAAAAACTTGAATCAGGCTGAGCTCAAGTATGGTTTTACATCCCTGACCTTGCCTGGCCTGAGCTGGTGGGCCCAGTGCTTACACAGAACAGCTTCACAGCCAACTTCATACAGTTATTCTTCCTTAGCTGCAGTGCTGGCTGGTGCTGTTGCTGGGTAGAAGAGAGCTGTCCAGCACACTAAGAGCAAGGAGCCATTAGGCAAAGCATTTACTCCTGTCAGCAGATTCTGTTTAAGAGGGGCTCCAAGCCCTGGTGCCTTGTCCTAGCCTCCTCTGTCTGCACAAGTACAGCTTTGTACCAATGCACTTTCAGGTAAGATCAAGGTACTTGGTGAAGACAAGGGGCAGTGAAACAAAGAACTGGGTGCAATATTTATTTCCCTCATTATTTCCTCTTCCACTGCTAATTATTCCTTCCCTTCCCTACACTCTCACAATTTCAATAGCAGACCAGCACTTGGCCCTCTGTATGCTGAGCTGCTTTGTGCACACCAGGGCAACCTGAGGCACAAAGAGCATCTAAAATCAAGCCAAGGTGAATTTCAGGTACACAGATCCTGGTGGCCTCGCTCTTTTCAGACTGGTTTTTTTCAAGTACCCACCAAAAGTCAATATTCTGTTCCATGGGATCTCAGAGAAAGTAGACCCTGAGGGTCTGCAGTCAAAATTAATGAACTTTTACAGAAAAGAAGTCCCCAGGCTTTGTTCAAATCACAGCAAATTCTGCAGCAGCACCAGGCAATTACAGTGGAGATTTTCTTTCTGCTACAAGCCTGCAACCACTAAATATGTGCTGTTAAATAGCAACACTTAGCAATTGCATGCCACTCTATATTTTCCAAGTGCTAGGCACACATTAGCTAATTGAATACAAAGGGGTTCCCTGGGAGACAGCACTGGAGGACTTATTTAGAGGATGAAGTCACTCTTGGGTTTCCATGCAGCACTCAACCTCCATTCTTGCTTTACAGCAGCAGGCAAAAAGCTATGCAGTGACCCAAACGTTTTGATCACTGGGAGAGCCTGGCTAATAAAAGCCACACAGTCAGGCTCTGTAATTCATGATTTTAAAGCCAGGAGCTTGGATTTTCTGGTGTTGCTAGCTGTGAGTTACAATCAGATTTACAGGCTATAGTCTCCATTTCATTAGGAACATAAACCCACAAGGTACAAGGGTGTTACTCATTGCAAGGTCCTCAGCTTGCACATTTGGATCCTCTGCCAGCTGATTCCAGGTCATCTGCATTCCTTGTCACCTGCACTGCTGACAAGGCTCCTGCAGCACACTGGGGGTTTCTGGTGGAACCCCCACTCCTGCCCTGCCTGTTTCACCCTGGCTCTGTAACACAACACAGCAAGCTGCTGCTGCTCATATGGTCACAGTACAGAGCTGGGGGAATGTGCAGAATCACTTCTGCCTTGCCCTGTGGGGACACCTGCCAGGGAACTGTTGTGCTCATAACACAGAGGAGGAAATTGAAGCACAGAGCAAAAAAGGGCAAGCGATTAAAAATCAGACAGCAATGAGAGACCTGGGCAAGCAACGTGCCTTGTAGTGCAAAGCATCAAAGCCAGCATTTGTATTTAAGAATTCCTAGATAATTAATGAATAACCTCCCAAATCCACTCACAGACTGAAGCAGGCTCCACAAATGATGTCCAGCTTTTCCCTTGTTCCTCACCCCACTGCCACCCAGCACACCCTTCTTCCAAGGTCTGGCAAGAGGCTGGAGATGCCTTCTACGTGGAAGAGGCCAGTCAGGCAAGGGATGATTAGTGCCATAGCAGCCTGCCTGATAAGCAAATGTTTTTTAAAGTGTGGAGCTGTGAACCCTGGAGACTCCCCTGCACTGCCATGCTGCAGTCTTGCTCCAGCGAGTAGCTCCCAGTAATTGCTCACCTCGCAGTAGCACGAGGGCCAGTTGCTATTCAGAGCTCTGCAGCAGCTATTGAGCTCCCTCCAGCTTTATTGATTGCACTGGTGATATTGTTCTGAATCCCATTTGTGTGTGCAGAACCTTGCTCCCTGACTTGATTCTTATCACATCTTTAATAACCCAGAGCACCCGGGAAGCAGGGATACAGCATGCAGACCACGGTGAAGTTGGCTTGCTTTCACTTGCCAAGACCCTTCCCACAGCCTGCTCAACCTCACCCCAATCCAAGCTCCTGGAAGGAACAGGATTTGTCCAATTAAACCTACACTGACAGTGAGATGTCCCACTCCCTCCTTCCTCTCCCTTGTGGTTATCTTTCTCTCTTAGTTACTGCAAGGACTTTATTGGATTTTCGGATTAGCAGCCTCTAAAACACCCTCTGATGCTGTCATTGCCCAGTGCTCAGAAGGAGGAACTCGTGGTGCTGTAAGCTCAGCAGGCTGCACTGACCTCAGATTCCCTTCAGTTCCAGCCAAGGATCCAAGCTCTGACAGCAGTGGAGGCTGATTTACACCAGGCACGAGCTCTGTGGGTCCAGAACACCCTGTGCTGCTCTTTATTTTTCTGTGGGATGGGAAGGAGAATACCGGGCCAAGGCTTCCATTTCTCTATTAAACCCTCACTCTGGCAAAATTTCCATTTCCAGAGCATTTGGTGCTTAGAAAAGCTGTCACCCTCCAAAGAGTGACGTTCAGTTCTCGTGCTGAGATTGCCTGACAGCTTTTATGCAAGAGCCAAACCTTCATCTAGTGCAAAGTCAGCACAGCTCTGGTGACTCCACTGCTGTCGTCACTGGAGACCAGTCTACATCATTATTCATCATTTTAGGGTTCACCAGAGGAGATAAAGTACCCCAGCTCTTGGTTCTTTGGACAAATAAAACTCTCTCCAGGGAGTCTTTCCCCAGGGCATGGGTGGCAGGACTAGAAGGTGTATCCCAAAGGGGCAGAAGGTACCATCCTGGTCCTATTTATACTGAGTGGAGAAAATACACAGAACCACACAGAATGTCTTTGGTTGGAAGAGACCTTCAAGATCATCTGGGTCAGCCTTCAGCCCACCACTGCAAGGTCACCACTAAACCAAGCCCCTAAGCACCAGGTCCACAAGCTCTTTGAGTACCTCCAGGGATGGTGACTCCTGCTTAGCCTTTCTGGGCTGAGCTGCCAAGTCTGCTAATCATTCCTAAGCTCCTCTAACAATGCCTTTATTTATTTACTCGAGTGGGCAATATTATGTTAAGTGCTTGATGGCTTTCTTGAAAGGCTTAGTTTATTTATAAACTATTGACAGAGTCAATATATTTATAATGGGCCACATGTAAAAATCAATTTCTCTGGAAGAAATAAAGTCATCACTGCAGCACACTGTGGCCTTTTGAGTGGTTAAGTGGCTGTGAGAGACTTACCCAAGGCATTGATGTTTGGCTGTTCATGTAGTTCAAGAGGAACTGTGGTCTTAAACTCGAGGACAATTCAGGTTGAACTGTCCATACAGAATCTGATTGCTCTTACCAAGCTGACACACCCTCAACAGCATCTGAGGAGGAGCCTTTTACCTCCTCATGCAAGGAGAGCTGTGACCTTCTGGGAGTTGTTCTTCAAACCAGAGCACTTTAGGAAACACGTTGGTGTGTCACATTGGTGAGGTCCTTACTGAAGGCAATTTACTTCAATTTCTCTGCAGGGAGCCTGAGGTTTGAAGAGTGACAAATCCTCAAAGAGCAAAGAGGACAAGTGCTAATGTTGGGACCTGAAAACAAGGGGTACAAAGCCTGAAAGATAGCATGGGGGTAGAGGAAAGGAGAGAGGTTTGCTCTCACATCAGAGGGTCTGGGCTGTATCTGAGACAATGATTTACTTAACAACTGGAAATCAAGCAGAGGATGGACAATACATAAAGAAAATTCAGACAGGTAAAGTAGCAGAGGCAGCAAAAGGCAGGGAGTTACAGTTACTGCCTCATCTAAATCCTTCTTTTCTCATGCTAACTAGAATGAGGAGAAATTGCTTTGGCATCCCTGCAAAACCTGATTTGTTTGCCCTGCTACCACATGCCACTGAAAATATGAACCATAAATTCAGGGAATGATTTGGGCTCTACAAAAAAGGTTTGCATCAGCTGCTGGGAATTGGGGAGGCTGGCTGAGCTGCAAGGTAGAATTTGTCAGAGCATAAGGACAGAATTCACCTTCTTCACTTGCACAAGGGAGGATGAGGCTGTTTGGAGCCAGAAGACCTGGTACAGCCAGGCCAAACACCACAGCCCACGTGGGAGCTCACAACTGTGTCCAGTTCTGGAGTCTCTGCTACAGGAAAGATCTGGAGGTGCTGGAAGGTGTCCAGAGAAGGGCCACGAGGATGAGCAGAGGGCTGGAGCTGCTCTGCTATGAGGACAGACTGAGAGAGTTGGGGTTGTGCAGTCTGGAGAGGAGAAGGCTCCCAGGAGACCTTCTTGTGGCCTTCCAGTATCTGAAGGGGGCTACAAGAAAGCTGGGGAGGGACTTTTTAGGATGTCAGGGAGTGATAGGACTGGGGGGAATGGAGCAAAATTAGAAATGGGTAGATTCGGATTGGATGTTAGGAAGAAATTCTTCCCCATGAGGGTGGTGAGAGACTGGCACAGGTTGCCCAGGGAGGTGGTGGAAGCCTCATCCCTGGAGGTGTTTGCAGCCAGGCTGGATGAGGCTCTGGCCAGCCTGATGTAGTGTGAGGTGTCCCTGCCCATGGCAGGGGGGTTAGGACTGGCTGATCCTTGAGGTCCCTTCCAACCCTAACAATTCTATGATTCTATGAAATTTCACTAAGCAGGACTAACAACCTAAGCTCCACAGCCCTGGCCAAATACTAAACTGTGTCCCACTTCCCCTCTGCTTTATTTGTCATCATTCCCTCCTTCCAAAGGCTGTTACCACAATGACAAGCTCCTGCTGAAGCGTGTGGTGCTGTCTGGGTAATTTGGACACTAATTTCTCCCCAGCAGGGCATCCAGAGCTTTGAAAATCTCATCCTATACGAAAACTAACCTCTTTATAAATCACTATACAAAGGGAAACCAAACCAAACCAAAACAAACAAAACCCCCAAACCCCAAGGAAACAAGAACAGCAAGAAACCAACTCCAAACCTGATTTATCAAGTCTCTGGAAATTGAATACAGCAGCTGTTTTATCAGCACCAACACCTCCACACAATATTGTCAGGGAACAAAACTGCATCCAATGAATAGATTGCCTGACTCAAAGCACTAGTAGAGCACCTTTACACCTTCCTTCCTACAGTAATCATTTTAATTGTTTCAGTTATTCCTGCCTGGGAAGCATTTTGGAATTTCAACCCAGGCTGAGGTCTACACATTACATTAAAAAGAAAAAAAAAGAAAAGAAAAAAGGAGAGAGGGAAATAAAGACAGACAAAAGCAAGGAGCTAGAAAGAATTAAGAAGATAAAAAAGGATTTTGGAGGCATCCAACACCCCTCCTGCCCTGTGCTGTTACAGATTCCCAGGATTTCTGATTTAGGTTGGACATCAGGAGGAAGTTCTACACAGTGAGAGTGGTGAAATACAGGGACAGGTTGCCCAGGGATGTGGTTGAAGCTCCATCCCTGGACATATTCAAGATCAGCCTTGATGTGGCAGGGAGGTTGGACTCAATCATCTCTAAAGGTCCTTTCCAACCCCTACTCTGTGACTGAGGACAGAAAGATGCTCAGTTGCCACAAGTGCCTCACATGCAGAGGATGGACATGGGGGAAGAATAACACAACAATCCTGCTGTGTTCTGGGAGCTTCATTAGGATTCCTGGAAAATCTGTTGAGCTTCTGCTGCTGACAAAAGGGATTTCTTGAGCTGGCTGAAGGAGGCTGATAATGAATTCACACACAGTGAATTAGCCTGTGGATATTTTTACACCAGCCTGCTCGCCTCGGCTCCGATGGAGATGCATCAGGGGCTGAGGGCTTCCTCCTCATTTGCTCCCACAACCTCCTGCCAAAGGCTGGCATCAGCTTTCAGGCACCTCTCTGCCTTCCATGCTGCTCTGCAGCCATCAGCCTGGCTCTGGAGGAGCCTCACCCTGCCTCCGTCTCCTGCAGCTGGGGGAGTCATGGGGACTCTCCTCCATCTAATGCTCTGCAGAGAGCAGAGCTGTGACACACAACTGGCTGTTGGCTGGGCTCTGCTTATTAAATAAAATTAATGCTACAAGACAGGAACAGAATTCCCCCTCCAGAGCTGCAGGGCAGGTGTTTAATTTAGCATTTTATCCCCCTTTTTTTTTTGTTTCCCCCCCCTCCTTGAAATATTTTCCCATCTCCAAGCAGCTCAATGTTCCACAGCCTGTCTCTTTGCCCTCTGATGAGCTCTCCCTCCACTTAAAGCCATATTTTTGCTTGCTCCCCTTGACAGCAGCTCACTCTGATTTTATCTTTTCTATTAGGCAGTGATGGCGAAGCCTCAGAGGGTTCATTAGGAGCTTGATAATCCCTCCAGGTTTATTAGTCTATGTAGCTCACTCCCATCTCTCATTCCCATTTAAATATTACTAATTTCCTTAAACACCTCTTCCATCTGCCCAGGTTTTGCCCAGTGTCACCTTTCTTTAATGGTCCCTGCCAAAAATCCAGTTAGTTCTGCTGAGAGCTCGTCTTTGGGACTAAGTGGCAAAATAGCCTGGGTAAACAGATTAATATCCTGTGACAGTGAATGGCAACAAAATTAATTTCTCTCTCACCTGCCATAACTGCATTACACTAGATGAATGGGTTTCCAAAACAAATTTCACCTCTTGACTTCGAGCAAATGCTAAGGCGATCTTTAAGGTCCCTTCCAACCCAACCCATTCATCACAGCCACCCTCAAAAGCAGCTGGACGGAGGTGGGGTGCAGTGGGAAGCTTAATTTTGATAGTTATCCTGTTACCCATCCAGGAACAGAGTGTGCTGTTAGACAGAAAACCCTTGCTGTGGGCATAGTCCCAGTCTGTGGGATGCAGGCAAGTGGAACGTGAAACAGTTGCTGGGACTGGAGGGCAACAGGGAAGCCTCTGGCTGGGACTGGGAAATGCCTGGAGTGGTTTAGCCTTGTGAGCAGGATCTGACAGAGAAGGCCAATGCCTCACCAGCTCTGCCAGCAGCAACAGCACAGCTACACGGACTCAGGGCTGGCACTGAGGGCTGGGAAGTCACAGAGCAGCACCACTGCCTTGACACCAGTGGCCTTCACCTCCCAAAAGGGCACAGCTCTTCCCTCAGTGTCCATCTCTGGCTGGTCCCTCCAGGTACAGCTCCTCTCTTTGGCCTTCCTGCCCGACGCCAATCGTTTGCGTGGGCACAAACTGGAGCAGGGAGGCTTGCTCTTGCTGAACTGCTTCTGAGGAAGGCTGAGACCAATGGATCAAGCACTAAGCAGGACTCAGAATGCTGTTAGCTCAGGTAAGAAGCTTGTGGCTTTTCTCTTTTTTAGTTGTTGCTTGGTGCTTTTTGTTTTTGTTTTTTTCTCTCTCTCCTAACATCTCCTTTCCCTACCCTTTTTCCATTCTCTGACCTAATTGCTCTCTTGACTTTCCACCCCTCCATTTCACTCCTTCCCCCTCCTCCCCTCCACTGCAGCTCTCCTGCCTACCCATTTGGCTCCATCCATTTCTGTCTCTCTCCCACCCAAACACAAAGTGTGATTCAGCTCTCAGCTTTCCTGGCACACTCACACACACCTCCCGGCATAAATATTAATAGAAATTAGAGAATATGAGTATCATTTGGGGTCAGAAGGCACCTCCCCTTCATCATCCAGCCACACTCAGGTTTCCATCATGCCCACACCAGCATTAATAGGCAGGTGTCTGGTCTCCCTGGTGCTAGCATTTGCCCCATGCCACAAGGCAGCCTGTTCAGGAGCCTCGTAGCTGCTGCAGCCAGGGAAGCTTCTCTGATGTTTATTTTGGGTTTCCCCCTGCTGCTGCCTAAGCCCCATCACTCCTTGTTTAGCACAGTGCTTGGGGATTTAACTGCACCATCCCCCCATTAATGTTATTAGTAGCTATAAAGCCAAATCACTGGGGGCCATGCTGAAGATATACCCTGCTCTGCCTCTCAACATTTATGGCATCATCCTTCCTTTGTCTCACACAGCCCTGCTCAGAGGCACGTCAGGAAAGCACAGGGCTGTGGTGGCCTCTGCCTAGAGCCCCAGCACAGCCTGCTCTGCCCTTATCTGAGTGTGAGGAACGAGCTTGGGGGCTGACACCTCCAGCATGACCCTCCTGAGCCCCCAGTCAGGACCCATCCATCTGCTAGTGCCTCCCAAGGAACCACACACCTCATTGCAGCAGTTCTGATGGCAGTGCCTACAAACCCTGCCTCTGGATGGATGGCTGCTGCCAGGCACCTGTCAGCTTCCCCCTCCTGAAGGCCAGGCCAGGACTTTCCCTGATGGATGCTCAGGGTTGCAGTGGGACACCTCTCTTTCCCTCCCTTGCCCCCTCTGTTGCAAACGCCCTGCTCTGTGGGCATGGAGCTCTTCCCAAAGCTCCCAGGGCTGGGGAGATCAGCTCCCATTAACAAGGCTCCACAGGCAGAGCGCAGCAGAGCCGAGGAAACTGTCTTACCAGATTAGTGAAGATATAGGTGTAATAGGCAGACGCCATTCCCAGTTCAGCTGCCTGTGAAGGAGAGGGAAGGAGATTAGACCAGAGCCTGACAATCTTCAATCTCCACTCCAGCAAGGCAGAGACTGGGCCACATTTGCTTTTTCATCCTTATCGCTCTGTGCAAGCACTGCTGTCTTCCTGCAGGCAGGGAAGGGTGGGACACAGCAGCACAATTTGACCTGTGAAATTAAAGTCTGGGGAACCAATTTTTCAAGCAGGTCTGAGCTTACCTGAGGTTTCCTCTCTGCCACAGCACTGACAAAGCACCTGCACAGAGGCTGCCTGGCAGGGACAAACCATCCAGTACTGCATGAGGTGCAGGTCCGAGCCCCTGTGACCATCCATTTGAAACTGGAGCAGGGCAGATTTAGGTTGGACACCAGGAGGAAGTTCTGCACAGTGAGGGTGGTGAAATACTGGAACAGGTTGCCCAGGGATGTGATTGGGACCTCATCCCTGGAGACACTGAAGATCAGCCTTGATGTGGCTCTGGACAGCCTGATGTAGTTGGAGGTGTCCCTGCTGACTGCAGGAGGGGTTGGACAAGATGACCTTTGAGGGTCCCTTCCAACCCAAGGCAATCTGTGGATCTGTGGCTCCCTGCTCCCTGTGCATCAAGACAAGATGACATTGGGGACTTCTGCACGTGGCCCCATTCTGTGGGTGCGCCCTGCCAAGGACAACCTGGAAGGAAGATGCCCATTGGAAGGAAAAGCTTCCAACAGCAACAGCCTGCACAGACCCTAGCAAGGCAAGGTGGGGTCCTGCAGCCCCAGCCTGAGGCCTCCAGAGCCCTTTGGGGTGAGGAGCTCCTCAGGTGTCCTTGTGGATGGAGAACAGCAAGGTTGGCTGAGGTTTGCTGCTTTGCTCCTGTTCAACTACCAACATCTTTTTGAAGATAATGAGGGAAAGCAGCAGCGGAGGGAGCTCAGGGCTTGCCTCCTTTCACTGCAAACATTGTGATTCAGAGAGCAAGGCATAAAATGCCCTTCTAGAGTTACAGCAACAGGCCAGACATCCCACTGGTGATTTTCCCTCATGTATCAGATTTGGGCTCTAGCCTGGCAGATTAATTAGCATGAATGAAACCTAGTAGCTCTCTCTCTTCTTCAGCATTTAGACAGGGTTGTGATGGTCATAGAAACAGAAAAAAAGAGAACAAAAGTGTATGGAGATACAGAGAGAAGCTCACAGATTTTTTTATTTTCCATGGGATGACCTATTCTAGAGATGACAGAGCAGATCATTGAAGTTCTTTTCCAAAAAATCAAAATTCTCAGTAAAGGAGGAGTTGGTTGTGGGAACAGATGCTCGGGAAAGTGGGGGATTAATCTACAGATCCTCCTGAAAGTCTGTGTTCCACTGCCAAGCACAGCTGGGCTCAAATAATGCTTCCAGACCTTGGCAAAGAGGTTTTTCCATCACCTCAGACCACACAGAGGGACTGGAAGCAGAGGGGAGGGAAGGACCCAAGGCAGCACCTCTTTACTTGGTTTTAGTCCTTTTCCATCTTCCCGAAAAGCTGAAGGATGGCAACAGCAGGAAGTGAGCGAAAGAAGAATAGAGAAGGGGTGGCTTGGATTGCTCCACTCACTATTCTTGCCTGTTCTTTACATGAGACATGGGCAGTGAGGAAAGCTTTGCATGCCCACAGATGACTGGATGGTGGCTTAGGTCTGGCTGTGCACAGCCCTTTGGTTGCACATTGTCACTCTGTCCCTTACCCAGGTGGCAAAATGGACACAGGGAAGTCACTTGACCGAATCATGATGATTCCAGAGGGGATTGCTGACCTGCCTTTCAGCCAGCTCTTTCAGACAGCTGCCTCATTTTTTAAGCCCTTCCACAATAAAACCTGGCACCCATTTCCCTTCCTGGGGACAGTGATAATGTCAGTTCTCTCTCTGACCCACTTTGAAGTCAGTGCATTTGATTTCAAGGGCAGAGAATCAAAGCGAGCAGCAAAGCGCTTCCTGCGCGCGCGGCTCCTGTCCATTTACTCTGCTCCCTAGCAGGTGGGCAGCAGGGACAGGCTGCTAATGGGGGAAGCAACCAAGTGTCTCCAGACCATATGTGGAGGGCAAGAAATGAGAAACTGCAATTTATCTCCTTGTCTGAGGCCAGGACTGGCCTCCTGAGACAGTCCTGACACAAGGCACTTCCATACTAGGAGCGCAGTTCCCTTGCTTTTGGTGACCTTTGTACAAGGAGTCCCATGGAAAAGGCAAGGGGTGGTGGGGACAAGTTACTGCTGGGGAGATTCCCATTGGACTCCAGAAGAAAATGTTTCCCCATGAGAACAGTCAGACATTGGAATTCTCTCCCAAGGGAAGCAGTGGATTCCCCTACGTTAGACAAGACTCAGCTTGCCAGGGTGCTGGGCCAGCTCATTTCAACTCCACTATCACCTTTCTAGGTTAGAGCAGATGATCCTTGGGGTCCCTTCCAACCTGGCATTCTGGGATTCTGGGCAGAAGCCAAGGATATACCAACTTGCTCACCAAAAGCACACTCCCTACACTGGTTGCACCTCTAGAGAGAAAACACTTTTCAGCCTCCCAAGCTGCAGGAATTTACCAGACAAGAAGCCCATTATTTATGACCTTCCATTCCTACAATCCTCCAGCCAGGAAGGCTGCATCAGGTTTTTTACTGAACTGCTGAAAAATCGTGGCAATCTCTGACATCTCTATCAGTGGTGGCAGAAGGATGCTCAAGACAGGAAGGCAGACTGTGGGTGCCCAAAGAGCACTGCTGTGTGCCTGTGGGAAGTCACTATAGCAACAGAGGAGGGGGACAGCCCTCAGCAGTCAGGCAGCATGCAACAGGGACCAGGTGAAAAAAAGAAACACAACAAAAACGCCACACCACACACCCCACTTCTGCACAGAGGGACTCCAAGAAAACCTCAAACCTGCCTGCTTGGGAATGTAAAATTGCAAGCAGTGGAATGAAAGTCTTTGAGGGAGGGGAAGGAATAATGAAAGCAGCACTGATGGCTGCTGCTGGCTGTCAGAAGGGCTAAATCTGATCCAGTCAAGGCCTTCGAATGACCCTGAAACAGCAGCCAGGACACTGTGTGTAATGCCTGCACCAACAGCAAAGGGGGATCCCACTCTTTGGATCCTGCCTCCATTCAGGAAAGTACTTCTTGTTCCTTCCCAGGATGTGGGAAAGTCCAGACAACTTTAGACTCCATCTGGAGCCACTGCTCAATTTTGAAGTGGGCTATCAAAACAGAAAAAGCTAAAAACTGCAGCAAGAGAGCAATTAAAAAAAAATTAAACATGATTAAAATAAAATCTCAGTTAATAACACCATCAAAAATAAAATTAAAAAAAAAGAAAAAGGGGGAAGCAAAAAATTAAAAATGTACTTGGAGAGGGAAAAAAAAAAAAAAAAAAAAAAAACACTGCTGCACTGATTGAGTAATTTCAGAGCCCAAAGCAGCCCTCCACAACTGAGGGCAAGAGGAGCCACATGCACACACCACTTCTGCAAAGCAAACACAGCAGCTCAGAGCAATTAAACCATTGCTCCTACACATATAACCCTGCAAATTATTTTCCCCAGCAACTCCATCAGTGGCAATTCCCCTCTCAGCAGAGACCACTTCCAGCCTTGCTGCAGGAATTTTTCCACCCCATTATCACCCAGCACCTGCACGCTGCTGTGGCGGGCAGGGGGAGCAGCAGCATTCACGACTGTGCCACCTCCTGGACACTTACCTTCTGCAGAATGGTGTGGGACATGGAAGCATTGGCATGCACGATGATGGTAGCTGTTTTGTCATCTCTGATCTCCTTTAGGAGAGGGGTGGGATCCCTGCTGTCATCCAGCATCCGCACTGAGAGAGTGTCCTTGGAAATGAGGAACTGCCGGAGCAACTTCTCTAGGTTTAAAAGGCCTTCAAATAAAAGGAAGGGGAAAAAAAAAAAACCAAGCTGATAGCTTTAAGTTTTATGTTTAGTTCACACACCACTTCTCCTGTGGCCCAGACTCATCCCTGGCAAGGGAGCAGCCCTGGAGTTCTGTGTGCTGCCAAGGAAAGGATTTGGGGCTGCAGTGCAGGCTTGCTGCTTGGGCCAGCAGGGAATGGGAAATGATGGAACTGCTTCAGCCCTTCTCTGGACAAAAAGTGGCCCCAAAGGCCACTTGAGAAGAGATAACATTGCTGATAACATTTGTTCAGGATCCCAGAGTCCAGACAAGTTCTCCATTGTCTCTGGGCACATGGGATGGTTTAGGATATCACTGGTTGCTGGAGGACAATTCCTCCTCTGAAGCCCTTGCATTACCAGCTCCCAAAGTGTCCTGTAATGCACAACTCTTTGGATACACTTTGGAGACCTTGGAACACTCTAGCAGGGAGCTATTGTCCTCTGGGGACATGTGTCCCTGGGGATGGAAAGCTCTGCTGTCAGGCAAGGCAGAGATCATTGCAAAGATATGGTTAAGTCTGTGAGCATGGCCCTAGCTAGACCACAACTGAATATTTTTTTGTGTGCTAGCTCATGAGAAGTAAACTTTCACTAAGCCTTCCATTTGATCCTTGCCAAGTTTGTTTTCACCCTTATTTCCACATCTGCAAGGGACCAGACAGATTGCTGCAAGTAACAATCCTGAGACTGCTTGCAGCTCATCCCAGCAAAAATTTGCTGCTGCAAAACCGAGGAAGATTTTAAGAGCACTTCACTAACTTTCTAAGTCTTGCTTAAAAGAGCCCAACCAACCAAGCACAAAACCCATGGAAATTTGCCTTTTTCCCCCACAATGATTTAAATTTCAGGCTTGGCTTTGGACAGGTCTGAAGGAAAAGGGAAAGCTGCCCTACTGTGGGCTCTGGGAAAAGTGAACAAAAATTCAGGGCATGGGAGTCTGGAGGGAAATCTTCAGTCACCCCCTCTGAAAATGCACCTTTTCTATTGGATTTCCTGCAGAAATAAAGTTAGATCCTGCCTCTGATCACCAAGGGTTGTGTATCTCAGCTGTAAGTTAATCTTGCACACTGCAGAGTGTCCCTCTGCTGACTGCTAAGAGTTTGTGATTCACATCAGACTTTCAGCTTCCTCTTCATGCATCTCTGTGCTGAAGAATGAAGCATCTGCACCTCTGCTGCTCTGTTTGATTTCCTCCTCTAGCTCGAGGAAATTATAATTTACAGCCTGTCAGATCCTACCTGTAGCCTCACCAGGCCTTCTGCTTGCAGCTCCTCTCGGCGTATGGAGGCAAGTTTCTATTATCTGAAGAGGTTTCCCTTTGTTTGATGACAGGTGGATGTGAGATGCTCCTGCTGCCAGACTGGCACTTCAGAAGGCTGCTCAGCAGGCCAGACGGGAGCAAGGGCTTGTGGAACCCTCCTGGCAACTCTGAAGTGCTAAAAGGAGGAGCACCTTGTGCAGAGAAGCTGTCAGGCACATGCTGCTTGGTGCTGTTTGAACAGGGATCATAGCTGCACCCTGAGGCAGGTCACTGGTTTGAGCTGGCCAGTGGGAAGTCCTGATCTGGATTACTTTATTTTTCCTGTCCTTATGCAAATGTTTGGAGCTGGCAGAAGTAGTCTACCCTCAAGCTCTCTGCAGACATGACCTCCCTTCCAAAGTACCTGGCATACCTTACAGTCAACTGCCAAGGAATGTTCTTGGGAAGCAGGAAAGGCAGGACCTGGAAAACCTCAGAAGAGATAAGCTCCTTCTCTCTGAGCTCTTCTGATCAAAACCCAGGGGACCATCAGTTCTTTTTATGGTTGCACTGGGTTTATGCTGGTGCAATCCTTGACCCTAACAGCTGGGAAGAGAAATGGTGAGTCCCATCCTCCAGCCTCGCTCTTAGACCCAACAGCAGCACTTCAAACACCTCCCTGTGGGTGTGCACAAGCTTTCCAACCTCAGTGCCCTGGTATCCTTTCCTAAATACTGGGTTATTTCCTCCCCTCTGACAATCAGAGCTCACAGAATAGGTGCTGTGAAGACTGTGCACCCCTGTATTAGCTTGTAGTTGCCTTTTTTGGGAGAAAGATTCTGTGGAATCACACAAAGCCTTCCACATAAGGACTTGAGAGCAATTCATAAAGCGGCTAAATATTCCACCCCGCTGAGAAAATGAGTCACAAAATCTTATTCTATTCATCACTGCATTACACTTAGGCTGGCCTAAGTTCATTGATTTTAAGGGTCATTTTCTGCTTCTGCCAGAAGAAATTACAGTTGGTCCCCAAGGGAAGGATGTGACTCCTTACAGTGATAGTATGAGCATGACAGGTTAGGACTCAAGAGTCCCATCACACAGCCTTGTACTTACACCAAAACAGCCATGCCTCTTCCTCATGGGATCTCCATAACAACATTCCTCAAAACAGAATTTCAGACAGCTCCTATGCTCCCCTTATTTGCCTCCAGGGAACCTTCTGAAAGCCCAGAGTACCAGGAGTTAGTTGTTGAAGGGCTGTGCTTAGGAGCCCTGCTTGTCCTAAGGGAAAATGAGAGCTTGTGCTCCTACATGGTGCTGATTATGCCTTTTCTGCAGCCTGTTGTAGGCAGAGCTCCAAACTTGCCTCAGATAAAGTCCTTTCTGGGCACACAGAGCAGGATGCATGAAAGGCACCCATCTCACTGCTTCCTTGGATCTGGGAAAGACTCAGGCTACACAACACATCCTAAATATTGAGTTTTCCAGGAATATCAGGATAAACTGGGCTGAGTCAAAAGGTGTTATTGGAATGCAAGCAGTTTGGTTCCCAAGGTGCTGATCCAGTCAAACCAAGAGTCACATCAATAGCAGGGAGGGATTCACATGTCAATGGGAGGCACCTGCTTGCCTGGGCACAGAACTGGGCAGAAGGGCAGGGGTGTATGGTGCCATGCTGGTGTGTTTGTGTGCTCCATGCCTGGCAGCAGCTTGAGGACAGAGCTGTGAGTAAGCTGCACGCTAGGTGAGAAAACCTAATTATCTTTTCTTTCCCCCCCCCTTTTTTTTATTTTCCTCCTTTTCTTTTTGGCTGAAGGTTAGACAATGAAAAATTTCAGTGCTAGAAGTCATGTTGGAGAGCATTTGCATGATTTTAATTGCATCATTTTGGGTCAGGTCCTCTGCTGGGGTAAATCTGAGCATGCTTAATGAAGGCAATTTACTGACTGACATCAGCTGGGGATGTGGCCTCTTCAGGGTGCATAAAGGAGAAAGAAAAGGCAAAGACACTCTTATTCCTTCTGTCCCTGTGCAGGAGTCCACCACAACACTGTGTTGCTAGCACAGCTGGTGGTGTGAAGTTTGCCCAGGGCTAGCTGGAAAGGATGCTGCTTTTCCTCTGTACCTGGCCCCACTGTCACAGACTGCAAAGCTCTTGCCATAAGCCCTGGAGCTCTCACAGGATCCAGATGCTTTTGCAAAGCTCCTCTCCTGGATCTGTTTGTATGGCAAACTCCAGTGCTAATGAATCTGGATACAGGGTAATGAAAGCAAGGTAGGTGTGGGTACTGGATCCCAGCCACCTATCTACACATTGACACACTTTACTCTCTACCCACTATGATGCAGAGCCTGCTCCTGCCATGTTAAGAGAGTTATGCTGAGATGAATATGGTCTTGCTGAGGTGAATGCTCCAGCACCCAGATGTACAATTACCAACAGATGTATGGCTGCAAGCCCAAGAGGGTGTGCAGTGTATTGACTATCAATCAAGTCCTGCTTTTAGGCCACAAACTACACGTGGGTTTGGGAAAACCATATTTCAAAAGACCTTTACTTGGCTAAAATAATCTCCAGAAACAAGCCTAAGCCTTTTTTTTTTTTTTCTTCTTCTTCTTTTTTTTTCTTCTTCTTCTTTTTTTTTCTCCTTCCATTTCAAACCCCCATCTGTGCAGGCAAAACACTCCTCAGATTGCCAAACAGAAGGCAGGCAAGTCTCTCCCCATACCCTTTCCTCCTCCCACGAACACTACAAACACCTCCACGGGGCAACAAGGTGGAAAACCTGCCCTGGAAATCTCTGCTGTTTTGGGCTTCTCTGAGGGCCCACTTGCTGCCAAGAGAAAAGACCCTGGCACCACAACCAGGAGAGATCAGGATGCCACCACAACCAGGATGCAACAGCGAGGCAGCTCTCAGACACTGCCTGTGGAACCTTCTACAGGCACCAAACATGCAAGAGAGAGAATAGAAAGCACTGGGAGCAAGGGGCAGCTGACCCCAGCAGTGACTTACATTCAGCTTTGGCACAGATGAGGCAGGCAGTGGTGCAGTTAAAGAAATTCAGGATTCCTGCCACGGCCACACTGATATCAGTGTTGCTGGGATGGAGGTTGAGGGTGGTGAACCGCTGGAGCTGCAGCTTCATGAACTCCTCCGGTGCCACTTTGAAGTGAGGAACCTAGGTGAGGAGGAGGGGAAAGAAAAACATCATTCAAGAAGAAAAAGGAATAAAAGCAGGTAAATCTACCATAAAGGATCTTTGATGTGAAATGCACAGCAGGCAGCAAGTGAGGTACCCCAATAACTGCAGAGTGAAGAGGGGAGGTTGGGATTTGTGCAGTAGCAGAGGAAAATAATTCTTGCAGCAACAAGAAGCCACAGGAAGGAGTGGATCAGGAAAAGTCTTGCTGGGCCATTCAGTGAAAGGCAAAGGGGGCTGTGATTACAGCACAGGAAACCACTTTGGATGAGTTCAACCTAATTAGCTTGGGCACTAATTGTACCTGGGCCCACACTTGTTTCAGGCTTGCTGCCTGGGTGTATTTGGAGGATGCTTTGCAGGCAGTAGGGACTTCCACAGCATGTGCTGGAGGCCCTCAGCTCTTTGCTGTGTGCTAGACAGACGAAAGGCTGCAAATCCACCTCTGCCTGCAGAACCCATTTGTCGTCAGGTAATTAGGAGAGATGAAGGGAAGAACAAGATGACCCTGCACTGGTAAGGCTCAGGAGAGAGAGGAACAGATGCAGCAGCCAGAAGCTTTGTTTTTTTTTGATCAGCAAAGAGCTAACAGGTGGCCATACGGCAGGCAAGCTCCAGCGGGACAGCAACCATGAGTCCAACAATGCTGCACTTGTCAGTAATGCAGCGGAGCAGGAGGTGGGAAGGGGATGCTGATCCCAGGGAACTTGGGGCAGGAGGTGGGAGTGGGATGCTGTCCCCAGGGAATCTGGGGAAGGGAAGCACAGGGTCACAGCCTGAGGGCTCCCTCCAAGGCATCTCTGCTGCACACCTCATGGTTTCACGTAGAGGGAAGGGGTGGGCAGGCAGATCAAGCTCAGCCACTGGGGGTTCAGCCAAATTGTTTTCCTTTTGCTAAGTGAATTATTTGGAAGGAAGGAAACACAGAGAAAGGGAAACATGTGCTGCAGCTTCATTGCAGTAGTGTCAAGTCCTCTTTTCCTCCATTATTAGTCCTTTCCCATCTCTCACCTCCTGGGAAAGGCCATTAGTGGGTTGTGATGGCTGCTTTATTGACACCATAAGCTGTTTGGTTAGCAATAGGAGAGGTAAAGAGTAATAAGCTGCTATCTGCCTTGATTCCACTCTGCAGCCCTTGCTGTGGGCTCTGTTAACAGGGAGAGAGGCAGACTGCAAGTGAAAAGCAAACTCCTTTAACCAGAGCAGGCAGGGCAGCTCCAGTACAAGCAAGATGATCACTGTTGGGAGCTAGATGCAGTCTGAGACCTGCAGCAACAAGTGCTACTAGAGAAGAGAGAGAGGCAGACAGAGCTGAGGGCAGTCACCACCATGGCAGCTCCTGCAAGCACCCAGAGCTGATCACTGCTGTGGTTCAGACTTCATGTTTAGTCCTGGAGGCTCCTTCTCCTTTCTGAAAGCTCTGTCCCTGTGCAATGCCCTTCCCCAAGCAGGAGGGAAGGAAATGTGTCTCTTGGCCTTTGGCAGACACAAGTTCATCCATCAACTTTACCACAAGCTCCTGGTGAACATCAGGCCAGACACTCCACCACTCAGTGCCTCAGTGGTCAAATGGGGACACTCTCCTTGACCTGATGAATGGCTGGAAGCACAATGGCTCTGGCTGGGTGCTGGATCACCTTTAATACAGCAGCACCAACTGGTGCTACTCTGACATTAAATCACAGGGAGTTACTGCAGGTTTACATCACCATGAGGGCAGCTGAGATCAAGATTGAGCATCAAATACCTTAGGAGTGCATTGGCACTCACCCTTAATTTCTGAAAATGGGGGGAAAGAAGAATAAATGAAGAGCCATAGATCAGAGACTCAGGCTGAATATGAATTTCAGGGAGAAACACTTAGAGTCTCTTGCTGCAGACTTGCCTTTGCCTGGGATGGAGCACGTCTGGGACGTTTAACTGGAGAAAGTACTGCAAAATACTCTCAGGAGACACATCCTGCTGCAAGCCCTGAGCACTAGGTCTAAAAGATCACTTCACCACTTCTGATTCTCAGGGAACAAAAAAGAGCAGTCATTTGTGAAGGTAAGTTATTTACAGTGCTCAGTTCCAGCCACTCCCCTCTCTTGAGGCTGGGCTCCAGACAGAGGCTACTAAAAGGCTCAGAGATTTTTGTCTGGCTTTGCAGGGTTGAACTGTGAGAGAAGAGCTCAATATCTTTTCCTATCCCACAAGCAGAGCCAGATCAGTATAAGATGGTTCATGGCTTATAAAATATTAAATCAGGCACATGGTCTGGACACAGATAAAAAGGGTTTGCATTGATGAAATAGCAGCAAAGAGAAAGGGGTGCAGCTTTCCAGGTATGTGCACAAAGTCATGTCCACATCCAGGAACTTTGGCTGGGATAAGCATCTGCCAGGGCAAGCTGAGGCTTTTGCAGCCCTCAGTCAGTGGGGATACAGTTTGAGTTAGCTGAAGTGAAAGGTGATACAGATCAGAAAAGGCCAAGGCTGGCAGAACAGAGCAGGGAGAGGATGCAAGAATATGTGCATTAGGAGAAGGGGCAATAAACCAAGCTGCCAGCTGTGCTCATTGAAAGCCACAGTGGAGCAGCACAGGAAGGGTGATCCAGCAGGTGACCACAGCAAGTCACCTTTGCCAGGGAGGTCCTGGAGTAGCACAGGGAGGTACCTCACTACCCCTGTCTAATGGGGGCAATGTCCCTGCTCTGCCTTGCATCTGGGGCATGAGGGCACACTGGGGATGAGGTGGCCTGTGAGCATCAGCTGGAGAGGGTTTGAGGTGTGTGTGGGGCAAGGAGAGGTGCACACACACAGGAGTGATGGCTGAGAAACAGAGCACCAGATCTGAACCAGAACTGCAAGAGGCAGAAGGCAGCACAGAGCTGGAGGCTGCAGGGAGCTGTGCAGCTGTAGCTGGGACTTGGCATAGGCACTGCAGTCTCAAAGCCATTTCAGGCTGCAGAAAGCCTTTCTGCATGGGGTATGCACAGGAGGCACTGCTGCTGGGTCTGCTGGTAAATTAAACACCTAACCTGTACTTACTGAACCACCAGCAGATGCCAGGCAGCTTGGGCACCAGCAGCAGCCAGTAGGGAAGCACTGCTGTGACCAGAGCCCACCAAGAGCATCTGCAGTTTGAAGGACAATGTGCAGAAGATGGGGCTTGGGAACAGGTCAGGATCTCTCCACTGTCCCTCACCCACTGTGACTGGTTCTGTTTTCACCCCAGGCCTGCTGTGCAACACAGGGAGGAAGAGCCAGGGCTCCTGCACTACCCCTCCCAGCCCCTGCCAGCCTCTGGGCATGAGGGCATTGGGACCAAGTCAGTCAGTGCATGGGCATAGACTTACTCAGACATGGAACTTTTCCACTTACCTCTTTTTCCCCACAGATATTGCTGATAATAGAGCTTGAGGCTGGACTTGAGGAAGGTCCCAGGACGCCTACCACCCCTTTTGGGAGAATCTGGCACACTGCAGGCACCAGAGAGGAAACATGAGTTAGACTTCATCCTCAGCTTCCAGCAGACAGTACTGCTGCACCTGACTAAGGACACAGTGATGCCTCCTCCACACTTCCTGGCGTTTTTTCCCTCTGAAGAATTGTCATCCTGTCTGTGACACCCTTCTCTCCTCCATCTTTCCCCAAGCCTTCTAAATCCCACCTGAACTCTCCCCATAAGCCTCATCTCTGGCTCCCAACTGGGACCCTGTCTCTTTTTTAACATCCCTTTTTGTCTCCATCTGCTCTTCTCCAAGATAAAACATTAACTAAAGTTTCTGGAAGTTGCTAAACCCAGCGGTGACCTAGCTTCAGGGAATCAGCTAGCAGCAAACAAACTTGTTTGAATTTCTTCCCTCATCCTCTGCAGAGCTCAGCACTAATTACCAGGCTCCTATTACTGGTTTTCATTTGTTGTTTTTCTTTCTCTTTTTTTTTCTTCCTGGCAGTAGTTAACCTTTTAGCTCTGTGCCACCAAGGTTAGTAGAACAATAAAAAGACCGTAACAAAATGAAGAAGTTAAATATCTTCCTCTCAAGCTTCCTGGGTTAAACTGCAACCTTCTGCCCTTTTAATTCACAGCCCAAATTTAGCCCAATAGCACTCCAAGGACTACAGCCAGCTGGTGTCACCTCCCTGCTGCCATCCCAATCAACCATATCACTCAGAAAGCCTCCTCCTGAGCAGCTTGCACAGGCAAAGCCTCATGAACAGAAGGTGCCTGAACCCCTGGACTCAGAAAGGATGGTCTGGATATGTGCTGGCTACAGGTTATTCTGCAATAGCAGATCTGCCTCAGCATCAGCATATGCTCAGCTCAAAGAATCATGGAGTCATAGATGTTTTTCCAGTTGGAAAAACCCTCAAAGGTCATTGAGTCCAACCATCACCCCAACACCACCATAGCCATTAAACCATGTCCCGTGGCCACAGGTTTCTTGAACACCTCCAAGGATGGTGACTCCAACACCTCCCTGGGCAGCCTGAATAGTTTCTCTGTAAAGATATTTTTCCTAATATCCAATTTAAACCACTCTGATGCAATTTCAGGCCATTTCCTCTCATCCCATCACCTGATACTAGACACCAACCCCCATCTCACTCCAACCTCCTCTCAGGGAGCTGTAGAGAGCAATAAGGTCTCCCCTCAGCCTCCTTTTCTGCAGACTAACCAACCCCTGTTCCTGTAGCTGCTCCTTGTAAGACTCATTCTCCAGGCCCTTCACCTGCTCTTTTCTCCCCTGACAGACAAAGCTGCATTTGCTCAGCTGGTGTCAAGTGACTGCTCTCTGAAGAAAGAGGATAGCACAAGGGAGGGAGGAGGCACCTCCAGTACTTATCAGTTCTGGCAAGAGCAAGCTCACAACATTTTCATGTGTAAAAAAAAACTAAGGCATTGTATTGCAAAGCTGAGATTTCAAGGATATTGTCTTCTCAGCACCAAATGGCTGGGCTGTTTCCCAGCCCCATCCTGACTGCAGGTCCCTGGCTCCCACCTCAGAGGAGCTTTTGTGATGGCTGTAAAAAGTTATCAAGATTCAGCAGCTGGGGAAAAAAAAAAAAAAAAAAAAAAAGGAGCTAGAAAAATTCAAACCAGAGCATATATTTTGTAGTGAAGGGAATTCATCATCAAAACTGATGTATTGCAGATCAGAGCAGGTTTGCAATCAACCTCAAGCCTTTAAATCAAGGCTGGGTGTGAAGTGCAGCTCTGCTCTGCTTGGGGCTTCTCTACACAGTGAGCAAGGGGACTGAGGGTAGCATTCAGCAGGTGAATGCCTGCAGTCTGCTTTCTGCAGAGGATTAGAAAAGCCAATTAAAGTGGTCCTCTCTGGCCTTAGGCTTCATAAGCCTCCATAACTTCATAAGCTTCCATAACCTCATGACTGGGATGGGAGGCCAAAGGATAAAGACTTAGTTTGTCACTTTGGGGAACTGGTTTGACTTGCCTCCAAGTGCTACCTGAAGGGAAGACTCCACATCCTGCTGGCTCTCTACACATACTGGTTGCTCTGACTTCATCCACAGGCAACCATCTTCTCTTGGATTTCCCTTCCCATGCTCTCTCACCCTCCACCCTCTCAATCTGTTACAGAGTGAGTGACATTTTTCTGCAGCACCTTCAAAGGAATCAGGTACTTGCTTTTCCTCTGCACTTAAAAATTTACAGCCACTTAGCCCTCCTCAGAAGATCCTTTCAAATACAAGCAATTTGAAACCCCCACATGCTACCTCAGCAGCTCTCATCAGTCCCTCTCAGCTGCAGCAGACCCTTTGAGTACTCTGCAGCTCAGGAGCTATCAAGAGCAAGCTGGTGAAGGGTCTGGAGAACAGGGCTGGTGGGGAGCACCTGAGGGAACTGGGGTTGGTTAGTGTAGAGAGGAGGAAATTGAAGGGAGACTTCCTTGCCCTCTACAGCTCCCTGAAAGGAGGCTGCAGTGAGGTGGGGGTTGGTCTCTTCTCCCTAGTATCAGATGATAGAAGGAGAGGAAATGACCTGAAATTGTTCCAGGGGAGGGTTAGGTTGGAGATTAGGAAGAATTTCTTTGCTGCAAGAGTGGTCAGGGCTTGGAACAGGCTGCCCAGGGAGGTGGTGGAGTCCCCATCCCTGGAGGTGTGGCCTTGGCACTTTAGGACATGGTTTAATGGCCATGGTGGTGTTAGGTCAATGGTTGGACTGGATGATCTTAGAGGTCTTTTCCAACCAAACCAATTCTATGATTCTATAAGGAGCTGTTCCAAGTCCTCTTTATCCACAGGTCATTAGGGCAAAAGTCCTGAAGGGAATTTTGTTATGCATGCAGGGCAAAGTTTGGTAAACACTTTTCTTCTCATCTGCTGTATTGAAAGCCAAAAAGTGGGTTAAGTAGTCATAGCAACCAAGTTGCAGCTACTGTCTGAAGAAGGAAACCTGGCTTATGACTCTGAGGGTGAAATATCCACTAAAATTAAGGAAAATGAATGGAAACAAAGTGGAGGTGCCTGAGGCAAAGGTTTCAACCAGGTTTGGAAAGCTTCTTCTCTTGTAATGCAAACACATTTCCCATTGCAGAACACTGCCTGATCTTGTTATGCCCTGCAGGGGGGGAAAGGCTCAACCCTGCTACCAGCCTGGACACGGTGGATTCAGAGAAGCACTTGCAGGGATGTAGAATCCTGTTAGCCCTTTATCCAAAACTCATGCCCCACACAACCTGGGATCACAGTCAGTGATGTAGCCCTGGCCACTCAAACCTCTCTGAGCTCAAATACATAGGAGCCATGTGAGCCAGACAGGTTTGGTTGGTGCAAGCACAGTCACCTCTGCCCAAGAGTGTGCCCAATGGTTATGTTTATCAGAATTCATCCTCAAAGATCTCTTTGTCATGAGATGGCTACTAGTGATCAGCCTTGACTTGAAGGCCTGACACATCCCAAACCTCCTGTTGCAGCCACATTTTGATGTTGGTTGTTCCAAGTTAACTTCCTTGAGGACATAAATCCTTAGCAAAGGGATTTAACAACACCTTCACACACCCTCACAGCCTTTGAAAAGGAAACATCCCATGGCACACCATACTGTGCTGAGACCTACACTGGTTTAGGTAGGACAGAAGCTTTCCTCCCATCACTCAGGGGAAGCAACTCGGTGGTGTCACCTGATGACTGCTGCCTTTCTGCTTGCATGTGGACATCTTTGCCTCTCCTGCTTGTGCAGCTCAGATGTCCCATTATGGTACCTCTGTCATCCCAGTTAAAGGCTTTGCCTAGAAGCTGGGAGTGGGGTCAGAGCAACCTGTCCTTCAGTCTGGAGCTAGGAGGTAGCCTTCAAGCAAGCTCAGGTTTGCATTCAATATGCAGTACAACACAGTGACCTTCCCTTTCACAGGTCTGTCCTGCCATGTGAGTGAGAGAGGAGAGTGTTCAATGCTTTCCACAAGTATCTTGGAGAAGTAGGTACAGGTGTGGACACTCAGGAAACAGCCAGTTGTGTCTTAAAGGAAGCTGGAGATGTGCTTAGTTTTGGATAAGAAAAAACACCACAACAAATGAGCAGCTCTCACATTATGTATGGGCACATCCCCTCAGGGCTCAGACATTGCCTCTCACCTCCTGGCATCTCAGGGCACCTGGCAAGCATTTACTTGAACTCCCCCTGTCCAAGGCATGGCTGACAGTGCTCTGCTGAGAGCATCCACCCACGGTGTAGGACACAGCAGCTCTTTCACTGCATACAGATACCTGATAGCAGAGTTTCAAACAGCATGCAAAGAAGATTCTGGCCTCTAATTGAAAACAAATGAGCAGGGAAGGTATGCAATTACCTCAACATTTCCATGGTTGCAAAACATATCAGAGGACCTTGAATGGCAGGGACTGGTCAGGATGAGATTCTCATACAGAAAAAGCCAAGTGCGTAAACAGATGGCATTTTAGAGAGTGCAACCTGGCTCCAAGGCTGCTCCCTGCAGCATCCTTTATGCCTCTTAACAGGAAGCCACAACCAGAGCAGGCTCAAGCATTAAATCCAACAAGATCACAAAAATAGTAGGACAGTTAATAGCACATCTGAGACAATTTCACTGAAAGGATGTCTGAGGCACTTTGAAATATTAGTGTGAATAAATAAAAATTAAAAATCCTCCAATGGCTCTGACTGCTGACCTGCCCTGAGATGTTTGGATTAACAATAGAAAGAAGTTCAAAAGACAGATGAGATGCTAAGGGACAGGGTGACAAGCTGAAAATCTGTCCCTCCCTGGACATCAAAAGGAGAAAGGTGTTTTAGATAAAGACATGATTAAACAAGTCATTTTTGGATCTCCATAAAAGGATTTGAAACATCAAACAGAGAACAAGCTTTATTCTAAGGGTAGAAGAAGCTCTAGCCATAGCCTTTCACTGCAAACTCACTTCAGAACACTGAGGGAGCTGGGGTGGTTCAGCCTGGAGAAGAGAAGACTCTGAAGAGACCTAATAGCAGCCTTCCACTACCTGAAGGGGGCTACAAGAAGGCTGGAGAGGGACTGTTTGCAAAGGCCTGAAGTGATAGGACAAGGGGCAGTGGTTTGAAACTAGAGAAGAGTTAGGGTGGATGACAGGAGGAAGTTCTTTACCATGAGGGTAGTGGAATACTGCAACAGATTGCCCTAGGAGGTAATCGAGGCCCCATCCCTGGAGATGGAGATTCAAAGTCAGGCTTGGCAGGGCTCTGGAGAACCTGATCTCGTGGAGGATGTCCCTGATGACTGCAGAGGGGGTTGGACTGGCTGACCTTCAGAGGTCCCTTCCAACCCAAACCATTCTATGACTCTATTTTTCCATGACTTTACAGATGTTGAGTACAGGAACAGTCAATGTCTGTCTTCATTCAGATACAAAGCTGAAATAGCTTCTTTGTGTGTGAATGTGATTAGGACTGACTCATAGTTTACCTGCTAGAGCAACTGGAATTTTCAGCCCTCCTTAACACTAAGTAAGATGCCTGAGTCAACCAGGATGGAGAAAGGAAGGAAAAAAAGCAGCTCAACACTAAACCAAAAACTAACTCTCCAAAGTCCTTCTTCTCTTGAAGAACTAATTGTACATGAAATATCACTGATGGGGTGTAATCACAGCCCTCCTAGAGCAGGCAGCTAAGCCTGCTGGCTGTGATATTTAGAGGGGATTCAAGGGGCATGAAATTTGAGAGGAGCATTAACCAGATGTATAACAGCTCTGCAGCCACAGGTTAAAACATCCTGACTGCTTTTCATTAATGCTACGTGTGATAACAAATAGCAGAGCTGCATCAGAGCTGAGAAGTCAGACATTTGAAAGCCATGAAAGCCTTGAAATTTCAGTTAAAGGATCTGATTCTCCTCTGCCACCAGTATAAATCAAGACCAGCTTCAGCAACATTAATAGCAGAACCGTGCAGAATCCAGATTTTTCCTGTTGCGAGAAATACTTCGAGACATCTTTCACTCCGAAGAAAAGGCAAACAACATCTTGCAAAATTATGTGAATACTCTCTTTGCCAAAATCAAATCAATTTGCTCTGATTTCTACTGGTGGTTTTTTCATATATTCTACAAGTCAAAGCAAAGAAAACAAAGAAAATCACCCCTGAGGTGAATAATTCGAAATGCAAGATTCTCTCTCCCTCACTTATCCTGTTTCCATGTTCTCCCCAAACACCATGCTTGCTGAAATCAACAATTTCTTGCATCATACTTCATTCTCACCAAATTAGTATTCTTCTGCTCGAAAAACCACTCCACCAGAGCCATTTCTGAGCAGTGTTACAGGGGTACAAGTGAGAAAGGAATCCTGCTCACCCTGGTTACCGCAGCTCTGGGGTCACTTGGCAATCTTGGCTGTTTCCTGAGCAAAGTTAAACAACAGGAATGCTGCTGCACACAGACTGGTGAGAAAGGAAAGAGGAATGGATCTAAAAATGCTGCTGGGTCTCTCACAGACAGGAGGCTCAGGCAAATAAGCAATTTTCTCAGTCCCTAGGAGGCTTGCTGGGAGATTTGGGATACTTCCAGGGGCGAATTGGGAATGCACTTGGAAATCCAGGCAGTGCCCATCCCTTCTGTGATGCCTGGCCAGTGAGACTGGATTTCACAGAATCACAGAATGGTAGGGGTTGGAAGGGACTTCTGAAGATCATCGAGTCCAACCCCCTTGCCAGAGCAGAGTCACCCAAAGCAGGTCACACAGGAACACATCCAGATGGGTCTTGAAAGTGTCCAGAGACAGAGACTCCACCACCTCTCTGAGCAGCCTGCTCCAGGGCTCTACCACCCTCAAAGCAACAAAGTTCCTCCCTGTATTTAGATGGAACTTCCTATGTTCAATTTTATGCTTCTTACTTCTTGTCCTGTCCCTGGGGACCACTGAGAAGAATCTGTCCCCATCTTCCTGATACCCACCCCTTAGGTATTTTTAAATATTATTTGCCCTATTGCTGTGCCAAGTGAGGGTGAAGCAGGATGTGCAAAATCCTGAGCAGGTGGGAAAGAGCAAGAAAAAGCTAAAAGAGATGAGGGATGCAAAAAAAAAAAAACCAACAAAAAACAGTGGAGCACTGTCATTTTGGAACAGTCTCTGTGATGCTGTGTGTGTGATGATCTTAATCTAGAGTGTCTCATGGGTGACAGGTGTCTATTTATAGGAGCAGACATGCAGGTACTTGCTGAAATGCACTTTATTAAGTGCACACTGCTATAAATAATGCAAAGGCTAATTCAGGAAATGAAGGAGCACTCTGCTGATCTCGCAGGCCTGTTGAGCTGCTTCTGTCAGCTACTCCGAGACCTGCTCCTGAGTTCTGTGGGGCCTCCCAGGTGCAGGGATGCACAAGAAACACCAAAGCTGGGTGAAAATCCAGCCTGCTCCAGACAACAGCATAGTAGAACCATAGAATTGTTTTGGTTGGAAAAGGCTTCTAAGAGCACCAAGTCCAACCATCAACCTAATACCACCATGGCCATTAAACCATGTCCCCAAGTGCCATGGCCACAGGTTTCTTGAACACCTCCAGGGATGGGGACTCCACCACCTCTCTGGGCAGCCTGTGCCAATCCCTGAGCACTCTTTCAAGTAAGGAGGTTATAGTGAGGTGGGGGTTGGTCTCTTCTCCCTAGTGTCAGGTGATAGAAGGAGAGGAAATGAATTTAAATTTTCCTGGTATATTGAGGGTGGTGGAACACTGGAACAAATTACCAAGGGAGGCAGTCAAGGCCCCATCCCTGGAGATATTTAAGGTCAAGCTTGACATGGCTCTGGACAACCTGATCTACTGGAGGATGTCCCTACTGACTGCAGCAGGTTGGACTAGATGACCTTTGGAGGTCCCTTCCAACCCAAACCATTCTATGATTCTATGATATGGCCTGAAATTGTGCCAGGGGAGGGATAGGTTGGAGATTAGGAAAGATTTCTTTACAGAAAGAGTGGTCAGGGCTTAGATGCCAAAGGTGCAGATGGTGATGATGCAGTGTGAGTGCTGCTGAAGGTCTCACACCCCTCCCAAGAGGATGCTGCCTCCACATCCAGACCATGCCAAACCCCTGCACCAAACCTGAGTGTGCTCCAGCAGGCAGGGCAGGCCCAGGGCTTTGCAGAGCCTCACTGCCATCCTAGCACCTGCTGACCTTCTAAGTGCTGACAGGGGAGCAGAGAGATGCTTTTAGCCCTGGGTACCTCCCTTGACTATCACACTCCTATGCTCTGCAGCAACTGCAAGTGTGCCAGACAGCTCCTGTGAGCCAGCAGAGAGAGGAGCCATGGCAGGGCCAGCTGGATGGAGAGCTACTCACTGGTTTCTGCCGTCTCATACTCGCTGTCTCGCAGCAGCTCGAAGATGTCCACTTCCACTTTGGCTTTCCCCACCCGCTCGGGTGCGCGGTTGATGCGGTTCTTGGCGAGGGTGATGGAGAGCCTCTCCCCTCTGCTGCACTCCATGGGGTCATCCAGGATGGCAGCTGCAGGGGCAAAAGGTGTGGGCAGAGGTTAGGCTTGGCAAGGACCCGGCTTGGCTCTGTGCACCTCCCCACCCATCCCCGCTGGCACCGAGCGGCTGCCGCGTTGGCACCGGGGCTCCTGCCGCTGCTACTGTTAGCACGCCCTCCCTCCCTCCCTCCATACCACTCTCCCTTCTTCCCTTCCTCCCACACCTGGCCTTGCCTGCCGCCTCGCCCACCTCCCAGGTCCTGCCAGACACGTGGGTGCTGGAATCTCTGCAGCAGCAGCTGCCTTACCTGCCAGCGTGCTGCTGCAGCACGACACAGCCACCTACGCTGCTGGGCTCCTGGCAGTGCCCAGCACCCACTGCAGCACAGCCATCCACTCGCTCTCCCTGGCTGCTCCCAGAGAGGAGCATCCAGCTGTGCAGCCTCAAGCAGCCCAGACCTGGGCACTGCCTCCCATCCCAACAAAGGAAGAACGTCCCCAGATAGCTTCAGTTTGCTCGTTTGGGAGCCCCTGGGTAGGGTGCTGTTAGAAGGGGTATTTCAGGAAGCATGTAGGCAGCCGTGGGTGGGAAGGGACAAATATTTTTCAAACAGAAAGCACTTGACTCTTGAACTCAGCTCCTGGGCCTGCCCACTCAAATCTGTGTGAGGCAGAAGGAGATAGTATGGGGTATTATTTTTATTTTCTTGATGGAAGGCAAAAAAGAATTGGAGTGGAGCATTAATCACAGCATTTCATTACGAGCGGCACAACTTCTGCACCCCAGTGGGTTTATCCTTGCTAATTGAAGGTCTCCTCTGAGACTGCAGCTGTTCAGTTGTAGCTGGGGAAGAACAACACTGAGGGCTGTGGTGTGTATTAGAAAGGCATCAGTGCCTCTCTTCCCTTCTTAAAAATCCCCCCAAGGGGAGCGATGCCATTCAGAGCTGCTCAGGTGTGTGTGGAGTCGCAGCTCAGTGCCCAATCAGCCCCTGCACCACATAGGTTAGCAAAGCAGAGATTAGTGGGGCTCTGCTGGCTTGTGTCTCAGGGAAACAGGGAACAAACTGCAGCAGCAAGGTGCTTTGTTGAAGCTCTGAAAGGTGTCAGTGTGCTGAGGCAGTTGGGTTTGGGGTTCTTTCAGACAGGTCAAAGCAGAGTGCAACACATAAACCAGCTGGCAGCTGAAGCACAGTGGTTACAAACAGGAGGTATCCTGATTCCTTAAGAGCAAGAGCAGAGTCCAAGGATACACATATTTTGAGGGCAGCTCACTGGGACCACTGCTGGAGAAGCATGGTGCTGTTAGCCTCAGTCCCACCTACAGCCCATGCTCCTTGGAGAGCTGGTTTGTGACTTGAAGGTCCTCATTGCTCCCCCAGTGCGTGGGCACTAATCACCCTTCACTGCCTCTGAGAGAGCCACCCAGGGAAGAAGCCTGTCTTGGATTCAGGCTCCTTTTACTTTGTCTTTCCTGCCTCTGAGACTTGCTTTGAACCAACTCCAAAGCCCAAAGCATAGCCCAGTTTCAACAACCAGCTTGCATCGCATTCCAGGGCTCTCTGCTCAGCCTTGCTATGCTCAGTCCAGGAGGATCTCCTTCTCTCACAACAAAGCTCTCATGACAATCCCTCCTGGGATGGGGAGAAGACCATCACCATCACCTGCAGTTTTACACCAGGCTCCTGCACACTGACAACCTACCTCTGCTTCCCAGTCCTGCCCTAACTTCATCTGTGGAACTGGACACTGAATCCACAGGTGAAGCAAAGGTAGTTCAATGCTATCCCAGTGACATCCATCCCAGAACCTCTCTTCTTACTTTTTTCCCAGTTTTATAGAGCTGAACTGAACTAAGCACTGGTAAAGAAACACACAGCAATATTTCCTACACGATATGCACAGATGTCTTGGAGAACATTCCCACTCCTTCAGGCATCACCATCCCCTCTGCTCCACAAACATGCAAGCATCATCACTATCTGCAAAGCTAGGGCAGTTCATCTTCAGCTCATTATGCAAGAAAAAAGGTTGTGCTTTCCTTTAAGCATGGCTCACAGGGGTTTAAAGGCATTGGTATGGCTGATGCACTGGGGTGCATCAAGAAAAGTGTGTCCTGGAGGTCTAGAGAGGTTCTCCTCCCACTCTGCTTTGCCCTGGTGAGACTGCACCTGGAATACTGTGTCCAGTTTTGGGCTGCCCAGTTCAAAATGGACAGGAATCTGCTGGAGAGAGTCCAACAGAGGCTATGAGGATGATTAAGGGACTCGAAAGTCCCTGCTAAGAGAAAAGACTGAGCCCTGGAGCTGTTTAGTCTTAAGAAGAAAAGGCTGAGAGGGGATCTTATCAATGTCTATAAATAGCTGAGGTGCAGGTGCCAAGATGAAGGTTCCAGGCTTTTTTTTTCGGTCATGACCAGTGACAGGACAAGGAACAAGGGGTAGAAGCTAGAACACAGGAGGTTCCAGCTCAACATGAGCAAAAACTTTGCTGAGAGAGTGCTGGAGCCCTGGAACAGGCTGCCCAGAGAGGTTGTGGAGTCTCCTTCTCTGGACACTTTCAAAACCCACCTGAATATGTTCCTGTGTGACCTCCCCTGGGTGACCCTGCTCTGGCAGAGGGGTTGGACTGGATGATCTCTGGAGGCCCCTTCCAACCCCTAACATTCTGTGGTGATTGCTCTTAATTACAGAGAAGCCAGGAGACTAAAGTGCCCCAAGAAGCAACTGGCTCAACTCCCCACTTCTCTAGGAAAGCAGCAGCAGGCAGAGAAGTCCTCATACACAAAACTGCCTGATGTGTGTGAACTTCTCAGTGCAGCTCTGTTTCCAGGAAAGGTAAAGCAATGGACTGGATCTGATGAACGTCACAGATCGCTGCTGGCTTCCAGGTGCTGACAGAGCAAAATCAAAGATCAGTGGTGAAGGAGCATATGTCAGCATTCTTAGATTCATTATTTTCTAATTTAAAGCTTCAGAATGACTAAACTGGGCAATTAAAAAAAAAATTATTACTTTCTTAGTAGTCTCTTTAATTGTTAGTTTGGAAACAAAAGTCACTTCTACTAATGTATAGTTAAACAAATTTGGAAAACAAAAGAGCTGAAGCCAAAGCATTTTGAATCATTTCCCCAGGCCATGCTGGCAGAAACGTTTGCACAATGATTTTTTTTTTGTCTCTGTTCAGGGTGGGGGTTTCCATGTTTGTTTCTGGGAATCTGGAAAACTTGCCTGCAGCTGAGAGAAAGGAAAACAAACAAAGAAACCCAAACCCTCCTTCCTACTCAGCAGCGACTGAATTTGAAGTTTGCAGCCCACCTTGGGAGCAAAATGCATGAGGGGAAAATGCTCACAGCAAGTGATGGGTTTGGAAAAGAAAGGAACACAGCCAGGGAGCCTGAATCCCAGGGTGGTGGTGGCACTGCTGGAGCACAGCTACTAATCAAACTACATTACTGCTTCCTCTCTCCTGTGGGGCTTGTGATAGGAAACCAGCAAAGAATCAGCTCACTTGCATTTTGGGAAGACTAGTTAGTTTTACCAAATACTAAACCAGCCCCCAGGACAGCCTAGGTAATGAGGCTGAACTAATCTTTATTAAAGCTAGAGGATGGGAAAGGTCATTTAATGTTTAAAAAAGGTTGGCTTTTAAAACTTCATGGCTTGGGACCCGGTGCCAAAGCTCATCTAATAGCTGTGTCATTAAGTATGAACGAAAATCTTTACAGAAATTCCCTTTCATCTCCTCCTGTCTATTAAACATGGGGAGATGCAGCAAGTAAATCTTTAATCCTGAAAACTTACAGCAAAGTCTTTGAACTTTCTTGGCCTCAAAAATCACTTCCATCTTCCCCATCATAATAAATGTCTCCAATCTAGTCTGCCTTCTGTATGAATTATGAGGAAACTGTTTCAGAGGGAGGCAGGAGCACCTGTGTCTGTGATGCTTGATTCAGGGTTGCTTTGACTCTCAGTCCCTCTGAAATCCTAACAACTTCCAGTGAAGCCAGCAAGGACTGGTAGAGGCTGAGCTTTCATCAGAAAGAACTGTCTGGAAACAATACAGGAAGGGATGGACCTGATAGAGTGGGTCCAGAGGAGGTCACAAAGATGATCTGAGGGCTGGAGCATCTCTCCTATGAGGACAGGCTGAGGCAGCTGGGGTTGTTCAGCCTGGAGAAGAGAAGGCTCCAGGGAGACCTTAGAGCAGCCTTCCACTACCTGAAAGGGGCAACAGGAGTGCTGGGAAGGGACTTTTTACAGGGTCTGTAGTGACAGGACAAGAGGCAATGGTCTGAAATTAGAGAGGGGCAGATTTAGACTTGATGTTAGGAAGAAGGTCTTTGCCACAAGGGTGGTGGAATACTGGGGATGCCCAGGGAGGTAGTTGAAGCCCCATCCCTGCAGATACTCAAGGTCAGGCTCAACAGGACTGAGCAATAACTTAAACTTCATTGGTCCTAGGGAGTTTTCAGTAACACCCTCCTCAAGCTTTCTCCTCTTTCTTTTCTTTCTCCTCCTACCTTGGAGAACCTTCTCAAGGAGGAGGGAGGACAGTCATTTCTCACCCCAAACAATTCAGTCCTACTACTCACCAGCACAGTGAACAGGGGGACAGGCAGAGCTGTCAGCTTTTGTGCTTTCAGTGCTGGAGACAGCTGTCTTCCTGGAGCTGGGCTGAGACACAGCAACTCATCCTATTAAGTGCAGCAGGCAGTTCACAGACAGCACTGAAATGGAATCCTTTCCACCCCTCAGCCAATGTTTCAGCCAGTGCTAGAAAAGCAGCAAGGCTCCATTCTCCCATTCCCCCAAGCCATGTGGCTCCCCAGAGTGCAACCTGCCACCAGCCAGGTTCCCAGCAGACACCCCCTGACAAGGCTTACACGACTGCAAGTTTTACTACCTATCACTACCTAATCCATGAGCCAACCAAGATCTGGTAAAGCACCATTTGGATAACAGGAGCAGGGAACAGATGTTAACCTGGAGCTTTATACAGCTACAGCAGGGTGCAGCTGACCTTCCCCTGTTAACATTATTAAGAATTGCTACATTTTCTCTGGTGCTTTTCATACCACTGAGGTGTAAAGCCATACCCAGAAGCACAATTGCCATCTCAAGGAAGCTGTTGAAGATGCAAATTTAGCAAAGCCTTGATTTAAAGATGATATTTCACTGCTCATAACCTGTCCCTCCGAGTTAAGAAGGCATAAAGCCATCTGCAATATTTCTCAGGTGCCTCCTCTGACAGGTTAAGAACACATCTACAGCCTCTTCTGATTTATCCTGTAAACAGTCTTCAAATCCTCTATGTTTCTGTGATGAACAGACTTTCAAATTAAGAGCTGTAACCTCAGTTTGATCAGGTTCAGACTCACAGAAGATCCAATATCCCCCCCTGGAGCTGATGGGTTCTTAGCCTCAGAATTAGGAACGCCTCAGATCAAAGGTTTATCAGACAAACACACCATTCCTCAAAGCACTACTGTCCTGCTTGCCTCAGGAGATGCCCTGGGATGTGGGGGAGTCACTCCAGACCCACACTTCTCCCCTTCCACCTGTTCCTGAGCCACCTCCACCACCCTTATCATCAGACACCCACCTGCAGCTGCTCCTGACTTCATTAACCCCAACCCAGCTCTGAAACCAGAAGGCTGCAGATTCACTTGAGGGTCAGTTGATTAAAAAAAATGTTTGCCTTATTTTGCACTTTCCCCCTCTGCTGAACAGAGAATCAACCCTTCTGGCTGTCAATACAGCCAAAGATATGCAATGTGAAGACTTCCTCATTAAAGGGCTGTGGAGTATAGCTCCAGTGGAGAAACAGGTGGGATTGTGCTTCCATTATAATCTCCAAAGTGCTGCTTAAAAATGAAGCAAAATGTGGCCAATATGCTATTACTCTGAGAGGGAAGAGGATCTCATCAAGGCAAAAGAGAATCTGAAAACATAAACTCTCCCTCACAAAGAGATTTGATAACGTTTGTCTGATCAGTGTAGCAGAGGGCTATTTATTGCTCTTGGCCAGCATTTGAAATCTGCATTTAAATAGAGCTTCCCTCTCATTTCTGCTATCCAGAGAGAGTGATTTCAGGAGAGAGAACAGGGGAGACTTGATAAAAATAGCTAAAGCTGAGGGCTTTAGTTCCCACTGCTTGAAACACAACCTCTCTTTTCTCCTCTTTAATAATTGTTTTGTGTACATAAAATCAGAATAACCTTCCCTGACACTGGGAGTTTCCAGATCTCTCCATAGCGCTGCCACACTTCTCCACTGTCCTTCCTGAACCTGGGAAGGTGATGACCTGTCCCTCATGCTGGATCTGTTCACAGCTCTGGGAGGCAAAGCCTCTGTGGGGACAGCTCATCTTTGTGTCCCAACAAGTATTGTCCTTCTGGTCCAGGCTGGTAAAAAGCAGTGCCAGCCTCTTCTTCCTTCCTCCTCTGCACACCCCTGCATGCAACAGAGATGACTGTTTGGATCCAAAAGGGGCAGGGGTAGGGGGGAACACACTTCAGCTTGCCATTCTGAAAGCAGGCACCTGCAAGACAGGTCTCATCTCATCTCTCACAGCTTTGCTTCATGTGCAGAGAGGAAAACACACTAATGAGACAAGGTCTTGCTCTTCCAATAAAAATCACCTGCTTCTCTGAATACAAATCTCACTTCCAGGCAGCTAGCAAACAGCCTCAGCATGAAGACTGAAGCAAAAGTGCACAAAGGGGTCTGAAATGGAAATGTCCTGTCCAGAGCTGGCTAATGCAGTCTGCAGCTGTCCTCTGGTACAGAAGCAGGGCAGCAAACTGAAGTTCTTTAAAGCCAACAGGGAAACTCCTACAGGTTTCCACAGCCACAAACTTGAGGGCACACTGCACTTCTGGATAGTCCTCCTGATCTGTGAATTCAAATAGTGTGTCTGCAACCAGATAAGTCCTACTTAATCCTCTGAAAATCCTCTCAAGAGACTTCCAAAAGACAAGGAGAGAAAAGCAGGAAGAAGGAGAAATTGCTGATTTCACCTGTGTGAGGTGTAAGGGTCAGGGCTGCAGCAGGGAATAAATGATTAATGCTCTGAAAGAAAGGGATGTGCCAGGCCTGCAGCAGGACAGGCTGGAGGGAAGGACAGAAAGGGCTCTCCAGCTCACACAGGTAGGGCTGTGCAGAAAGACAGGGAAGGAGGTAAAAGCCTGCTTCTAAAAGAGGAATGTCAGGAAGGCACTGTGGGCACCTTTCATTCAAGGCAGCCCAAGAGCCTCGGGCACCATCTGGGGATGTTGCTACCAAAGGCACACTGCACCAAGTGGGCACCAGGAGGGAGGATCCACTCCTGGAGGTGTCAAATCTTCCAACAGAAGACTCAGGCATTTCCAGCCACCAGGAGCCTGCTCCTGCATGTGTGTCCATGGTGTGGTGAGATGCCTTTCAGTTTCACTGAAGCTTTGCTCACGGCAGGAGAGATTCATAGCAGGGCTCTCTAGTACAGATCTGCTGCACCTCTGAGGAGCCTACCTGTCCAACTGGACTGCAACCCACCATGAAATTCAAACCACTGCAAAGACCCTTACCCATCTCCACACAGGCTCAGTCCAAGTGCCTAAATCTTCTCTTCTTAGGAGCCCAGATGAAAAACACTGACTGAAGGTGGCCACATGATTTTCCTGTCTGTCTTTGGTTTCAATAACATCAAATTGAGCTTCAAAAGGAAGTTTTTCATGATCTCAAGTGACTGGCAGCAGCTGTGGATTTTAGGGGGAAGCCCTGGTGGGGCCAGTAAACTCAGCAAGACCAGGAAATGAGCAAGAACTTAATTAAGTCAGTGGAGAGTAGAAACCCAAGAAAAATACCCACACAAACCCCAAGTGCCACTTCCAGGCAAACAGAAAAGAGTGAGGAAGGAAGAAATACCATGTAAAATTCTAAACCAAAAGCAACCAAAAAAAGGCAAAAAATGTGGAAAGTCCACTAGGATTTATAGTTCTAATCCTAGCTGTGAGAGATGGTAATGAACAACGTGGCAGTGGGAGCCTGCAAGGTTTGAGAGCAGGGGAGAGAGCTTGTCACAGGTTGAGGAGGCAGGAAAGGAAATCACTGCAGAACCCCAGATGACACAGGATGTCATACACTCACAATGGGCATGTTCTGTACCTGCAAGACAGATGACCACAAAAGCCCAGGGCTCCATCTCCAGAGGTAGCTGTTTTTCAGTGGCAGCCAAGGCTGTTCCAGCATGCACACAACTCTCTGCAATGCTCTGGGATTTGCTTCATGACAGTGATGGAAGATGAGCAACATTTCCAAAACTGACACTTTGCCTCTTGCAGAGGGAACCACCAACATGCTTCACAGAATCATAGAATGGTTTGGGTTGGAAGGGAACTTAAAGATCATCCAGTTCCAACCCCCAATGCCACGGGCAGGGACACCTTCCACCAGCCCAGGTTGCTCAGGGCCTCATCCAACCTGGTGGTGAACACCTCCAGGGAGAGGGCAGCCACAACCTCCGTGGGCAACCTCTTCCAGTGTCTCCTCACCCTCACTGGAAAGAATTGCTTCCTCATCTCCAGTCTAAATCTGCCCTCCTCAAGCTTCAATCCATTCCCTCTCATCCTGTCACTACAAGCCTTTCTAAACAGTCCCTCCCCTGCTCTCCTGGAGCCCCCTCAGGTACTGGAAGGCTGCTATAAAGTCTCCCCAGAACCTTCAGGATTAAAGAAATTTGGGTCCCCTCTAAAGCTGGTGGATTTCCATTTGTGTAAGTGGGCCCTTCACTGACCATTTTCCTCTTCACCCTTCCTGGGGTCTTAACATTTGCAGTGCATTTGCTCTTCTTTCAGCATCTCCCTCTTTCAAGGCTGCTAGAGCTCTGGCCCCACTTGCTGACTCTTTCCAGGATGGCAAACACCAGAGCACTGCAGAGGATGCACAACTACTATGGAGAGACTAAGTGCCAGACCCCAGTTCCAGACTTCCTCCAGCCAGCTGATTAATTGCAGACAGAGATAGCAAACAGCCTTGGATGCATCCCCAATGTCAAAATGAGGAGGTGGAAAAAATTGCTGTGGTGACAGGATCTAGGTTTTGCCTTTCACTCATACGGAAAGCTTAGAGAGATTTTACACCAGTTCTGTTCTAGTTACTAATCTCTAAAAGATGGATCCAAGGACAAGGAGCTACCATGCTGGGTTTAGACACCAGATATGACAATTCCTTTGAAGACAGAAGACAGACAAATGATAGGTGAAATGACTTTCATTCTCCAATGATGGATGAAGAACAGCAGCACGAGGAGATAAAGTGACTCCTCAAGGCTTTGCAAGACAAGATGGCAAATAAACAGAGTTAATATGCCAAGAGTCTTCAGAAACCCTTGTTTCAGAAGCACTTCAGCTTTCCTACTGCCACTGAAACTTGACTCAGTCTTACAGTGCATCCCAAAAGCCAAGGGAGCATTACTCATAGAACTTTGGGGAGATGGGAACCTCCAGAAACAGCAGCATGTTTAAAGAAACATGGATGAAGATAAATGAAGACCAAGGTCAATGCTACAAGGCTGAGCACAGCCTGGATGGAAGGATCAAACTACATTGGAAAGGGTCAGGACCAAGAGAGGGCCTACAGAGCACCTAAACCAGGTAATAATTTGTCCCTTAACAATCAGGTCCTTAGAGTCTCTGCTCTCTGTGCATCTACTCCATAGGAGACCTCATTGCCTACCCCTCCCCCTCTCCCTGCTCCCACACTGCCTGGGTGCCAGTGTACAGATGTGCAAGGGAAGAGAGTGCAGCCCAAGAGTAGGAGGTGAGAAGTGTAGTAGTAGAAGAAAGGTGAGTAAAGGTGGTATTGGAGACCTCAGCCCTGCTGCAGAAGATCCAGAGGTACTAAACTCCCTGTCAGGGTTATCCAGATGTACTAACTCCCTGACAGGGTTATCCAGATGTACTAACTCCCTGACAGGGTTATCCAGATGTACTAACTCCCTGACAGGGTTATCCAGATGTACTAACTCCCTGACAGGGTTATCCAGATGTACTAACTCCCTGTCATGGTTATCCAGATGTACTAACTCCCTGTCATGGTTATCCAGATGTACTAACTCCCTGTCATGGTTATCCAGATGTACTAACTCCCTGTCAGGGTTATCCAGATGTACTAACTCCATGTCAGGGTTATCCAGATGTACTAACTCCCTGTCAGGGTTATCCAGATGTACTAACTCCCTGACAGGGTTATCCAGATGTACTAACTCCCTGTCATGGTTATCCAGATGTACTAACTCCCTGTCATGGTTATCCAGATGTACTAACTCCCTGTCAGGGTTATCCAGATGTACTAACTCCCTGTCATGGTTATCCAGATGTACTAACTCCCTGTCATGGTTATCCAGATGTACTAACTCCCTGACAGGGTTATCCAGATGTACTAACTCCCTGTCAGGGTTATCCAGATGTACTAACTCCATGTCATGGTTATCCAGATGTACTAACTCCATGTCATGGTTATCCAGATGTACTAACTCCCTGTCAGGGTTATCCAGATGTACTAACTCCATGACATGGTTATCCAGATGTACTAACTCCATGTCATGGTTATCCAGATGTACTAACTCCCTGACAGGGTTATCCAGATGTACTAACTCCATGACAGTGTTATCCAGATGTACTAACTCCCTGTCATGGTTATCCAGATGTACTAACTCCCTGTCAGGGTTATCCAGATGTACTAACTCCATGACATTGTTATCCAGATGTACTAACTCCCTGTCAGGGTTATCCAGATGTACTAACTCCCTGTCAGGGTTATCCAGATGTACTAACTCCATGTCAGGGTTATCCAGATGTACTAACTCCCTGTCAGGGTTATCCAGATGTACTAACTCCATGTCATGGTTATCCAGATGTACTAACTCCCTGTCAGGGTTATCCAGATGTACTAACTCCCTGTCATGGTTATCCAGATGTACTAACTCCATGACAGTGTTATCCAGATGTACTAACTCCCTGACAGGGTTTGGTCCAGCTATAGAACAATGACAGCCATGTCTCCCACTGATGTGCCTCAGGATTGCTTTCATCTCTTTGCTTTGCTGTTAGAACAAACAACTTTTCCTGCTGAGTCACACCGAAATGAGATGCTAAAGAGCTGCCACACCAGGTGTGGAAGCCCTTCAGATCCAATATCCATCAATCTATACAGTCTCTATTTATTTATTTTTTGCCACTCAGCCTTCAGCAAGTTAATAGGTTACTTGAATGTCTACCTGCCTTTCCTCTTTACTGTGCTCTCCTCACTGCATTTATTTCCCTGGTGACTTCTCCCTCTGGATGGGAAAACAAAACAAGAATTTTCTTTTCCCTGGACTCTGAAATGATTTTCTCTCCCTGCCCACCCATCTGAGCAGCAAAGTTCTAATTCATCTAATCCCAATTTGGGTACTTGTTTGCTTAGAAAAGGATGATGTGCTACCACCAAAGAACTGCTTGTTGGTCCTTTGCTTGTGTACTGAGTGGCTGCTGTCCAACCCCAGGGCAGCAGTTGTGGCCACCTGCCTTGCACTGAATCTACTCTGCAGCCAAAGGGGTGACCAAAGAACTTCAGTGCCCAACCAAATGGTCAGTCCTGAGCCTCAGAGCTGAACCAGCTCAGCCACACCACCAGCATTTCCAGAGGCCCATCTTCTACCTTGAGCACTGAGCTGCCTGGCACCTGCTGCAGATTCCAGTGCTTAACACAACCTGTGAGCTCCTCAAACATTCAGCCTCACAATACCTCCATGGCCTGGAGCACTGCATCCAGTTCTGGAGCTCCCAGCATAACAGGAACATGGAACTGCTGGAGTGGGTCCAGAGCAGGGCCATGAAGGAGACCAGAGGGTTGGACAACCTGCCCTATGGGGACAGGCTGAGAGAGCTGGGGCTGAAGAGCCTGGAGAAGAGAAGGCTCCAGGGAGAACTTAGAGCAGCCTTCCAGCACCTGAAGGGGCTACAAGAAAGCTGGGGTGGGACTTTTGACAAGATAGGATGAGAGGGAATGGATTGAAGCTTGAGGAGGGCAGATTTAGACTGGAAATTAGGAAGAAACTCTTGACAGTGAGGGTGGTGAAACACTGGATGGTCTCTCTGGAGATCATCTGGAGATGTGGGGTGACAAACATCACCTGAAGAATTCTTAGCACATCAGAAAATAACCACAAAATCTTTACAAGTTCCTCAAACTTCTCCCAAAGAATCTTTGAGGTTTCTAGCACAGTGCAATGCAAGTAAAGAACAACTTTTAGGCAAACAGCTTTTGCTTTCAGCTGGGGAGCTCATTACAGATTCCCCTGCATCTGTGCAACGTGGCCAAGTCTTAAAACACCCTCCACAGAAACAGGAAAGGACAAGTGGAGAGGAAGAGAAGAAAGCAAAAGGCAAGGATAAAGAAGCAGCTTAGCTGAATAGACTAAATTAAATTAGACATGAAAATTCTCAGTGAACAAAGTGAAAGAAAGCCAAAGGGAAAGCCATTCCAGGCTCCCAGAGGCTGGGTGTGAGGGAAGCAGCAGCACATTCAAGGAGGAGCAGCTGGTGGGATCAGGGAGGAACCCTAGAATCATGGAATTGTCAGAGCTGGAAGAGACCTCCAGGCTCATCCAGTTCCAACCCCCCTGCCATGGGCAGGGACACCTCACACCAGATCAGGCTGCTCAAAGCCACATCCAGCCTGGCTGCAAAAACCTCCAGGGATGAGGCTTCCACCACCTCCCTGGGCAACCTGTGCCAGTCTCTCACCACCCTCATGGTGTAAAATCAGCAGCCACACTGGGTCAGGAATGAGAACACCAGAACCAGCACCACTGGTAAGGCAGCAGATGAATGGAGAGAATTACATCCCCCTGCAGTTTGTTGTGCTGCTGCTTAGAGAGGACACTGAATTAGTTACATTTATGCTGCAAGGAGCTGGATTAGGCTCCCAGTGATTAGCTTAATTAAACAACAGAGTTATCCATAGGCTGTGGTTTATGTTATAAATAAGCTACATTTATGCTGATTAATTGAAGTCATGGTTCAGGACATTAAACCCTCCTACTTTCAACCACCTTAATGAGGATTCCTGCAAGAGCTGAATCCAAGCACATCCCTGGACTGAGATGAATCGAGGTTCACGTCTAACACTTACTCTAAGCAGAGTATTAGGCAAACAGGGCAGATCCTTCCTCCTCTCTTCTTCAACTCTCTGCTGCTTCTTCTTTGCAGCCTGAGAGGTTTTACTCAGCTCTAGTGCTCCCAAGAGTGGCCTAGGTGCTCTGAAGTGAAAAGCAAGCTTAGGAGCTTGTGTTTTGCCCAAGCTCAACTCTCAGATCTGCTCACAAACCCAGTGCTTATCAAAAATCAGAGCTGGTCAAATGATGGTTATATTTTGACCACATGGAGAATATTATTCTCATGCTTCCTCACTACCCACAACCCCTCCTAATGAATCATACAGGAGGCTGCCCCCATTCCTGCAGAAGGGCTGGGCAGAACAGATGTTCTGTCTGTGGAGCACAGCCACAGCCTGTTCACCTTAGCTATACTCAAAGGCAGAAACAGCCTTTTGGCTTCAGCTGTCCTGGCAGGACAATCCTTGTGGTGCATGGCCCAATCCCCTCTCAAATGGCCATGCATGGACAGCTCCCAGGAGTCCATGTGTGGACAAAAGCCACTTGCAAATCCTGGGATGGGAACATGTGGGTTTGGTGATACCATGTGTGTGCAGCTAACACCAGGAGAGACACAGCCACTCAGCACAGGCATCCTTCTTCTCTTGGCTTCCACTCTTAATTCATCCTGCACTTGCAATGACACTGTACCACCTTCCACCAGTGTGTATTACAGGTGGAGAACAGGAGCAGCTCACTGAGGCTACAGAATCATAGTATCTGTTTGCTTGCTGCTCTTTATGGGATGGCAATCAATGATGCTGCAATGGGACATCTGACATCAACTCTGGGGGGAGCCGAGTTGAGGCGCTGAGTCACTAAGAAGCCCAGCAAATGGTCCCAACAAACTCTGCAAGGATGATTACCAGCTCCTTCATTTCTTCTGGGCTTTTCCCCTCTCCCTTAACACAATCTTGCCTGATTGGGCACTGACCAATAACAGCAATAAAATAAACCTCTTCTACGATCAGTTGCAGGACTGGGGATATTTCCTCCACCCATTCACCATCACAGAAATTGCCTTTTAAAGGGATAACAATGATTGTGGGGGGTCCAGTTATTGCCCTGAAACCTCCCATTTGATACACCCAATGTGGTTCTCTTATATAAATAACAGTTATTACTGTAAAGTGATTTTCCCCTTTCTCTACTTCCAAAGAGTTTCTGCAGGAGATGGCAAAGAAAATGGGTTCCATCAATACTACACTTAGGCCCTGCTGCTTTCATACTTTAACTCTCATCATTAATCTTCTAATGTGTCTTTAAACTAATGGCATTTCTTCCACAACTCTCTGGCAGCTCTCCCTCCTTATCTTTTCCCCTCCCTTTCCCCTGATACCCTCTCCCGTGAAGGAGGAGATCTTTCTCCCCTGACTCATCAGTGGGAGTTGTGCTCCTGCCACTCAGGGAGGAACATTTCAGCTCTTGCTCAGGCAGTTTGCTGGTAATTAGGAAAAAAAAAAAAATCTGAGAGCCCACAATCAGAAAAAACACATCAGGAAGAGCTGTGATGGGAGGATTTCTGTCCTCCCTGAAACCTTGCAGCAAGGCTTGCAGGATGACTTTGCTGAAGAGGTTATTCTGAATTAATCCTAGGGTGACAGTCACCTCCACAGAGCTGGGTCCTTGTGCAGGCTCTTAGCACAGGGAAAATGTTGCCTCTGGCACAGAGCATCCTCTTTTGAGCACACTACAAATGCAACTGCCAGATGCCACTTTCATCAGATTTGATGAGGATAAGCAAGGCTGCTCTCCTCAGTATGCAGTCATGGGCCAGCTGAGCCTGCAACTACCAACTGTTTGCACAGGACCCTTTGAAACAGCCTCTGCTCCCATCCTAGGGGCAAGCCCCTCTGCTGCTATTTCTCAGCAGTGAGAGAAGAGCTGTCATCTCCCCATCATGGGGAGCAGAGGCAGTAAAAGGATACAGCCCAATTCTGCAGTGGCATTCAGATGCCAGCCTTGCCCCCCCGCCGAGGGCAAAACCCTACCTGTTTTGAGGAGCTGGTTTCTGCAGCAGTTTTACCATGATGAACTTCAAAGCCTCAAGGGTTTAAAGGACCTTCCTGTCATCTGGGAGAGGGAACTGAACATCCAAAGCCCTGAGCACACAGCCCTGCAGCAGCCCTGCCCAGGCTCAGGGCTGGCAGAGCTCCTCTGATGCCGCAGCACCCTGGGCTGCACCATGTGCTCCACCATGCCCCAGCCAGCATGGCTCTGCCAGCATCACTGGGGTCCTCCTCACACTGCCAAGAGTGCCAGGCCAGAATGTCCATCCAGCAAGAAGAGGACATGCTGACCTTCTAGGAAAGGGAAAAAAGTGTTTTCCAGACTAATTAAGCTAATGAAGGCTAATTACACCTTAGCCATGAGGCATATGGGCACAGAACCCCACTTCCAGCAAAGTGCTGCATGCCACTTAGGAGCTCTGATCTTGAAGACAGAGCAGCCATGGAGCCATGCCCCATCCCTGCTTGCCAGCACTAATTGATACCTCAGTCCCTCAGCTGAGTGGTCCCCTCCAGACAAGGTGCAGGTACATCAGCTGTGACATTCTCAACAGGAGGGTGTCTCACCAACACCTCGCTTTCTGCAAACACATTAACAGGGAAAACAAGCCATGAATGTGAACTGGAAATGAAGAAAACAACCTTCACAGCCTAGCCACCTGAGACTTGCTGATTTTGTCCTGCATTTGCCACCTCTGGCACCAGAAGAAGTAAAGATTAATACTTTGAGTTACTTCATGTAATTTCTGGACATCTGGACCTTTCTGTCTTCTCTTCATCCCCCAAGAGTTATGACACTCCCTCTACCCTTTCTCAGTTACAGTCTCTTCTTCATTATCATCTGTCAAGTCCAATTAACATGTGCACTGACATCAGGGAAGATTATTTCTGAAGTCTCCTGTGAGAGCCAGTTGACAGGAGCATCCACCCTTGAGAAGTGTGAGAAAACTCCCCAGCAGATTGCCATCGCTCTTCACAGGCTCCTCCGCAGGGAGCCCCACAGCATCTTGCAGCATTTGCCTTTGGAGGACATTCTGCATGTTGGAGATTGCCTGTGACTGCTTTTTGATCCTGCAAGTCTCCAGGATCTCCCAGGTACAGTGACCAGACCCCTGCCAGTCAATCAGCTTTTCAGTAATCTTGGGGGTTGTTGCGGGTGGAAGGAGGACATGATGTCCAGTAGCTTCACAGTGGGCTAGTGAAGCCAGCATGACATATGTGTGTCACTGACTCCTCAAATAGGACTTGGACAAAGGCCTGATGCAAAGCAAAATGTTCTGCTTAAGCAGCCTGTCCTGATCTGCATCGCTGCCTGACCCCAGCACGTCCCAGGGACCATGGGTGCTGCAGTGCCTCCTCACGCACCAAGAAGGACTGACTCCAGCAGAACCTCCTGTGAGCCTGGGCTCTGCTCACACAGCTGTCACCAAACCTCACCAGCAAGAATCAGAGAATTGTTTTGCTTGGAAAAGACCTCCAAGATCATTGAGTCCAACCATTAACCTAACACCACCGTGGCCACTGAGCCCTGTCCCTGAGTGCCATGGCCACAGGTTTCTTGAACACCTTTAGGGATGGGGACTCCACCACCTCCCTGGGCAGCCTGTTCTAATCCCTGACCACTCCTGCAGCAAAAAAATCTTTCCTAATCTCCACCCTAACCCTCCCTGGCACAATTTCAGGCCATTTCCTCTCATCCTATCACCTGACACTAGGAAGAGGAGACTGATTCCCACCTCACTGCAACCTCCTTTCAGGGAGCTGTAGGGAGCAATGAGGTCTCCCCTCAGCTTCCTCTTCTCCAGACTAAACAACCCCAGATCCCTCAGCTGCTCCTTATAAAACTTGAAGGAAGAACTTGGAGAAATCAAACCCTCCTGCCTTTTGCCAAAATCCCACCCCTGCTTCTGCAGAGCCAGGGTCATCTCCCCTTTCCCTGTCAGCTGCCTACTGGCAGAAAAGGATTTCAGGCCAATAATTTGGCTGTTTGCAGGTGCCTCCTCCAAGCTGTTTTACTCCCTCCACACTCAACAAGCCTTTCACACACATACAAAAAATTCTTGGCTGTGTTTCCCATGTTCCTGATTAAACACTTAATGAGGAATCTGCGTAGAGCAAAATCAACAGGAAATTAAGGCAACATAAGCCAGCCACAACCCTCCTATTTTAAACAAGAGAAAGCATAGGGGAAAAAAATAAATCCAAAATACTTCCCTCAAGAGGAGTGGCAAAAAACTACAGGGGAAGAGGCAATGTGCTGAGGACATCACTTATGGCTGGGATTTTAAAGGTACTTCTTTATGTGACTCCAAAACTTCAGTATCTGTCCTTTTTTTGGAAGGGGTAGAGGGATGGAATTCCCTAGAAAAAAGAAACAGCAGATCCTCTGGTACTGAATCTGATATAGTTCCAGTGGAGGTCAGACCAACTGCATCATAGATCCTGATTGTGACAGAGGATGCTGTGCTGGAGCACCTCTCCTATAGGGACAGGCTGAGAGAGTTGGGGCTAGAGAACAGAAGGCTCCAGGGAGAGCACAGAGCAGCCTTCCAGTACCTGAATGGGGCTACAGGAGAGCTGGAGAGGGACTTTTCACAAGGGTTGGGAGTGACAGGATGAGAGGGAATGGATTGAAGCTTGACGAGGGGAGATTTAGACTGGAGATGGACAAGAAATTGTTTATAGGGAGAGTGGTGAGACACTGGAACAGGTTGCTCAGGGAGGTTGTGGATGTTCCCTCCCTGGAGGTATTCAAGGCCAGGTTGGATGAGGTCTGGAGCAACCTGGGCTGGTGGGAGGTGTCCCTGCCCGTGGCAGGGGGTTGGAACTGGATGAGCTTTAACACAAACCATTCTATGAATCTAAGAATATGACCAAGGCATACTGCAGATATTACATTGCCACTTGTCCTTAACTCAATCAACTCTGTTAATGATCTCACCCAGTGCTCCATAATAGCCTGAGGTCACCTGGGGATAGTTTCTAATACAACCAGTTCTGACTCTGTCACTTCTGCAAGAGGTGACTTCTGGGTTTTGTTGCTGTTTCTTTAGTTGGATAACTTTGCTGCAAGGTTGTGAGGGTTATTTTTTATTATTGTTTTTGTTTATTTACTAGAAAAAAAAAAGTTCTATAAAGGGGAAAAAAAAGGACAAAGAAACCACAAAGAGACAGAGACTTTTTTGGCATGAGAAGCCCTGACATCTTCTAGGCCAAAATTGGTGTTTTCAAGCCATGAAAAAAGTAAAATTCTCACAAAATCAAGCCCAGCAAACACTTATCAAAGGCACAGAGAGAGCTCTCATCAGCCTGGAAGACTCTCAGTGCATTTCTTCCTTGGTGTATTTGTGCAGGACCTGATACATGGCTCATGACCAGAGCTGTGAGATGTTTCCACAGTACCAAATAATAAAAGATATTAAGCATTTGGCCATTACTTCACTTCTCATATCACCAAAATCTAATCTGTGTTTGTATGCATAGGCATAAATAAACCATGGGAAGGTACATTCTGTTTAAAATAACTGACAAGCTAAGAAGACTCCAGCCCTACCAGGAGCAGTCAAGTTCATAGATTGGGTTGGCTTGGAAGGGACCTTCAAGATCATCCAGTTCCAACCCCCTGTCATGGGCTGGGACACCTTCCACCAGCCCAGGTTGCTCAAGACCTCATCCAACCTGGCTTTGAACACCTGCAGGAAGGGTAAATCCACAACCTCCTTGGGTAACCTCTTCCACTGCCTCACCACCTTTCCCTGAGTCCTATCCCTTTGCTGATGGGAGCTCCAACAAACCTTCCTTTTGCAACTGTCTCAAGAGCCACACACAGACCCCCTGAATCCCCTTGCCTCAAGCAGACATTAAACCCCACCACGTACCTAGACTGAAAGGGTTGGCAATGCCCAGAGCTCAGCAGTGAGAGCTGCAATTAAATCAATTAACATCCCCATACATGGCTAATATTGGAGCCAGAGGAGAGGTTTTATTACCCAAATAGAAAATCGGTTTGTGGGTCCAGATGGCCACTGGAGGCTCTGTAATTACCACACTATCACTGCAACTTGGCCTGTCTGGGCCCATTGCAACAGCACCAGCCCTGTTTATCTGCTTGGAGGAGAGCCTGTGCCATCTGGCCAAGATGAGGTTCATTGTCTGCCTGGCATCCATGGGATAAACACAGCTCCCCCACTCACTCAACTGCCATTTTTCACTATTGACTCTGAGAAGAGATGAGAGTGACAGGCACAGACTTCCTGCTGAAGAGCAGTTTAAGAAATCCCTTGGCACTCAAAGATGCCCCAGGGAGGTGCTGGCCTGGGCTGTGATGCACATCACTGACAGGCTCTGCACTGCAGACCCCACACCTTGCTGCCCTCCTGGCTGCAAAGGGATTCCCTGAGGCAAGGCATAGAACAAAACCTTAGCCCCAAACCCTTCTGCTTTCAGCTTCTTGCTATGGAGCCTTCAAGCCCTGAGGAGCCAGGAGGGTTTCACCTGCATGCCACCACTGTCTCTAATCTCTTCTTCAGGCAAGTTCAATACTGTTTTTTTTTTTTTTTGGGGGGGGGTTAATTAATTATTTTTTTAAGGCATGAGGCAGGAGACAGACTGCTGAGCTCCTGACTGCCTGTCCACACTGCTCTTCCCCAGGTGATGCAGCCCCTGAAATAAGAAGGAGTTTCTAAGGCAGCTAAATTAACCAAGCAATGCTTCCTGTGCTACAAAGGTGCTTAAAAACGACTGAAGTCCAGCCCCGACCATCAGCTGAGCAGAATGCACACAGAACAGGCTCAGCTGAGCAGAATGCACACAGAACAGGCTCAGCCACAACTTTTCAATGCACACCAGCTCACTACCTCGAGTTATAATGACAGGAAGGGGATGCTCACATCCCTGCTCACTCTCTTAACTACTGTTAAAAACCTCCCATTAGTCTCCTCATGTCATCTCCCTGTCTGGGGAAAAAAAAAAAAAAAGCAAGGGGATAATCCTTCTGTTCTCACACATTTTATCTTAGTCCAGCCTGTGAACAGCAGAGATGTTTTTTCTTCCCCCCTCATTATGCATCTGTGCACTAAACACACGTGGCTGTGCAGAGGACAGTTGCTGCCACACAGCCATCAAAAGCAAAAGAAGTGACAAACCTTTGTGTGTGAATGAAAAATATTATGAAGGGACCTTACTATTAGAAGGATGGCAGTAAAAAAAAACCCAACCAACCAACCAAAAAAAACCTCTTGCAAAACATGGAGCTCAATCTAGTTCTGTTAGGAGTAAAACAGGTTACAAAACTGAGCCTGGGAAAATGGAGGCATCACTGTCCCCTGACATGACATTGCCTCAATTAAGTTTTCTTATTGAGGTAACCCAGAGGCAGCACAGAGAGGTAACAGATGGGGAAGGTTGCCTGTGAGGGGAAGTGCAGGGGATTCCTGTCTGGAGTAACAATAAAGCAATTTATTGTTCTTTTTTTTACTCTTGCATTCAGTGTTTCTGATGAGGTCAACAGGGAAGGAGCAGAGAAAGGCTGGACTCAGATTCAGGTCTCACCTATCAGAAGGGGAAACAGTCAAATCATAAAAGCTAGGGGAGCAGTAACTGAGAAATTATATCTGTCCTTTTCCTCACCTCCAGCTTTATTTTCTTTGACACTGCTACATTAACATAGCCTGCAAGAAAAAAAAAAAAAAAACAGTTATAAAGCTCTTCTGCATTTCCCAGCACTGACAGTTTACACCAATGAAGTAATCTCCACTGCCTCTGCCAGGGCTTTGCCCACTCTCCAGGAGATCAGGAGGTCTGTGGGCATCCAGGGCTCTCCCCTGGGGGCAGGATCCCTGCAGTGTCCTGGGATCCCACTGTGGGCAAGGCACAGCTGGGTGTTGGGGGCACAGGTGGGTGGTGGAGAGTCCCACAGAGGAGAGTTTTCAGAAGATAGGCAAAGGCAGAGTGTGTAGCATCAAACCCCCTACTTCCAAGACAGCTCACAGCCAGCAGCTATTTCAGAGTCCTTCCTTTCCTTTCCTTTCTGATGTAGCATCAGCTGCCTGAGGTGTTTTTTTCAGTAGCTGCCCAGGAAGCTGCCAGTTTTCCTCTCTTATATAGACCTCTCAGAGCTATGTCACCTTCAGGCTGGTGCAGTGGGCTTTCTTTAGAGACAATCCTGAAACCACTCCAGAACTCCTTCCCACCCCTCTTCTTTGTATTTCATGCTAAATTAATCAACAGCAATGAAAACTTGAATCCCTGCCTTTAAGTTTCTGAGCTTGTTCAACTCTTAGGAATTTCCTTTCCAAAAAAAAGATAATTTAACCTCATGTCCTTAATTCCTCCTGCCCCAGGAGACAAAGTCAGAGATTTGCAGAGCTTTGGCATGGATTTGCCAAGGTCCCAGTGGTCTGTCTGCTGAGGAAGCCAGAAAACCCATTGCTCTCCCATGGAAGAAGGGCTGGAGGACTCAGCCTGGCCAGGATTTCACCTCTTTCCTCTATGCCCTGGGCTGTCTCTGGCAGCTGTAGCACATTGACTCAATACCAGGGGAACTGCAGGGGTATCCCTCTGTTAAGAGCCTGTCAGCTTACATGGGCCTACAGCAGCATCAGCTGCTCCTCTGGAAGGCTTTTGAGGAGGTTTTATCCCTTGCTGCAGTTAATCCATTGGCCATACAGAGCCTTTGGTAGGGTGCTAGGGGCTTCCTCAGCAGTTCTTCCTGGTGATCTTACATCCAGGGCTGGATGTTGTGTCCAGGTGCTCTAAGTGTTAGGAAAACCCCAAAGGATTGAGCACAGCCTGAACACAGACAATATGCAAGCACCTACAGAGGCTTTCCCTGGCCTTATTTAGTGGAGTCTCAGTCTCTGGCCACTCTCAAGGCATGGCTGAGTTCCTGTGTGACCTGCTTTAGGTGATCCTGCTCTGGCAGGGGGCTTGGACTCAATGATCTTCAGGGGTCCCTCCCAACCTTTACCACTCTGTGATTCTGTGATCCTTGCTTCTGCTTTCTTCTTTTTGTGGCTGCTGCTAATTCTGTGCCCACACCTCAGACCCTCTGGAGCTGAGAGATCCAGACCCCTTCCTCCATCAGCAGGGACGGAAATAATTTCCCCACCTAGCAGAAGCAACGGCAGCAATTTCATTTCCTGAGTATCTTTAATTTGACTCTTGAATATATATTGCTTATTTAAAGGAAAAATCACATGCCCTGCAACACTTCAGCACAGCTTCAACTCTCCAGTGGTCAAAGTTTGTGAGAGATAGACCTACCCTGGTGACAGAAACATGAGAAAGTGCTCTCACAGCCCAGGGAGACAACCCCAAGGCACAGGACACAGCAGAGGGTGATTAATAGAATAGATTCATAGAATGGTTTGTGTTGGAAGGGAACTTAAATATAATCTAGTTCCAACTCCCTGTCATGGGCAGGGACACCTCCCACCAGCCCAGGTTGCTCCAGACCTCATCCAACCTGACCTTGAACACCTCCAGGGATGGAGGATAGCCACAACCTCCCTGGGCAACCTGTTCCAGTGTCTCTCCACCTTCACTCTAAAGAATTTCTTTCTAATCTCCAGTTTAAATCTGCCCTCCTCAAGCTTCAATCCATTCCCTCTCATCCTATCACCACAATCCACTGTGAGTCCCTTCCTAGCTTCCTCTGATCTCTCCAAGCTTCATCCACTACCTGCTTGCCCTGAGATGCTGGTGGGGTCAATGGGACCTCCTCTTGACAACCTGGTTGAAGACTGCCCCTGGGCAGCAGGCAGGGCAAAGACACAGCCAGCCACTATCAGCCAGGAAAGAATGACCCAACTGGGTGTTTTAATTAGGAAAGGCCAAAACCCTTCATGATGGTAGTGAAGAGACTTTGCCCCTTGGTATGAAAACGCACCAAGCTGACTGGTGGATCTAGGTGCAAAAAACCCCCACCCCCAGCAGAGGCATCAGGCACAGCAGAGCACTGCCAACTGCTGCTGTGGCTCTGCTCTCCCTGCAAGGCTTGGGCAGCCTCTCAGCCTCCACACAAGCTGGCAGCCAGGAGCTGGCAGGGTGGTGTTTGCAGGGTTTGAGTCAAGAAGGTTAATTTAAAAATATAAAAACACACAGACAGAACAGGGAGGGGAGGGGGGAAAAAAAGATCCAACACTCCATTTCTTGCTCCCCACCTTATCTCACTGAAGAGATCCAGATCAGAGAAAACAGGCTGAGCAGAAATATAGATTTGTTATTCCTGTAACTTGCTGCAGGGCCAATGGAAGGCTGCAGCAATGCACCTTCTCTCAAGCATAGCAGACCTAGCTTCATTCCTTATTGATTTCTGCAGCACTTCTACAACTGACAAATATAATCAGCCCAACAATGACAAAAGGAAAATACCTTTCCTTACAAGGGCAGTTATGGACACTGCTCTGTACTTGACCTCGACCAGGTCTCCACCTCTGAATCCCAATCAGCCAAAGTCCAGCTCTGACATTAGGGCTTCACTAGGAAGCAACTTAAGGCCAATGCACAGGTTAAGACTTCTGGGAATAACAAACTAGCTGGAGGTGCTGTCACTAGAGGATTAATGCTGCCCTTATCCTCACATCTGCTGTTAACAGCAGTGAAATCTTTTTATCACTGTCAAAGGCCACCCTGGCTTCTGTTTAAACCACTCTTGAAAGCAGAGACTGGGCAGGGACTGGCCAAGGAGCCCAATCAGCTGAGCCACCTAATAGGACAGGGTGCCAGGGCAAAAGGACCCTGCAGTGGAGCTGAGGCTTTCTGTGTAGAACAGCATCTGGTCCTTGGCTGCATCCTGCTCTGCCTGGAGAAGCCAATGCAGCAGGTGCACCCCAGGGCTTAATAAGGACTTGGGCAATGCTCCTCCTGTGTGGGAATGAACAACCATTCTGTAAGAGCTCAGGCACTCTTAATTCACACCTTACCCTCTCCTGTGCCTGAGAGAAGACCTAACACAGAGAACAGATTAACAAAGCCACAGCTGAAGTGAAGGAATTAATCTATACATTATATATCACGGCAAGTCACTCTGTGGCAAGGAACTGTCACAAGACTAACATCACCTCAAATCTCATTTATTACTCCCTTTTGAAAGCAAAAAAAAAAAAATGTCCTCTCCTCTTTCTTTGCTATCAGGCAGCCTGTCTACATGGATGCATGAAATAAGTATATTGAATGGCATTTGAGGCTTCCCATTACAAAGTGCTGCAAAGTCTATAGCCTGGTTTCAACCTGGGATAGATCCAAAGATGAGCACAGAGTGTTATTAACTATAAATACACGTGGGGGGAACAGGGGAGAACTCCTGGCTTCCTCCATCAGATATATTTCATTCTAGGGCTGTTCTTTGAAGCATTTCAGCCTAGGAAGCTGCATGGTGATTACCTCCTCCTTTCTACTTTGGAGTACAAATGTAAAGGATTCAAATCCAGCTTCTCTGTCTCCAAGGCCTTTTTAAGGCCATTCCTCTTTTTACAAAGGCAGCACTTTCATCCAAAGTCACCTCTTGCACTGAACCTGGACCAGCTGCACACGCTGCTCTAGTAGCTGCTTACACTGCTGTAGTTTCCACTGAAGAGAGAACAAGATGCACACACTCAGGAGCAAAGGTTGACTCTCATTCAACATCAATCAACCCAGGAACTTTCTGTACACTGCTTTCAAAAAGAACACTCCAAACAAGGAAATTATTTCCCAGTTAAAACAACCCCAGCACAATGAGTCTGCCAAAGGACTGCCCTAAAGGGTGGGAATTCCACAGGGACCTTTGGAGGTGGGTTAAAAAAAAAACAAACAAAACACAAATATTTTTAAAAGGTGCTGGTGAAATGCAGTCTCCTGAGGTGCTGCAGGAGCAGGGCACTGCTTACCAAACTGCTCAGAGAGATGTGGACAGGCTGCCTGTCTTCCTGCATGACAGGAGCTATGGGCAGCTCACCAGTGCCTAACAAATGAGCAGCAGGAGGTTGGATGTTCAGATGGCTGGAGGTGCCAGCTTGCCTTACCCTCAGACAGGGCAAAACCCCAGCACAAAGCAGAGCAAGCCCCTGCATCACTGCCAGCCAAGCACAGGGGCTGGCCATGCAGCCCCCCAGAGTGTCCCCTCCCTGTGACCCAGGGAAAGGCACTGCCAGGGCAGGCCAGAGCAGCAGGGCTGGCATAGCCCCCAAGGCACTGCTTTGGAACAGGAGATCAGGCAGCATCCATACAGGCCTGGCTGTCCCCCAGGCCAGAGCCATTGCTCCCTGACTGTATGCCACATTTTTAATTTCCTCTGGCTGCTGCTGGCCAGCTCCTGACTGCTGCTCCATATGCTCTGGGTCCTGGCACAGCCACAGCCTTTTGCAGGCACCCTTCTGACAGCACTCCTGGTTCCCCGGCCTGCAGCAAAGCAGAGCAGGGAGGATGGTTGCAGTGCTCCCTGTCCCCTGGCCTGCAGCAAAGCAGAGCAGGGAGGATGGTTGCAGTGCTCCCTGTCCCCTGGCCTGCAGCAAAGCAGAGCAGGGAGGGTGGTTGGGGCTTCCAGCTCTTCATCTCACTGACGTCCTCATTGAAAACCTGCTTCTCCATCTTGCCCACAAGGTATGGCACTGCCATAGGGAGCATCAGGGTGAGGGAGGCTCAGCAGCAGTGACCCAAACTCTTGGCATCACCAACTGCATGGAGCTGCTTTGCAGATGCCATCACTTAGCCCTGCCTCTTGGTTCCCTCCTCCTCCTCCACCCTCACCTGCTGCCTCTCGGTTGAGCTCCAGCACGACCAACAAGCTGCCAGAAGCCCCTCAGATCCTGAGAGGAGGAATGGAAGATTAGCAAGGGGAGTGTTGGCAGGGCAGAGGCTCACAGACTGCTTACAGGAGCCCATAGAAGACATGGATTAAGCCCATCAGTCAGTACTAAAGACAGAGTTACAAGGGCTGCTGACCCTCAGTCTGTGCACCCTGCAGGAACCAGACAGTGGCCTGAGACTTTGAGTGACAGCAGCTTGATTTGGGCACACATCTGTGGAGCCCAGGATGAGCAGGATGACTTGTCCTGGCTGCTTCCAGGAGAGAGGCAGCACTGCCATCTCCCCCACTCTGCAAGCCACTGTTTCCCAGCAGCTCAGGGCATGCAGGGAAACAGCTCAGCACAGAAGGGCAGAGGGGACTGCGACCTCCCAGCAGGCAGAGACATTATTTCAACTGCATGGAGAAGGAGAAGCAGAAGAAGCAAAAAGTGTCAGCATTGCCACAGATCTGACAACCACAGCATCCCTCCTGCATGCTGCCCTTCTCAGCCAGGGTTGATTTAATTGTTTGGGTTGGGTTTTTTTTTCCCCCCAAACTCTTTTCTGTTTTGTTTCCAACCCTTTTCACTTTACAATCCCTTCAGCAAAGCTCTGCACCCAGTTGAATCCTCCAATAACCAAGACAAATGGTGTTAGGATAAGTCAGACTCCAGGCATGGCTATCATTAATGTTCTTGTTTTTACTGCAAGCATGCAATATTCACACAATGATTTTAGAAAGCCTACTCTGTCAGCTGATGGAGTCTTCCTAGCTTTGATTCCTGAGAAGGAAAGGGGAGAAGAACAGAGGCTTTCCTAGCTCAGCTTTCCCCTTGTTCTACTGCCTCAATTATATGTGGATTGGGCACAAAACAAAGAGTTTCTGGTCTCTTGGATCTAATTTTTTTCACCACTTTCCTCAGCTTACAGATCTGGGCTCCTTCTTCTTTCAGTCCTCTAGGCCACAAAGGAAAAATGCTCTGTGCAGTTTTTGTTCTCAAATTTATTGCTCATCAGAAGCCTCATACAAGGAAGAAGAAGGAGGGGGCTCCCATGGGCACAGCTATCCCACCACTTTCCTGAGGCTCCCTGGCAGCATGGAGCACCTGAGTTGCAAGCAGAGCTCACCCCTGCTTATGTGGGCATGGTGTTCATAAAGGATGGGTGCCAGGAGGATGGAGACTCCCTTTTGAGAAGGAGTCCCATGGAAAAGACAAGGGATGATGGGGACAAGTTAATGCTGAGGAGATTCCAATTGGAATCTAGAAGACAATTTTCCCACATAAGAACAGTTAGAGATTGGAATCATCTCCCAAGGGAAGCAGTGGATTCCCCTGCATTGGACAGTTTGAAGACTCAGCTTGCCAGGGTGCTGGGCCAGCTCATTTCAACTCCACTACCACCTAGAAAGGTTGAAGAAGATGATCCTTGGGGTCCCTTCCAACCTGGCATCCTGGGATCTGTGATGCTGGGGGCATCAACAGCTGGGCTCCACCCAGAAAAGCTCCACCCAGATGAAACTCCTAGGAAGGTAAACTAAAGGACAAGTAACTTTAGCCAGATAAGCCTGAATCCACAGAAAGGTGACATGGGAGCTCTCAAGGGAGCCTGGAAATGTCAATGACTTCTTCAGCTCCATGGGCAGAGGGCTCTGTCTGAGTAAGTTCATTGCAATGGCCAAAGTTGAAACAAAACAGCTCAGTTAATGCTCTACCCATAATGACTCTACCTGGGTTTGTTATTTTGGTGTCTCACAGTTTTGACATGAAGAACTTCTGGTTCCTTCCCTGCTTGCACCTCTCCAGCACCTCCCAGCAAAAGGAGCATACTCAGGTGTTAGCAATGGCTATAAAGAGCAGCAATTTACCAATCCATTCCAACAAAGGTGAAAGGGATTTATAAAAATCAATCACTAAACCAGCACAACATCTGTTGCCTATGTAGGATCCTGGCTGAAACACACTTCCAAGAGATTCACAGCCCTTTCCCTCCAGCTCCACACTGCTCAACTCCCATCAGAGTGTTTGCAATAGCTCCATCCGTCTCCCAACCATGCCACCAAAAGCCATCCTGGAAGAAATAATGATAGCAAGTCCTGGTGCATTGAAAGTGAGCATTAGCCAAACACTTTGCTCCATATTTTTCTTCCCCTTTTAAGCTGTCTCATCCAAGAAAAGACAGTTAGTTTTATATGGTGCAAGGAGGAGGCAGTTATGTGTCTCTCTGGGGTGGAGACACGTGTGCTGCACAGGCAACCTCCAGATGTTTGTGCCAGCATTGCAGGGAGCCAGGGAAAAATGAGTTGGATATTTAACTGCAGCCTGCCTGTACCCTTCATTCCCTTCCCAAATATCCTTCAGGATTTCTTCAGGAAACTACTGCAGCAATCTCTGTAACCTTTAAAGTGCCACTGCCATAAATCATGTCAAGACAAACTACATACAAGTGTTCTAACCAGAAAAGAGAGGCCTGGTGCACAATTGCCAATTATCAGAGCAGAGGGAATTAATAACTATAAATGACAAGGGCTGTTCTCTAAGGATGCCATCCAGCTCTGTAGAACACTCCCCTCTCTCCTCAGCCCTTTAAAGTGGGGCTCCATGAGCTGCAACCATGGAATCATGGAATTGTTTTAGCTGGAAAAGCCCTCCAAGATCATCAAGTCCAACCTTCAACCTAGCACCACCATGGCCATTAAATCATGTCCCCAAGTGCCATGGCCACAGGTTTCTTGAACACCTCCAGGGATGGGGACTCCACCACCTCCCTGGGCAGCCTGTTCCAATGCCTGACCAATGGTGTGCATAGAAATGTGCAGGAAGCTGCCAGAAGCCAAGAACAGCTCTGGTACAAAGGATGGTCAGACAATTGTCACCCAGCCAGGGTCTTAGCTGTGCATGAACCAATGGAACTCACTGCCTCCCAGCTTTGTGTTACCATCACCTAACACAGCCTAGGTTTCTCCAAGAGGACTGAACCCTCAGCAGTTAACAGCAGACCTTCTACCCAAGCATGCAAACAGCAAGCATGTCTGTCTGATGAGAAAGCAGAGGCTGCTATAGCCTGACCATGTGCCAGCATCCTGAGAGTCACACCTCTAGGCTTTACACACTACCACAAGGTGGGTCTGCTATGCAACAGGCCAGAAGGAGGAAGCTATCACAGATCCCAGCATCTTGTCACGTTGTATGTGCAGGAAACCCAACACCTATTATCTACAAGAAACCTTGCAGAAAGGAATCAGCTGTGGATTTGAGAACATGGAAAGCTGAAGCCTCCACAGCTTTTGACAGTTTGTTCCAATGGCCAAAGCTGTCCTCAGCGAGGGCCAAGCATGCAGAGTGACTATTTCACACCAGCTACTAGCTCCATCAAACAGAAGATGAAGTGTTGCTTTACTGAGCTAATTAATGAAGCTTTTCTAGAAATGCTGGACACCTCGAGTCAGATTCATCAATATGGATTCTCACCCAGGTGTAGAAAAGAGCCAGAAAGTAGCCTTCACATTCTGTGCAGAGAATAAGGTCAGGAAAAGATAGATGAAGGCTTTGCAGACAGATAATCTATGATGGCATAGTTCTGCAGGTTACTTTTAAGCATGGTTTGGTTATTGATGTGTTTATAGCCACCTACTGTACACTGCTAGCACCAATTTATTCTCCAGGAGGGGGTCAAAATTCCAGCAGGGCTTTAGCAGGTGGAGTGTCACTGGAGTGGCAAAAGGACTCTGTGTATAAGGACTATACCAAAAAGTCCTCAGTGTTTTCTTTCACCGTCTCTTAACATCAATATGTGGAAAAGATCTGGACAAACACCACCTTCAGATACTGAGCCTGGCCATGCTAAAACCCAGTGACTGAACTACATTGTCCCAATGGCATTAAAAAGAAAAGAAAAGAAAAGAAACTTAATACAATTCTCTTATAAGAATTTTTAAATAAAGACTTATTTGCCTGATGTTTTTTCTTAATATTAAATCCTTGCACTCCCAGTCCTGTTTCCTTGCTACATTATTAAGAAGGGATTTTAAACTCCACTGGTCAGCTTTGGGATGGCAGTGCAGTGCTAATTTTATTGCTCTTTTCTCTCTGCAGCTGCCAGGAGGGTGGAGACTCCCTTCTTACAAGGAGTCCCATGGAAAAGGCAAGGGGTAATGGGGACAAGTTACTGCTGGGGAGATTCCCATTGGACTCCAGAAGACAATATTTCCCCATGAAAACAGTTAGACATTGGAGTCATCTCCCAAGGGCAGTAGTGGATTCTCCAGCACTGGACAGTTTTAAGACTCATCTTGCCAGGGTGCTGTGCCAGCTCATTTCAACTCCACCATCACCTGAAAAGGTTGGAGCAGATGATCCTTGGGGTCCCTTCCAACCTGGCGTTCTGGGATTCTGAGATTCATTGAGTTTTATTTCCTTTTAAATTTATCATGATTTCTTTTTTTTTTGCCCTGTGTGCCAGCAGCTGCTCAGCTCCACAGTTCTGCTTCAGTGGAGCTTCCCAAATTACCTGGTGAGATGATCAGGTCATTGCCCAGGTGGCTTTGCACAATTAGTGCTTCATCATCTCCCTTTGCAGGAAGAGCTGGAAATCTCTCTCCAACCTCACACTCTTCAACAAGAAGCAGTTTCTAGTCCTGCTGGTTCAAGATGCATCTGAAGCTGACCCAGAAGCTCCTGCACCTTTAATCTCCCTGTATATTTCAGGTCTCAGTGGTCCTCCCTAAATAATAATTGTGCAGTCAAGAGTGCACTCAAATCCATACAAAACACCAAAAGGCAGCTGCTACCAACATCAACCAGCAACAGCCTCCCCTGCTCCCACCCTTTGGGAAGGAGAATGCATTATAAACTAGAGTAGAAAAGTTGACATGACATGCTATAAATGATTGCACTTGGAATTCAGCTAATGATATTTTGCATTACTAAAATATGAGTTTACAATCACTTCTCATCTGAAAGCTGCTCAGCCTTAGCAGTAGGAAGCACAACGTTCGGTACTGGTGTTGCAAGGGCAGCATTCACAGCTTCACAGATTGCATTGGGCTGGGAGGGACCCTCAAAGGGCATCTTGTCCCTCCTCCCTGCAGTCATCAGAGACACCTCCAACTAGATCAGGCTGCCCATGGCCACATCAAAGCTGATCTTGAATATCTCCAGGGATGGGGCCTCGACCACATCCCTGGGCAGCCTGTTCTACCTAGCTCCTAATGGCCAACCTAAATCTTCCCCTGCTCCAGTTTCAAACCATTGCCCCTCATCCTATCACTCCATCCCCTTCTAAATAGTTCCTCTCCAGCCCTCCTGTAGGTCCCCTTCACATACTGAGATGTAGTTAGAAGCCCTCTGTTCTCCAGTTTGAACATCCCCAATTCTTTCACCCTGTCTTCACAGGAGAGGTTCTCCAGCCCTCTGATGATCTTTGTGGCCTCCTCTGGACCTGCTCCAGCATGTGCATGTCCTTCTTGTGTTGTGGGCCACATCATGAGAAGGTAATTGGTCATGGTTGCCCCACAGAGAGACTTGAACATGCACAGCTCCAGCAACAAAGCATTTCTCAGCACCAGCCCTTGGCAGGTCTCAACCTACCAAAGCATCCCTGCACCCCATCCTGGTGCACTGAGAGGATCCAGCCTGGACAGTTTATAATGACCTAGCAAGACACCAGGCTAAAGCTACTTGTGATTTTTGAAGGTAAGTTTTGGGTTATCCAGGAACTTACAGAAGAAATTCCTGTCCAGGCCAGATGAAGTTGCATGAAAAAACAGCAAGCAGCTGGCAGCTGAGAGGGAAGCTCAGACCAAGAACTACGGTGTCAGGTTAAAGACCTTACCACTTTACAGTGAGGTCCTAACTGGGGGTAGGAAGGTTTCTTCTGCAGGGCAGAGCTGGAAGACTGGTCAGGAACTCCATGGATAGGTGGAAATCCAGGGATTGAAATGCAGCACCAGGCTCTGGCCCAGGTTCCTGAGCTGGCTGCAGAACCAGCCTGCCAGAGTTACCACCGCTGCCCTCCAAATGAACAGTTTATAACTCGCTCTCGTTTATCTGTGTCTCTATTGCTGCTATTAATATTTAATGTCTCTGGAGTGCAGGTTCCTCTCCAGCACAACAAGCCCTGCTGCAGCATTAATCAGAGTGTCAGCAGCCCGCAGCTCCGCTCCACGCTCGTGGGTTCCCATGACACACTCCTAACCCGTGGGCTGCCAAAGGCAGAGGGGGACGGGCAGGCTGCCAGCTCCTCTGTGCTGGCAATTCTGTCCTTCCCACTGCAGGGAGGAATGGACAAAGGGTGCAAAGAGAGTGTGCTTTGAATGGAAATCATCACCTGCTTCCCCTCTTCTCTTGCAAGCCCCAAGGTACCCCCTGAGCTCTTGGTATCAGGCTCCAGCGACTTGGAGTTTTGCCAGGCTAGGAGGAGGCAGCACCACAGAATCACACAGAATCAATAAGGTTGGAAAAGACTTCGAGGATCAAAGTCCAACCTGTCACCCAAGACCTCATGACTACTAAACCATGTCACCAAGTGCCACATCCAGTCCTCTATTGAACACCTCGAGGGATGGTGACTCCACCACCTCCCTGGGCAGCACATTCCAATGTCTAACAACTCTCCCCATGAAAAACTTTCTCCTCACCTCCAGCCTAAACCTCCCCTGGTGCAGCTTGAGACTCTGTCCTCTTGTTCTGGTGCTGGTTGCCTGGGAGAAGAGACCAACCCCCTCCTGGCTACAACCTGCCAGTCCCACTCCCAACACAAGCCTGAGTCACAGCTGCAACCTGAACCTGTGGATCCACATCCAGACCTGTGTCCTCAACTGCTCCCTTGATCCCAGGCAGAGGAGTCTGGGAACAAATGAGGAAGAAAAGGACGATTCCTGCTTGCAGTAGTTTCAGGCTATGCCTCAAAAATTTTCATCACAGATCTTGAACAGAAAGTGGTAAAAAGTAACTAAATCACTATTGGGTGTAAAAAGGAAAACAATGATAAACAATCCCATTGGAAAGATAATGGACTTAAGATTTAGTTAGGAAAACAATCTCTCTCTTCTTCTTGCCTATTCACTCTGGGAGATACTAACTTTGTGCTTCTGCTTGACCTTGGCTGCATTGTTTTGGCTAAGTTCTATTGTCTTTCTGCTCCTTTCTCTTGTCCCTTTTGTGTACAGAGACGTAAGGGAGAGGCAGGGAGAGAGAAGCTATTAGCAGCTCCCCTGGTCTTTGACCAGAGGGGTCCTTGTGCTGTTCATTAATTGTAAATACCTGTAAATCTTCTAAATGCTGTACATTTGTACATTTTCTTTGCATCCCAGTGTAGATTGCAGTTTTGCTTGTAAATACAGCTTTCATTTGCTTCCAGCTGAGCTGGTCTGGCAAATTTGATGTTGGGGGGGAAGGATTTTCAACCCACCACACTGCTCAGCTGGAAGAGACAAAGCAGCTCCACAGACTTTTATAGAAGCTCCAAATGGCAGCTTGTTAGAACATGGCTTGGCTTTGCTCTGCCCCCATTAATGACCTCTCCTTCTGCACCCATCACAAAGGTAATGGGGAAAACCCATCAAGAAAAGCTGATGTTTGATGGCATGCTGTTTGCCCTGGTCGTAAGTACCTTCAGGGCCACTTGCTCATTCAGGTAACCAGAGCTCTGCACTTTGATTTAAGCTGAGGGGGAAAGGTACTGCTGAAGGAGAGAGCAGAAGGATCATGAGATGGAAAAAAGGAGCAAGAAAATGGGATCATTATTTTACACAAGCATCGTCTTCTGGACAGCCTGAAATCCCAGGCCCATCACAAAGGGGTTTCTAGCTCTCCCTGGCTACCCAACATCCCTGAAGGGAAGGAGCTGATGCCAGCTCACAAGGAAGCATCCACTGTCTAGAGAAGCTGTGCTGCCACCATGCACACTGTGCACTCCAAAATGCCTTCAATAAGCAATCTCACACCAGCAGTTACACCAGAGAGTGCCCAGGGAGGGAGTGAGTTGTTTTTTTGTATCAGCACAAAAATGGGGACTGAAATTCTAATTACAGAATCACAGAATTGTTTGGGTTGGAAAAGCCCTTAAAGATCATCCAGTCCAACCTTCAACCCAACACCACCATGGTCATTAAACCCTGTCCCCAAGTGCCATGGCCACACATTCCTTGAACACCTCCAGGGATGGGGACTCCACCACCTCCCTGGGCAGCCTGTTCCTGTTCCTCATCACTCTTGCAGAAAAGAATTTTTTCCTTATCTCCAACCTAACCCTCCCCTGGCATGACTGCAGGCCATTTCCTCTCATTCTATCACCTCATATTAGAGACCAACTCCCTCCTCACTCTAACCTCTTTTCATGGAGTTGTAGAGAGCAATGAGGTCTCCCCTCAGCCTCCTCTTCTCCAGGCTGAACACCCCCAGTTCCCTCAGCTGCTCCTCCCCAGCCCTGTTCTCCAGACCCTTCCCCAGCTTTGTTGCCCTTTGTTGATGTGCTCCAGCCCCTCAATGTCCTTCTTGTAAGTGAGGGACCCAAGACGATTAAATGGAAACATTTCTGTCTTTCAGTTTTATTCCAAATAAAAATCTGTGAGCTGAATCAGTCATCTGTAAAAGGAAACTTTAACACTTAAGGCCAGGGATGTAACATTTATGTAGAAGTTTCATCTGCTCAAGCTGAAGTGCACAAAACCCACTGAGCTGCTGTCCCAGAAGCTACACAGTGATGAATCTGCAGAGATTGTGGAGAGGGCACAGAGCAGCACTGCTGGTGCTCCACTGGCCCATCTCCCAGTCATGTGGGATTGCATCTGCAGGGGTGCAGAAGTTCCCCTTTAGCTCTGCAAGGCACAGGGCTGGTTGCCACGAGCAGCCTCGAAGAGGTGAAACTTGTTCTGTTTGTTCTATGGAATAAAAACTTCAGGTACAGTCCTTCTTGGTGGTATTCAGTTGAGTGAAATGCAGTTGGAAAAATTATTCTCTTTCCTCAAAATACACAAACCACCACCCCTCAGCCCCCACCCCCCTTTTTTCTCAGCTGCCAAATCTTGGCCTTGAACTTCAGGGTCGATTTCTCCTTTATTTACTGAAAGCTGACTCTAAAATCTTTCATACAACTGCCAGTCCTCCAAACAATTACTCTGGCTGCAGCATTAGCAATTTGCTGTGTTTTCCATCAGCATTACTCATTTGATGACATATCATCTTTTGCTGTAACAGGCTCCTGGCCTTCCCTTTTCTTTCCTGTCCTCCTTAGTGCTTTTCTATCTACGCCCTCCCAGATTTCATCTCCTGGCCAGGGGGGAATCAGACATTGCAGTTCACTCTCTTCCCAGCCACCAGGAAAAATCAATCTGTGTGTGGCTCCAGCCAGTGCAGGTCTCCTGGAGATACCAGGGGATTAATAGCATAATACCAATCTACTTTGTAGCTTCATGAAGAAGACCAACAGTGCAAAGGGATTTTTAAGGCTGGAAATGTTTAAATTAACATCCCAGGGACAGTGGGAAGTGTCTATGAATCATCTCATACCCAACAGTGAGATTAGAGCCAGAAGGCAAAGAAACCAGCCTGGAGCTGAGTGTTAGCTATGAGCCCTCTCCCTAGAATCACAGAATCACACAGAATGGTTTGGCTTGGAAGGGACCTCCAAAGGTCATCCAGTCCAATCCCTTCTGCAGTCAGCAGGGACATCTTCAACTAGATTAGGTTGCCCAGAGCCCTGTGGAGCCTTCACCTTGAATATCTCCAGGGATGGGGCCCAACCACCTCCCTGGGCAACCAAAGGAGCAAACTCTGGATCTCTTACCAAGTATCAGTGGCAAGGAGACCACCTTCATAGTTCACACTCCTTGTTCCAGCCCAAGCCCTGCCTGTTTTACTGCACAGAAACAGCCACCTGCAGTGTCCTTTTGAAAACAGCATCCACTGGTCAGTAAAGAGCCTTCTGTTTGCTTTCAGACTTCCTGCTAGGCTCTCATCTTCTTGAAGAGATTTGCACAGCTTTGGAACACATCAGATTTCGTTTAAGCAAAAGATTTGCCACATGTGCTTGGCCATTAGAGGCACAAGCAGCAATGCTCTTAGGCTCCTCAGTGCATGGATGTCTGTCCATAGGAGGGCTTGGCTAAGAACACGTGCGAGGCTGCTGTTGTAAGCTGCTGCCCAGGCACCTCCAAGATGCCTGCTTCCAGACAGGTCTGGGGCAGAGGCTCTTGCACATCAGGGGTTCCATTTGGCAGTAATTTTTTATCCCCAAAATGTAGGTTTTCAGTAGCACATCAGCTGCCTGCAATTAACCTTTGCTGCGTCCTGCTGCTTACTACAACCAGAAGCCAGGCTTGCTCCCCAGGTCTCCTTAGAGATTTCCCCAGAGATGTCTCCCAGAGAAAGAAAAAGAAAGTTGGCCCTATTCCAGCTACTGCCAATTTAGAAAAGAGAATAGCAGTAGCAGCCAATTTCTTTTCTGCCTAGGTGAAAACCTCAGCCAGACCTTGTTGAATTTCTGTGCCTTTCCCCCACAGCTGATGTTGGTGCTAGAAGGTCTGTGTGCATTGGTGGCATACAGAAGTGGACACAAAACAAGCTGTTGGTAGGGGAGTTAACTTCCCCCTGTGCTCTGAGATTTATAGATTCAGAGAATGGTTTGGGCTGGAAGGGACCTTAAAGATCATCCAGTTCCAAACCCCCTGCCATGGGCAGGGACACCTCCCACCAGCCCAGGTTGCTCAAGGTCTCATCCAACCTGGCCTTGAGCACCTCCAGGGAAGAGGCAGCCACAACCTCCCTGGGCAACCTGTTCCAGTGTCTCTCCACCCTCACTGGAAAGAATTTCCTCCTAATCTCCAGCCCAAATCTGTCCTCCTGAAGCTTCAATCCATTTCCTCTCATCCTATCACAACAAGCCCTTGTCAAAAGTCCCTGCTTCACCTTTCTTCACAAACAAGCCTCTCACAAAGTCTATTTTCCAAAGCAATTCAGTGCTGGTGGAAAAAAGGACCAGTGTCAGCCCCAAGCATGGAAGTGCTGCTTGGATGCCCAGACCTGCAAGCTGTGAACAGCCAGCTCTGGTTCAGCCTATGCTACATCCAGAGGCACACAAACAGCTCAGTCAGTCCCATCTCTGCACAACCCACCCTGACAGCTCTAAAGTCAAATGCTGGGAGGTTAGAGGCAGTGGTTGCACAGTTCCAGGCACCCTTTTGGGGTGGTCCCCTCAAGTGCACAGCCTCATCTCCCCCAGATGAGATGCCATCATTCTCTCTGTCTACTGATTGGAAATGGCAATGACCCTGAGCTGCTGTGGGCTTGCTGCCAAGGCAGGAGCCCTGCAGTCCTACCACTCTCCCAGCCTCACTGTAGCACTGCAGACTCCTACCACCCACAGCCATCAACTCCTAACCCCTCCCCTCAAAACCTCTCCAGTGTTGCCTGCAAACATAGGTTATCAAAATAAATAAACTCACAAGGCAGCAGACTGTGATGTTGCCCCTGCACACTGCTCTTCATGGGCTGTCAAAGTCTGGGCAACCAGGGAGCCACTTGCTGCATGTAGAGCTCGGGATTCATAGCTCATAGAATGGTCTGGCTTGGAAAGGAACTTGAAGATCAGTTAGCTCCAGCCCCCCTGCCATAGGCAGGGACACCTTCTACTAGATCAGATTGCTCAAGGTCTCATCCAACTTGGCCTTGAACACTGCTCCACAACCTCCCTGAGCAACCTGTTGCAGTGCCTCCCCACTTTCAGTGTGAAGAAGCAAAAAATCTTATTTTTCTGTTGGGTTGACAATTAATAATGTCAACTCCTACCTCCACAAATGTATTAGCCAAAACAAATGCACACATATAGACACCTCCTGCTCTTGAGAGGGTGTTTGAACACATGCAACACTGCACAGCAGGCAAAAGCTTGCAGAGGAAGTGTGTCTAATTAGCCAGAACATGGACTGGAAAGCTCTGAGTGGCTGTGTTTCCATACCCCCAAATTAGATTCACCAGGTTACCTGCAATGGGCAGGATGATTTTTAAAGCATTCCTTTGAGGCAGATAAAAGGTAACAGAAATTATTTCAGTGAAGTGCTTCAGGCTATGTAGCTGAAAGAAGCTTTTGTCTCCTTTCCACCCAAGTCAAAACAGAAAGCAGCCTCTACATCCCCTTTCCTCCTCCCCAAGCACAAGGGTCATGGTGGGGGCTCAGCAGACCCCCAGTCTGTAGGGCTGGTCCTTACCTGCTGCAGGTCTCAGCACACTGCCTGGCTCTTGCAAACTCCAGCTCAGAGCACTTCACTTCCAAATCAGCAAATGCCTAAACTAGAGATCATTGATAGGACTCATGATGCAGAGAGACTAAGAGATGGTTAGACAGGTTTAAAGAAGCTAATCAGTTTTGTCTACACTGCTGAGCTCAGCACTAGACCTTCTGTCTGCTTCCTGAGCACCAGAGAGAGATGTCCTTGGGGATCATCAGGAAATGAGGACAGCAAATCTTTCCTTCTGCTCAGCTCTGCTCTTCATGGAAAACTACAGTGAGAGCTGTGCCATCAGCAGTGTAGCAGCCTGATTTCTTCCCCTGGAACAGGCCAAACCATGGCTGTGCTACTGCAGGGCAGCCCTGCCTCATGCTGCCCTTCTCTCTGCTCTGCAAAAACCCAAGCAAAAGACAAACATCATCAACCTTGCTCCCCTCCAAGCCCATGAGCTGAGCCCTAGTGTTGAACTCATCTCCTACTCGGCCTGAACTCACTGGAGTACAGAAAGGCCAAAGTTCAGAGCAGCAACAATGCAGAAATCAGAAATTAAGAAGGAAGAAATGGGAAATAACAAAATCAATGGGAGGAAAGGGAATAAGAGGAGAAACCATCATCACAACAGCAACACACAAAGGCAGCCTTATGCAATAAAAACTCAGAAAGCAATAGACTCCATACAGCCCCCATTATGCAGGGAGGCTGCATACAGCCCCCATTATGCAGACCTATTATGCTGGGTCCCAATTCCCAGTCAAATCCACCCAATCCCATTTTGTATCTGCACGCTCCTGGCAGAAAAATAAGACTATGAAAAGAGGTAGCTTGCTTTGCAACACTGAATATCTCCATTTTCCTTCACCAAGAAGGCTCTGGCATCAATCAGAGGACAAAGCCATTAGACACGATTTGTTTATTCCAATTAGTGACAAGTCTGTGTCAAAACATCAGCTCCCCATAGCCCTGATCTCAGAAGAGGTTTTGAGGCAGAATGATTGATTGAGCTGCCCACAGTCCCCTATTGACTTTAACAAGCTTTGGACTGGGCTGCTCAAGAAACAATCTCAGCTTTACAAGGCTCATCTCCTGTCAGAGCAGATCTGCCTCCCTCCTGGTCCCCTTTGAGCACTAGCTCCAGCCCCTGCCTGCTGCCAGCATGCACCAGCATGTGGGAATAAGGCTTCCCCAAGGATCCACCCCACCTGGTACAGCTTTTACTTCCTCAGAGCTAAGCAGGTATTTTTTAGAAGTGCCACCTGAGATGTTTCATCTCACTAGGGCCACTCTGGTCCCCATGAGGGCCAAAAGATCTGTGCTGGGTGTGCCCCTGGCAGTCAGCTGCTCACCCAGACTTAGCTCTCCACAACAGCAAACGAGCTCCTACCTTGCTTGGAACACCCTGAGCTATTTCATAGGGGGTTTGGTGAGAACCTCCACTGCTCCCTTTCTGCAGCCACTTCTGAGAGGCTCATGCACACATCACTGCACAGCAGCTCAATGCCACGCTCCCAGCACTCAGGGTTAATTGGCCCTTACCATCTCTGGGGCTGCTTCCTCCTTTAATAGCCAATTAGACCTTATTAGCTGCGTTGTCATTCACATCCAAGGCTCCCAGCAGCAGTCCAGGAGCTACAGATCCACCTCAGTCACCCTTCTCACAAGGCTGCATGACCCTTTACATCACAAGATGACCCTTCTGCTTAGCTTGGGACCTCTTGGCTCCAGTACACCTTCTGGCCAGAAGCTCACCAGGGAGAACATCACCTGCAGGGAGCCTAGATGGAAGATCCAAGGAAGGTGTGACCCCTCAGGAAGAGACTGGTCTGCTCAGTGGCTTCTAATGGCCCTCAGTAAAATGGCAAACCCCTGTCTGCTCATAGCCATCTGCCAGAACGTGCTGACATTCTGCAGCAGGGATCAATAGAAAGAGGGCTAGGTAATGGCAATTGATTTTACACATGTAATGAACTTGTTGAGTCTCTGATTTGGCCATCAGTAAGCGTTCACTTTATCGACCTGAAGAACAAGGGGATGCTTTGTTCTTCCCTTCCAAAAAAAGCAACCATTTGCTAACAAGAGGTGCCCTGGCTCCTTCTTCATTATCTCTCTGCTCCACCTTTCCCTCCTCTGCTTTGCCCAGCCACAGCTGAAGCTCTCAGAGAGCAGCATGGCCCATTTCATCCTGCCATCCCAGCTCTGCTCACACACTCTCAGATCCACAGGCTTCTCTTACCACAGAAGGTTTCATATTCCCCCCAGCAGATCTCCCTCACTGCACCAGATGGACTTTCCTCCTTGCAGAAGCCCGATGCAAAATGCTTCTTTGGAAAGGTGGAGGATCTCTACAAGCATCAGCTGCTATCCTCTGCCCCACCTTTTGTTCCTTTAAACATGTGGTAGTCCCTCTGATCCACCTCAGTTCAGTAAGGCCAGAGACAGATGATCTCCTAGGCTTCTCTGCAGGAGTGATGAACAAAGTCTGCCACACTCCTGCTCAGCTGGAAAGCTGGGAGAGGACTTGTGCAAGCTTCTAGTCTCTTTGTGTTTTAAACACACATCTCCCCACTATCCCCAGAGCAGACAGCTCCTCTGCTTAGGGTAACAAGGCCACTGAGGAACTGGGAAGAGGTTTTCAAAGGAGGCTGCACTGGGGAGGAAAGCTTCCTCCTCTGACTTCACACAATAACACTCCACTAGCAGGTTTGGGAGCAGCACTGCCAAGATCCATACAGTGATAAAAAAATCCCAACAAATCTCCAACCTCTTTGACCTGTATTTGGTTCACACTTTCTCTGCAAAACAATGAAGGCTGCAGCACTCCATTTGTGTTGCAAAACCAGACTCTTGTCACTGTGTGGTGATGAGTTACAGCAGAGCTGTTCCTCTACCTCAGACACAGGATCTTTGCAGCAAAAGGATTGCTACGTGCAGCCAGATGAATTTATCCTGAGGAAGATCCACATTAGCCAGCAGACAGGAGGCATCATGCTCCTGAGCATGCTATATATAAAGGGGATGACTCCATTTATTGCATAAGCTGGATGCTAGCACATGGCAGAGCTACACACTTAGGGTGGGAGCCGAGGAAACCTTTGCCATTGGGAAATTAAAACAAGGTCCCTTTGATGGCAAGCCCCAGGGCATCCTGGCTAACAACCCAAGGCTTTGCCCTCAGTGTTTTCATAGATTCATAGGGGGATTTGGATTGGAAGAGACCTTAAACATCATCCAATTCCACCCCCTCCATGGGCAGGGACACCTCCCACACCTCCCACCAGCCCAGGTTGCTCAAGGGCTCATCCAACCTGGCCTTGAACACCTCCAGGGAGGGAACATCCACAACCTTCCTGGGCAACCTGCTCCAGTGTCTCCCCACCCTCACTCTAAAGAATTTCTTTCTAATCTGCAGTCTCAATCTGCCCTCCTCAAGCTTCAATCCTTTCCCTCTCATCCTGTCACTACAAGCCCCTGTCAAAAGTCCCTTCCCAGCTTTATTATAGGCCTCTTTCAGTGACAGGTTTTAGTCAGCATCTGTTTCTCAGGTCATGTCTTTGGTCTACAAGAGGCAAGACTTCATACTGTCTCCAGCAGCTGTCACATCCAACATCTGGGTGGATGCAAGTAGCAAGACACACAAAAAACTGGAGAGGAAAGCAGCACTTGTCCCTGCACTCACTAGGAAAGGTCCTATGTGTGCCTATCTCAGAGTGATATCTCCTGGACCTTTGGCATCAAGATGTGTGTGAAGCAGCCACACACAGGTCAGAGCAGCTCCCCAGTACACCATGCATTTGTTGAAGGAATGAACAGACCACACAGAACGACTTCACCCCAGTGGTGAAGCCTCTGCTGTGGTGGTCTCCTGTCCAGGTCCCATCCAACTGCCCTCTCAGGGCACTTCATGTTGGACAAGACCACACCCTGAGGCCATGCAGCTTTAGGCAACACCATCAGAAGTGTCTGGTTTGAAAAACAGGGCTGAAGGAAAGATGTGAGAGAGATTGAATTAGAAAATGATTTGCAGTAAGGAAAGATTCAAAGGCTTATCACAGATAAGATTAGGCCAGGACATAAGTCCTCCTAAGGGGGTCTCAGGAAGGTTGCACTCACAGTTCTGTGTCTATACAGGGAGAGATGAAGCAGGGCACCCAAAACTATAAACCCAAAGATGTTTAAATCAGAAGGGATCCAAGGGATGATAATAACGTGCTGGGAAGGATTTGTGTATCAACATCTACCCGGGGGCTGAAGAAACACAACATGCTTTTGCTAGGAAAGAGGCAGCTAAAACTGACACGTAAAGAAGGTAGGAGACACTGGGAGAGCAAGACAGCTCCACCATAAAGTGCAAGAGAAAGTCACTTAGTGGTGAAGAAGAATGGCATTAGAAAGAAGAAATGAACATTCAGCTATGGAAATGGGACATTGTTTCATGTAACAAAAAGCAAACTTGGGTTTAAATTAATTCTGCTTCCACAGAACATGGGGATCATTTCAAGCAGCAGTTTCCAGAGCTAGGCTTGTGCAGAGACCTCCTCCAGAAGGTTCTGAGGATCAGTTTGCAACAGCCCATGTGGCCCAGAGAATTCATTCATTGGCTGATGATGGAGGTGCAGGCTGTGCTGTCTGAGCCTAGGTGTCATCCTAACATCAGGTCTCAAGGGGCACTGGACCCTGCTTGCACCAAGACATACTCCCAGAGCACAGTCCAATACAATTCCTGCTACCACCAGAGCAAACAGGCCCTTCTGGTTTTGTGGGCACACCTCAGTGCCTGGCTCCTGCAGGCAAGCAGCTGCTGGCCAGCCTTGCTCCTCTGGCTCCTCTGCCCTGCTCCACTGCAGGTCATTTCACACATGGACACCCAGCATCAGCTCACACTGCCTACCCCAGGCTCTACTCCATTCACACCCACACCTGTCCTGCAGCATCCCCCCCAGCTTGGAAGGCAATTTCATGCTCACATGGTGCTGTTTTCTGCCCTGGGTGTGCAGGCATGCTGGAGGATCCCATGCAGTTGCTATCAGATGCTCAGAGTGGCAATGGCTCAGCACAGATAGCATTCACACATAATGTGCACAGAGCAAACTGCTCCCCACTTCCACTTACTGCCCCCAAACCCACCCCCACCCCCTGGCACCTGCTGCTTGGCCCTTTGCACCTCCACTCAGTGCTACCACAAGTTTCCATTGCGTGTTGCTAACAGCCCAGCCAGATTTCCACACCTTTCAGTCATGATGGACAGTACAGCAGACCAGGACTTGGGAGATGTAGGTGCTAATTTGAGAGCTTGCTACAGGCAATTCCTTTCATTTTCTCTGTGCCTCTGCTTCATATCTAGGTGGTAAGAACAAATGTTACTGTCAAACCAAAAGTCTATCCAATAATTCCTGCTAATAGCCTCCCAGCCTTCAGCAACTCTCAGGTTAGCAAACTTCTGAAAGTGATGTTGCTTATATATTTAACAACTCTTAACTCCTTTTCTCATCCCTCTGATTGCTCACTTTCTCCTGAAATCCATGAAAACTTTCTGTACTCACAACATCCTTTGAGCTCAACAAATCAATCACCAGCTGCCCAACAACAACATCCTGCTGTTTGCTCTGAGCTCTGCTCCTGTCAGCCTCCTTCAGCACCCTCTGGTTCTCCTACCACATTCACAGAATGATTTGGGTTGGAAAGGACCTTAAAGATCATCCAGTTCCAACTCCTTGCCATGGGCAGGGACACCTTCCACTAGAGCAGGTTGCTCAAGGCCTCATCCAACCTAATCTTGAACACCTCCAGGGTGGGGGCATCCACAATCTCCCTGGGCAACCTGATCCAGTGTCTCACCACCCTCACTGGAAAGAATTTCTTTCCAATATCCAGTCTAAAGAAACACAAAGCAACTCATGCTCCCCACCTTTCCCATTCTGCTTTCCTCCAACACAGACATTGCCTCTCACTACAAACACTGCCCAGTAAGGGGCAATGAGGGTGCCCCATCCCAGCTGGAAATCCTGGGGGTCACCCTAAGCCAGAGCAGGTCACCTGTGCACACTTGTCCCATGCAGACACAGGCTCCCCTGTACACTCAGGGCTGGCAGAGGCTGTCCCAGGCACAGGCTCCCCTCTGCACCACACCACAGCCCAGTCCAGCCCTGCTTGAGACTGATGAATTGTTGCCTGCTCTGCTGCCTGACTCCCTGTTGGGTTATCTCTGCGGAAATGCAATTTGTTTGCTGATATCAAAACTCTGCTTCACACCTGAGGGATTAACACTCTGACAAAATCATTAGAAGCCTGATGGAGTACTGGAGGCCACCTGAGTTTGCAGAAAATTCATTCTTCAGCCTAATGAATGTCTTTTTTCCAAACCACTCCAACAGCAACATCCTTGCTCCTCACCTCACACCAGACCAGCCAGAAACGCACACTCCAGGGCTTGGCTTGCTATTAGAGCTTCCCAAGGGGCAAACAGTGCCTGAGAAGCACAGAGGTACAACACCAATGCCAGGGCATAGGGCTCCCTTTCTGGCCCTGATGTGGCTGGGGAACAAATCCCACCCCAATGCATCAATCCCCCCACCACGGGAACGCATTCCACTGCTGCATCTCAAATCCCCCCCCAAGTGCATCAACCCCTCCACCCCGGGAATGCATTCCACTGCTGCATCTCAAATCCCCCCCCAAGTGCATCAATCCCCCCACCCCGGGAACACATTCCACTGCTGCATCTCAAATCCCCCCCCAAGTGCATCAATCCCCCCACCCCGGGAACACATTCCATTGCTGCATCTCAAATCCCCCGCCGCGGGAGGATCCCAGAGATACGCAGCAGCCGGCGCCAAGCCTTTCCCTGCCGCTCTTTCCTCCCTCCCATCTACCCCCTCATGCATCCTGTTTCCCTCAGGCACTCTTCACAGGAGACAAAACACTCCTCTTGTAGCTCTCCCCACTGCTCCCGGCGAGTTGCTACTCCCGGGTGACGTTCTGAACTGGCAGTGAGTCACTGTCACTCCTGGGGAAGGGAGAGAAAGGCGACCTTCCTTTTGCTGATTCACTGCCAAAACCCCCACGTAATGCAAGCTGTCTGCTCCACGTTAAAGCCTCCTTTCCACAGCAGGCTGGAGAGAGAGGATTTATTTTATTATGGGGTTTTTTTTTTCCCCTATTGCCCTGCACCAAGGTGACACCATCACACAGCAATCTAAGAGACACTGAAATTTGCATTTCAATTTGAATTCATTCTTATGGTTGGGATGAACTCCTGAAATACCTCTTCAGGTGTGGTTAAGGAGCAGGCTTTGCTGCTACACACACACACAGAGGTATTTTTAGCCTTGATCCTTACACTAGAGAAAAGTCACCCTTTTAAAAGAGCAGTTTTATTGCCAAGTGATATTAGCACAATGAAGAAAATCACTCCTCATTTTTATAAATTATCTCATCATCTGCAACTAATTAGCAGCTGCTGGAAGCTGGGAAGTCTCTCCTCCCCCTAGAGAGACTAGCTCCAAGCTATGCAGAACTCCAGCATCCCTGCTGGTCAAGGAGTTCATAAGAAGCCTTCAGCTGGCTCCAGCACAGGTCCCACCAGGTGAGAAGCTGTGCCAGCCCAGCACCTCTGCTGTGAGGAATCCTTGTGATGCATCTTAGCTGGAAAGTTTATTAAAATCCAATCTAATCAAGCTGTTGCAACTCTCCATTCTCCTTACCCTTGCTCCCAGGCACTTGTGCCTCTGTCTCTGCCACTTTAAATGTGTCTATAAAAGTGAAACGAGCAAGCAGCCAACAGCTAAATGGCACTTGATCAGAAGAAAATGTATACCCTGGTGTATAGCAAACTGCTATTAAGTTGGGGGGTGGGAGATAGAAGAAAATAATAAGCTATAAATGGGCAACCAAATAAATCTCCTGCTGCACCAAGTGAGAGCACATCTGGTTAGGTGCCACCTCCAGTTAGTTGTGAGCAAAATATTTATTTGTCACCGAGTACCTGGCAGCAGGAGCAGGAGGGGTTGCTGCTTGCAGAGCAGTGTTCCTCTCACTGCCTCCCTGCCTGCCCTTGGAGGCAGCAGCAAGTGCTTGCCTGCCCTCTTCAATCCTGATCTGAAAACACCCAGCCATTGAAACCATCAAGCTGGTGGACCCCAGGCAGCACTGAGCAAGGCTGTGGCACTACCCATGGCTTGTAGGTCAGCTCCAGCTCACTCTCTGCTGCAAGGACATGGGCTCAAGCTTGTAAAGCCATCTCCTCTCCACCAGAACCTCTAAGTTTCCATCCCTGCCTTGAGCCCTAAGAGGGTTAATAAGGCAGCAGACAATACCCTAGAGCCTCCCAAACTATAAATACCAGAGGACTTGCACACCTCTGATCCCTGAGAGCACCTTAATTTAATACAGAGAGCTTTGGCATTAGGAGAAAATGCGATTTGGGACTTAGAAGTCCCCGAGGGAAGAGCTCCTCAGAGAGGGGCACCATTGCAAAGGGGATTATCACTATAATCATGAGATTAGTTGCATAATCCCAGCCTAAAAGAGAGTTTTTGTCATCTGCAAGATGCTCAGCACCCTCTCACTTTCATGGAAAGAGAGCACAAAACAGGGTCAGATTGACTTTGAGGAACAATGTGTGGAAAGAGGAACCCAATTCAGCCAACATTGCTCCTTACAGTCCCCCTCAAAGCTGTCAGTGGGTTAGAGTTTTCCTGAGTGAAGGCTGCCTGGCTCACCTGGGGCTGGCCAGCTCTTGCTCCCCTCTCACAGCCACACAGCACATACACACTGATTTTTTGTTCCCTCACAATACTACTCTGCTTCAGAGCCCTGCACCACAACCACAGCTATCAGACCCTGCTGCTGTTCACCAGACAGAAGGAATCCACTTGGTCTCACCACTCAGCCATTGATGTCTTGGCTAGAAAGATTCAGCTATTAACTGAATATTCACTACCTGGGAGAGATTTGCTGGGAAGGGAAAGGCAGGGTCTGGTATTTCTCATGGAAACAGCTCTCTCTTACACACAACCCAGATGTAGCCTTGGCTGAATTCTGCTGCCAGAATCAGATGGCAAAGAGAGGAGAGGTGCAAGAATAAGGAATGCCTGCATTTAATTTCACTGTGAGCAAAAATTTCCCCCCTCCAGCCCACTATAAAACTGGGAAGGATGTTCTTGGTGGTTAGAAACTTCTGGCCAGTGAGCTAGTAACACTCTTCCCTGTGGCACTGGACAGCTTTCTTGACTCAGCTCTAGTAGAGAGAGCTATAAACCCAGCAGAGAAGCAATGATATTCCAGCCATCAAGAGTGAACCCCCATGAACTACCACGTTTCACAGCAGAGCCTGCACTCTGGCAGCTCCCTGAAGACCAATCAGCTTTAGCCCTGAAAGGTTGCACTGACCCTTGGAGGCAGAGCAGGTGTGGATGCTCATCCCTGCAGCACACACTCCACTACATTTCTGCTCTGCTTTCCCTCAGGAGAGCTGCAAAGAAAAAAAAAAAAAACAAACCCAAGTGGCCAGTAACCTGTTGCACAGTTCCCTGCAGGTGCTGGTGGCAGCTCAGCACAGAGAGCCAGTTCTGCCTTTTCAAGCACAAAAAAAAAAAAACCCAAACCTGGATTGTTTCCAGACAGGGGAATGAGGAAAGAGCAAAGAATAGAGCCAGGACTTTTACAACAAAACTGCACAGCTATATTCAGCAAATGACTGCTTTGCAGAAGGGCTTTAGGTGTTAGTCATCCAGATGCTTTCTTGCATTTCTTCTGGAGTTTTGCTGTGATTTGGCAGATTTTTTTTTTTAATTTTATTTTTGTTCTAGCTTCACCTGTCCATGTTAGAAAGCATCCATGCTTCATGCTGGAGGTGGCTGGCTCTAGTAGCAGGAGAAGAAACTCTCAAAGCCAGTGTTCTTGTAAAGCAAGCCACCAAATCTTTCTGAGGTTAATTAATTCCATGCTTAGTGGCACCAACTGCTCAAAGCCTCTCTGTGCTGCTAGCCAGTGCCTGAAAATGCTTCCCACTTCCTTGCAATGCAGTGGACAGTCCCAGGACAACAAACAACCACCAGGCCATAGCAGTTTGCCATCCAAAAGGGCAGGAGCCATGCAGTTGAGGAAGAGGAGAAATGAAGGCAGCAGAGGGACAACGACCAGCTCAGAGCCATCTCTAGCAGCACTCAGCTGCCTCAAGTGTTGGCATTTTCAGTGTCTTCCTCCTAAAAGGTCCCCATAACAGTGCAGAGCTTGGGAGACTGAAGGTGTCTGCCAAGAGACCTCTTTGTGAGTGGCTTTACTGAGCCCTCCTTGCTGCTGCACTTTGCAGAGGCACTGACTCTGCTGCCAAGAAGCTCCTGTGGACCATGAATGCTAGAGCTGGCTGAAAATGACCAAGAGGCTCCTACTTGATAAACAGTGACTGCTCTTCCAGAGCAATTACAGGCTATTAAGGAAATGAGACGTGTTAGGGAGGAAGGAAGAAAAGAAACAGAGCCTGTATTTATTTACAGAGGGATCTGCACTGGCTCCATCCCTCTCTAAGCTTCACATGCTTGACAAGACAGACACAGGTGAACTTTGGAGTCTGCTGCCTTCACTTCATTTCCTTTTCATAAAGCCAAGTACAGTGGCCACAAATTAATTTTGCTCTTTCTCTTTCTGGGCTTACCTTGAGATGCCCTGATATCACTCAGGCAGAGGGGGAGGCTGGAGTTAGTTTCATGTCAGTCTAGAAAGATCTCACACAGCCCTGTGCAGCCGCAGAACCTCAAACACCTACCAGAGGTAGCTCTGCTGCTGAGATGTGCAGCACCTTCATGCTCACATCCCATACCTCACTTTAATTTCCTGAGCTGTTTGTTCCTTCTCCCTCTAGCTATCCGGCAAAAAGTAAAACATCTGGCAGGATGCTGTTTTAAATTTGTTTCTTTGCTGGCCTTTGTGCTCACAGCTTGTAGCTCATTTCCTATCACTTATGGAGAACTTGCAGAGTTCACAGATGAAAGACAAACAGCCACACAGCTTAGTGCAGATGCCAGCATGGAGAGGCCAAGAAGATGGCCCCAAGAGGCTGGCCTTCTCCTCCCTTGGTGGCTGTTGCTGCCCCAGAAAGGCAGCAATGAAGCACTGAGAGACAGCACTTCCCTAGGATGCTCCCACATCAGTCCATGGGCTCTGGACTCCATTCCTCACAGAAAGAGCTGTGCCTGGTTTCTGCTCAGGGCAAGTCATAAGGTGCTGCAGGCACTCTGTATCCCCTTCTCCAAGCATGGCTGCACATTCCTCACCTATCCACATCCAGTCTCTTCCTTTCATTTTGCTCCCAATGCCAACAATTTTACCAGAAGGGTTTGCAGGGCTTCAGGGACTCAAAACACACAGAAATAGAAAACAGTAACCTAGAGACAGGGAAGGGAGGGAGTTCAAAGTGCTTTCCTGCTAAATGACAACCCAAGCTGCCTGCAAATAAAACTCTGGAGCTCATCAAGCAACTCTGGCCACTGAGGGTGCTTAATAAAGATTACTTCTCTATAGCTCCACTTGCCTGAGGCATCATTTGTTCCTAACGAGAAGTTCCATGGGATTTAAATGCATGAGAGAGGAAGAGGCTTTTCAAACACAGCCATCACAATGAAAACAAGTTTCTGCTCCAAAACCCAAGTGCTTAGACCCTTATCCTACCCTGATAAAGCTCCTCAGCCATGCCAAGCTGGACCACCAGGCTGCTTGCTTTCTGCCAGAGTCAGTAGGCAGCTATCCCATAGCATTAACCCTCAGGGATTGGTCATGCTGGGGACTTTGAGGCATGCTCTGCTGAGAGCTGTAGTGCTTGGACCACCCCTTGCTGCCTGGGCAAAGCCACTGCAGCCTTCCCTGGCCCCCAAAGCCCAACACCAGCTTCTGCACTGAAGCAGCACAACTGGAGCTGCTGAAGCATCCACAGTGACTATTGCTAAGGTCTTGCAGCACTTGTGGAAAATAATTCATTGCCCACATGAGCTCCTCCTTTGCTTTGTCTTCTATGATCACTGAGATCAGGCTCTTTCTGAGCACATCTGGAATGACAAAGGACTTCTCCCCACGGTACCAAGGCCCCCAGTGAAACAAGCATGCCAAAAAATTCCACTGAAATGGATAGAAACACAACAGATAATAAATGCTAAAGGTCTGCAGCTGCCAAACTATCTTCTGGGCAAGGGATGTGGAATAAAACGTTCTGAAGTGCCAAAACCAAACAACAGGACAGACTTCTGCTGCTGGTGAAAAGGGAAGGTGTGCAGGAAAGCTGAACACACCCTGGAAACCACTCTGCAGGGTGAATGACAGAGTGTGACTAGGGGCATCCTGCATCAGATGCCCATGAGCCAGAGCTGGTACAAAGTGGAGGCTATCAAATGTGCTGTTGAACACCCTGGCATGCACAGAGGTGCCTCTGTGAGCACAAATTCTCTAAGATGCTGGCAACTACAAAACCCTCTAGCAGCGAGATGGGGCAGCTGATTCTATCAGCTACAGGTTAATAAATTCTTCTTGCTGAGCAGAAGAATCACAAATCATGGCTGGGAAGGGGGTGGAATCTGCAATGAATGTGGAGAACCTCAGACAAACCCAAGCTGACATCACATTATGACTTTTCAGACTTCATTATCCCTTGGGCTTGGCAAGAAGATCACAGAAGTCTTAAGCTCATGTGGGATGAGCCTCAGGCTAGATCTCAGACATTCATCCCGGCCTGCACCTGTATAATATGAAGAATAATTCCAGAGGACATGGCACATACAGGCCAGCTCCAGTGAGCCTGTTCTGTGCTACAACCAGGAGAGTGAACAGCAAAAGAAAAAGATCTGGGCTAACAGAGTCCCTTCCTCACCTTCTTCCTGCTACCCCAGCTCTAATTTCCTCCCTAAACACAATTTTACCAGCATCAGATGCAAGAACCTTCAGCATTTGTAGAGACCAGACTGTCAGGACAGGCCCAGGAAAACATGGAAAAATACAGGATGGGAAGGCTCTGGTTCAGCTCTGCCTGCTGGCCAGTTTTATACCTGTCCTGGTAACTAGAAGAGCTCCCAATGATATAATAATCACAGAAGACAGATTCCTTTGAAGAGGTAGGGGCATACTCCAGAGAGCTTACCCATGGACTCCTACAGGGGCTGGAGTTTGGTCTTTGGATCTCCTGAATCCCTTCTCAGACTCCTAACCCAGCAATGCCTCTGGAGTTGAATTCTCACTCCAAACTGCCTGAAAATCCTTAAATTTTCTGAGTACAGAACATGAGATGTTCTGAAGCTTCAGAGTTACAGGACTGAGAGAAGAATTAAGCCCCATCCCTCCTTGTGCACCTCACATTCGGACCCTCTCCTCTAAGCCATGTGCCCCTCCTGCATGCCATAAGCTCCTGGGCTCAGGTGCTGGCTCCAGCAGCCAAAAGCAGAGTCCAGGAGTGCTGAAAGATGACTGCTGAGCACCTGGATCAGGCCCTTTGCTCTGAGGACAATTTTAGAAGCATCTGGAGCAGTTCTGCTTTCATGACCATCACTGAAGAGAGACAGGTCAGAAACACATCCAAGATGACAACTGACATCTGCATGAAGCCAGGTGGCCAGCTGAAGTCAGCTAAGAGCACCTAGCTGCTCTTGCCACAGCTCTGCTCCTGCAGAAGCAGCTAATCAGTGCCCATTAATAATTATGAGACTCCCTCTTCCAAATGAAATTGGAGCCCTCCAGATTTCCAGCACTCTCTCTTTTCCTCCTAAATCCAGCAGGAGTTTGTTCACTCCTTTCCAGCACTCAAGGAGAAGGAGATGAGAAGTTATGGTTGAGGTAAGGTCTTCACCAACCAGGGGATTCTGTGAGAGGTCTGACTACATTTACCCCAGGCAGCATGAAGTACTGCATGGGCTCTAGCTAGAAACATTCCCCAGGGACACAACCTGTCCAAAACAGTCATCACCTAACCAGCAGGGACCTCCTCTTCTGCCAGCAAAAGAGAACTACCCAAGAAGCTTGAAAGCACACCAAGCCACTTGCAAAGCAGCAAACAAGATCCTCATGGAAGTACAAAGCACTCATGGGCAGACTATTACCTCCTCTCTTTGCTCTTGTGGCTCCACTCTGGAGGATGATGGCACAGCCAGTCCTCCCCCTTCATCACATGCACACACCCCCCTCCTCCCCCCCCAGGCTAAGCTTTTCCTTCAGATTAAAATTCAGCAGCAGATTAAACCCTGCTTTATTAAGTGAAGCAGTACTCTAACAAGGGTAATCCACAGATACTTTCACTCATTTAAACCCTATTTCATCTCAACCAAGTTGACTTATTTCCATTTAATAATCTTAATTCTTTTAGCACTTTCTGGCTCCCAAATTGACTCTGACAGCAGAATTGACATTCAGCCATCATTTTCACATCAAGTTCCACTCAGGCTCTCCAAACCCCTACAGTGTCTGGAGGTGCAAGAGGAATTCATTAGCAGTGCCTTTGGGAAAACGAAGCATCCCTCCCCTGCAGCCTTCTTCCAGTCACAGCCCTTATTTGGCAGAGGCCAAGGCAGAGCTGGCAACTGCCTGGCTGAGCTGCTCCTCCACTGCAGAGCCTCCCTCTTGCTGCTTTCTCACTCCATGTTCCAGTCCAGCTCTTTTTTGACACATGAGCACCTGCTGGCTTTGCTTCTCTGCCTGCTGACCTTAGCATTTCATGTACCCCTAAGGGCCACAGAACTGCCTCATTCCCCCAGCCCTGTGAGCACCAGGTCTGCTCATCCCTCCCTGCAGGGAGGTCTCTGCCAGCCTGAGAGTCCTGTGGGCCACGCTCTGCCACTCTCAGGCAGGATTCTGGACACCCACCTCCATGCATCTCCTGGGTCTTCCTCATTTCAGGAGCTCTCCTCCAGCTGGTATCTTCACCTTCTTAGGCTTCCCACACTTATCTCCTCTCCAGAGACAACACCCAAGGAAGGGCTGTGGGAGCAAGTGCTACCCTAATGTGACATCATCCTCTCTGGTGGATTTCCCAGCAAAATGGAGGCTGGGGGGCACCCATATGTCCTGCTGCTCACAGCTAACTTTTAGGCATGGGTTGTGCCCTGGGTGTTGTCCCTTTCTCTCTCTCTTCCCCTGCCTACAGCTCTGGGGCTTTTTACAGCCCATGTCCTACAGAAAAGAAAAAAAAAAAAAATCATTCTTTCAGGTTCTTCCATCCTTCCCTTTCTGCTCAGCAGTTTTTTTCAGCAGTCTTAGCCAGTAGCTTCAATCTCATCACAGTGAGAGAGAGAGGGAGAAGATCAGCAAGAGGAGCACAAAGCCAGGAGTGAGATTTTGCATGGAAGGGCAGGATCTAGCCCTAGCAGAGGTCAGAGCCCTGGGTAGGGCCCAGCAGCATGCAAAGAGCCAGGATCTGTCTCACCTCCCTTGTCAGGAGGTTGTTCTCTCTTTCTGGGCTTGGGAATTTTTCAAATGCTATAGGTTCAAAACAAAAACACCTGGCTGTCAGGAGCCAGAGCTTCTGAATCCAATCCAGGACAATCTGGGCTTCTAGCTTTACAGGGGTGTGTTTATCTTAAACTGAGTCACAAGCAATTAGCTGCAGAGGGGCACTTGAGAGAAGTGCCCTTTCAGGTCAGAAGCACCTTTTCTGGGAAGGTTGCCCAACAGCCCTGCAGTGCCTGATGCTGGCAAGAAGGCTTTAACACCTCGCTGAGCTGAGCACTGCACAGGATGCACCCAGAGGAGCTGGCCCCTGAGCTTGCAGTCCACCCACCTACAGAGCAAGGACAAGTGAGCTTGCCAAGAGCTACACAGCAGGAGGACAGGGAATAAACCTCTGAGCACAAGGCAGAGAATGAAAGCTCACCTTACCCTCACAGTGTGAGGATCTCAGCTCTGCTCCAACGCTCTGTACCAAGCTGTTGCCTCGCTGTCCTCCTCCTCCCATCTGCCATCCTCCAGGTTGGCTTCTCAGGAAGCTCACCTTTAGAAACCTGGGCCTTAATCTGCAAGGCTATCCTCCAACCTCCCTGCATGCAAACAACCTTCAAATCACATTTTAGTCACTACAGACATGCATCTCCCTCAAAGCAAGCAGCCACTGTCTTCAGCCAGGTGTCCACAGGTGCTCCATCCCCAGCACTCAGCCTTACAGCTGCTCCCTGCCCTCCCACATCAGCAGCTGCTGCCAGGATGAAGAGCTTGCTTCTTCCCCTCCATGCTTATTCACATCATGTAACAACCCAGCTCCTGTCCACATCCAGGAAAGCAAAACATAAAAATCTCCTGCTCAATTCAGGTGGTTCTTTAAATGCAAGTTAATTGGTCCATGGGGAGGAACAAATTTGAAGCTCAAAATATTGCTGACACTGGCACTAAGTTTTCAGGTGCTCTGAGCTGCCAAGACAGCTGCTCTCTATCAAGTGAGAGTGGCTTTGCAGTATAATGGGACTCACTCCAGCAAGGGTCTGCTAAGGTTTTTTCACTCAGGCTTACTCCCCAGTGGAGTGGAGCTCACCACAGAGTGTGTGAAATCCATCCTTCCTCAGCTGCCCCCACAGAGAGCCAAGGGCAAGGGGCTGGGCAGCAGTGAACTGTAATGCAGCTCACTGCACAAACCTTTCTCCTGCCACACTGGAGCTTCCTGCAGAAATTCCAGCTTTGCTGAGCTTGGCTCAGTGTTGGAATTCATTTTGGCAGCTGTTTAGGCTGGGAACCAAGCATCTTTCATTCATGTAATTGACTTTTTTTTTTTTTATTCATATATATATGTGACAAAATAATGAAAGAAATGACAGAGAGCTGGGGAGTAGCTTTCAATCCATGAAACAAAAAGATCTGTATTAAACATGGCTCAGCAGCTAAATACACAAAGTGTTGCCCAGGGGCAGTAGCAGTATTTAGATATAAAACAGGTTATATGGCTCTCAGATCCTGATCCTTGGCTCAGGGAGAATTTGTGATGTCAAGGTACAAAAGTAAAAAGACATCAGACCTCTGAAACCAACCCCTGTGTGTGCACATCTCCTTGTCCCCCTGTGACTGTGCCTGGAGGAGAGACACATTTGACCTTTCCAGTGACCAGCTCCTCTCTCCCTGGCTCCTCTCCTTAAAGGAAACTTTCCTCTTCCTGCTGAATTAGCACCCAGTCACCTTCCAGATCTCCAAAGCAGGACAGCATGGGGCAGCAGATGCCCACACTGCAGCTTCACCTGTGCTGGTGAGCAAAGAATTGCCATTAAGCAACTAAATGCAGACCACAGAGATCTGTGTTGATTTGCTGCTTGATCAGCCTGGCTCTTTTCCATCAGCACCAGCTGACTCTCCCAGCCAGATGCTCTGCACACAGAGATCTATACCTGTACAATGGGGATGTGGATATATAATGAATCAGAACAAAGCCTGGGGCCTTCTGGGATGCAAACTGTAGCCTGCCTCTCAGACATGAATGAACAGGAACAGCTCAGTAAAAAATAACTCTGCCACAGAGGTGCAGAACACATAGAGATGGTCTGCCTCACTGAATCCACACCTCTGCTCCCTCCATAGCCTGCAGCACTGATCTGAGATAGAAATCTGCTTATTAGTTATTATTCATATTATCCTAGTGCAGGATTCATTAGCTGTGGGCCAGGAGCTCATTATGTTCTCTGTGGTGAAACACAGCCTGGAGAGGCTCACAGCCACCCCCCCACTGGTCTGCTCAGCCAGGCAAGAGGCACTGCCTGTTGGAGAGGGGCAGCCCTGGAGGTTGTGGGGTGCCTGGCACATGCCATGGATGCATTTCTCCCACTGAGCCATTGCTGGCAGGGCTGGACAGACCATACAGCTGCATTTTGGCATCTGAAGGGGACCTACAGGAAGGCTGGAGAGGGACTGTGGGACAAGGGGCAATGGTTTGAAACTGGTGCAGAGGAGATTTAAGTTGGACTGCAGCAGAAGAAAGTTCTGCACAAGTGGTGAAATCCTGCAACTGGTTGCCCGGAGCTGTGGTTGAGGCTCCATCCCTGGAGACATTCAAGATCAGCCTTGCTGTGGCCCTGGGCAGCCTGATCTAGTTGGAGGTGTCCCTGCTGGCTGCAGGGGGGTTGGACAAGATGACCTTTGAGGGTCCCTTCCAGCCCTATGCCATCTGTGATTCTGTGACACACTGCTGTACACCAAGCCCCTCCTTCTTCCATGAAGGCTCCCTGGAGCACATGGCTCAGTCAATTTTAAGCTAAGTGCTTTCAACCTTGCTCACACACAATTCATGTAGAAACCTCTGCGGTGGTGGAAACAATCAAATCCCTCCCTCTGGTATCCAGTCCTCAGTCAGTATGCCAAATAGGCCCCTCACTGTTTCAAACCACAGCAAAATGAAGCAGGGATGCAGGACTCCACATCCCTCAAGTACCACTCAAGTACCCTCAGCTCAGCCTGGCTCCCACTTGCTCTCTCCCAGGGCTCCTTGTTGGGAAGCACTTGCTTTGCTCCTGCAGTTTTCACTGGCACTTCCATGGTGCTAATGAGCCTCCTGCCTCTGGAGGCAGAGAACTGCCAAGTACATCCCCAGGAAAACTCCTGTGGCAGAGCCAGAGGGAGCAGCAAACCCCTGCCTGCACTCAGTGACCTCCCAGCAACACATTCTCCTCAGATACCAGTCCTGGCACACAGGCAGGGAGCCTGAATGCTCTGCCCTAGCCTATGGCATCAGAAGAGTTCAAGAAAACCTCTTTTGACCTGATCATCTCAGAGAGGAATGAGTGAGAGAATCACACAGCATCACAGAGTGCCAGCAGCCCCAGGGATCATCTGCTCCAAAAAGATCTGCTAGGGGAGAGTGGAGTTGCAGTGAGCTGGCCCAGCACCCTGCCAAGCTGAGGCTTCAAACTGCCCAGTGTAGGGAAATCCACTGCTGCCCTTGGGAGATGATTCCAATCTCTGACTGTTCTCATGGGGAAGAATTGTCTTCTGGGATCCAGTGGGGATCCCCCAAGATTGGGTATGTGATGACAGCAGTTGCCAGCAGCATGCAGCCCCTCTGAACAGCTTCAGTTGCCTTTTCCTATATAAACCAACTCCTTTTATCCTGGAAACAGCCACGAGTCCACTCAGGACTGTCTAGGAGTTGGGGCACTGTGGGCTGCTCTTCCTAGAGCTGTAACAGCAGTGCCTGGGGGATGGCTGCAAAGAATCCAAGGGTAAGCCTAGACAAGGCCCTGCTGGAAGGAGCTGGCATCTCTGCAGGTGATTTATGCAGGGAACCAGGAAAACACAAATGAAATATCACTCTCCTAGAAGAGTAATGAAAACAAAATTAAAAGGGCAAATGACTACTGTATTTTTTTCTCTGCCTCTCACCACTCTTCAGCAGCAAGTGACAAACAACTGTGCATCTGCCTCACCTTAATGAGCTTAAACTGGGCCTTTACAGTATTGGGGGAAATATTAATAACTGTTGGAAATATTAATAATAATTGGAAATGTTAATAGGTGTTTCAGCCAGGCAAATTAACTAAGGCATGCATCAACAAAGATGTGGGGACTCCTCCTCTTCCTGCACAGCTCCCTATGGACTCCCCAGAGTCTAGAAAAGTCCTGAATGAAATGTGAAAGCCTTATAAAATAAAATCAATGTAGGCCAAACCCTACCTACAAAGTCTGAAATGAGCCCAATGAGGCATGAAGTGAGCAGGAGGCAGAACTGAAACTTGGGTACCCAGCAGCACTTCCCAGCTCCAAGGGGTGGGTGTGCTGGTGGGCCACATCCCAGGACAGGTCTCCAGGAAATGGGCAACTAGGCTTGTGGGCAAGCCTCTAGCATGGGAATTAGGACCCCAGCATACACATGGAAGACATCTACCCATGGGGGGGAAAAAAAAAAAAAAAAAAAGAAACACTGGGGGGAACAGAAAAAAAAGGTGGAATTAAAAAAGAGTTTATGCCAATTCTTTTTCCTGGATCTCAAGGAGAGAAACAGAGCAACCAATAGCCCACAGATTGTTCCTGAGCGTGCCAAAGGCAGAGGGAGGTCACCCTGCAGCCTGCATCCTGCTCACTCTTTCACATAGGTGATGCCTCTAAAGCTCACTGCAATGCAACTCTCATTGCTGCTCCCATCCAGGCTGGCAAAATGTCACTCCAAGGTGGAGCAATCTGCTGCCTAGAAACTCCACTGAGAAATACCAGGGCTGAGATCCACCTGAAACCCCAAGCAAGCAGCAGTAGGGAAGCTCAGTGCTCAGTTTAAAAGCCAAGCCAAGCACCCCTGACTCAGCACCACTGTGCCTCCCCTCCTGCCCTGGAAGGTAAGCAGAGCAGGCAATCATCTCTTCTAGCAGCTTGGTGAGGAGCCCAGATGTGGCAGTGCCTGTGTTCCCCTCACATCACCAACCATACCACTGTGCATTTCAGTGGTCCATGGCCAGATGGCTTGCAGAAGGATTTCAAATGTTAGCTTGCATTTCCTTTGAATATTTAACTGTGCATGCTGGCCTCTTTTCTTCTTCTGTACAGTGCCTTGATTTATGTTGCTAGATAACATGTCTCCCTGCCTTGCCAAAGACATGCATTTGGGGATGATTTCAGTGCTGCCAGTAATACTTTTTTTCCTCTCTTTTTATTGTGTACTTTGTTTTTATTAACTTTTTTTTCAGGATTTATTGTTAAAATAAAAGTGTGTCTTGGAGAAACAAAACCAAACCCCCAAACCTCTGGCTCATCTCTTTGCTCTTCTGCTTCAGACTCCTTTTTTTTTTTTTTTTTTTCCAGAGAAGTTAGCTCTGGGGCCATGAGCAAAGCAAAAGCAGCAGAGATGTACCAACAGACCTCCCTGAGCTTCCCCTCCCTCAGGAAATTCTTGCTTCAGGCTGTGTAAACCAGCAGGGTCCAAGTCAGGATCATAGAATCATAGAATTGTCAGGGCTGGAAGGGACCTCAAGGCTCAGCCAGTTCCAACCCCCCTGCCATGGGCAGGGACACCTCACACCACAGCAGGTTGCTCACAGCCACATCCAGCCTGGCTGCAAAAACCTCCAGGGAATGAGGCTTCCACCACCTCCCTGGACAACCTGGGGGATGCTGGTGTCCCATTCTCAGGAGGCAGGAGGTGACTGGAGGCTGCAGGGTCTCTGGCCACTCTTACAGCCTCCAGTGCCTTTCAGAAGGATCAGCAAAGTTCCTTCCTTTTCCCTTGACAACCCCTTCTTTGCAATCCTGACTTCTGCATTGCCTTTGCAACATCCTAATACACATCCTTCTGTTCTAAGAGGATTCCACAGACAGCTTTGCACTGCCTTGCCCTGTGCAGGCAAAGGAAATCCAGCATTTCCATCCTGGATTAGGCAGTGTTGGTGTAAGTTTTAAGAGCCACTGTGTCTGGAGCAGCTCCATTATTTTTGCAAAGGAAAGTCAAAAGCAAAGAATTCCTAAATGCAGGAGGACTTTACAACTAGAGAGAGGGGTCCAGGCTGGCTTGACCTTAGTGCAAGAGAGCTGAAAAGCACTAAAGGAGCAGTCTCTGGGATTGGTAGGTAACTGCACAGCAGCCTAACCACCAGCACTGCAGCCCTGGGCCCCTGCAGGTCCAGGAAGCTAAGGAGAGGCTCACATTTAGCTGTCAGCTGCTCACCACCATGCCTGTCTGCTGAGCACAGGGGCATACAGTTGTGTACCTGTAGGAGATATTGGGACCAAGGCATGCAAATCATCCCTGTGTCAGAGCAGCTCGTGGGACAGATGTCTTCAGGCCCCAGCAGAGTGTCAAGATCTCCTTCTTAAGGGTAGCAGGCACCAGGAACAGAAGACAAAAGCAGTATTTGGACACATGGAAGGAGACATTTCCCACCACCACCACCACAGTTACTCATGTGTGCCCTGAACACACACACACCCCTCAGCTTCTTTCTGCCTGCCCTCAGGGGTCAGCACTGGCATGGCCTCACAGCAGCCACCACCAACTCCATTTAGGCAGCCCTGAGCATGCACCAGGCTGAGACCTGGAAGGCAGCAGCTCATCCTGCCTGGTAGTTGCCCTCAGCACAGATTTTCATTTCCAGTCCCAAGTTAGGAACATAAAAGCACAGTCCCACGTCTCTCAACACCTCCTCATTTCACTCTGGGTTGTGCTGGGGAGGTGGCCAGACACCACTTCCCAGACTGGTTTGCAGCCCAGTGCACTGCCAGGGGAGCTCCCTTTCCCTCACACTCCCAAGCACCCACAGTACTTCCCCCACAGAAGGGGAGGGCTGGGGCACAAGGCACAGTGAAGGACCTTTCAACTACAGCATGCTGGTAATATATAGTCCATCCCTGCCTGCTGGCTTAAGTGGAGGATCTGCTGATCAACATGAAATGCTGTCTGCAGAGCTGGGACTATGCAGCATGAGTGCTCCACATGAATCACAGACACTGGGGATATAAACCATCCAGCCACCCCTCCCTGACTCCTGCCAGCACAGACTCTCCCTTGCTATATTTCTGAGCTGCTCCATGCTCCACTAGCAGAGGGGAGAAGTAATTTTACTTCAAGTGTCACCTGTGAAAGTTGCAAATGGGGATAGGAATAGATGAGCTTCTTATCTGCAACAAAGAGTTAATAAAGCCAGAGGGAAGTGTCAGGTAAAGCAGTTTCCATCCTAACCCACAGAGCAAAGTGGCAACACTGCAAAGCAAGTTTCTGGGTGCATTTCTTTTTCCTAACCCACATGAGCAGGTAGAGATTATGACAGTGCTTCATCCTGAACTCTCTTTAATAAAGCCCAAAGGAGACCAAATGCACAGGGCTCTCTTACAAATGGAGCAGTTTGGATTATTAATGTTCTGCAGGCACTGCTTAACAAGGTTCACTCTGGGCTCAAACCCTCCTTACTCATCAATGTGAGGACAAATACTTCTGTGACAAAGAATGATTTCCTTTGTGTGGAGTTTAGGAAAGCATCAAGGCAGGCAGGGCATAGCAGGGAGCAAGCTGTCATTTCTCAGTGTCTCTTTGAGGAGTGGCTTTCACTTCAAATTTATACAGAAAGAGATTGCCATCAGGTAACATCACCACCATAAAAATCAATGCAGGTAGGTACGTGCAGCATAAACTGCATTTCATTCACAAGGTGGAGGAGAGAACATTTCATAGAATCATAGAGGGAATCATTTCTTGAACCACCAGCATGCTTCATGGAATTGTAGAATGGTTTGGGTTGGAAAGGACCTTAAAGATCATCCAGTTCCAACCCCCTTGCCATGGGCAGGGATGCCTTCCACTAGCCCAGGTTGCTTGAGACCTCATCCAGCCTGGTCTTTAATCCCACCAGAGAGGGAACATCCATGAACTGCCTGGGCAACTTGTTCCAGTGTCTCACCACCCTCACTGGCAAGAGTTTCTTCATCACCTCCAGTCTAAATCTGCTTCAACCCATTCCCTCTCATCCTTCCACTACAAGATCTTATAAAAAGTCCCTCCCTAGCCTTCCTGTAGTCCCCTTCAAGTACTGGAAGGCTGCTCTAAGGTTTTCCTGGAGCCTTTTCTTCTCAGCTCTCTCCCTCTGATCATCTTCGTGGCCTCCTCTGGACCCTCCAGCATCCCACTTGCATATTTGCAACATCCAAGTGAGACACTGGAGCTCAGCAGGTGCCTCAGCCCCACTTGAGTGACGAGGGATCACAGTGTGAACGCACTGAACAAGTCACCACAGGCAAGGCTTGGCTCCCCTTGTCCAAGCACCTGTCCAGAGCGGCCCAAGGACGAGCAGAAGGACAGTTAGGTGCCCGGCAGAGCAAGCTGGGTACTCACCAATCCTCAGGGAATGGGGGCTGGCAGCGACCTTCATCAGCCAGAGCAGAAGGAGCACCAGAGGCGCCAAGACACGGGGCATCTTCCATAAATCCTCATGGAGCCCTTCGGTGGTCTGGGCATGACATAACTCTGCAGAGAGAGAACAAAGGGCACCAGCGACTCAGCAGGATGATGCTGCTCAGAGCTTGCCAAGCACTTGGGACAAGGAGTCTATTTACCAAAGGAGGAGGAAGCTATTTACAGACCATGAATTATTCAGGAATTGGAGTCAAACTGGGCAGAGAGCTTCTAACAAAAAAAACGGAAAAGAAGCACAAGGAAAAATCCTAATATTTCATCCTGGCATTTTTAGCATTTCCACAAAACCAAGTGGGAATCAATATTGAGTCACATCTCTGTTTTTCTTTTCTTGTTTTTATTTTTTTCCTTTCCCCTTTCCTTTCCTTTCCTTCCCTTTCCCCTTTCCTTTCCTTTCCTTCCCTTTCCCCTTTCCTTTCCTTTCCTTCCCTTTCCCCTTTCCTTTCCTTTCCTTCCCTTTCCCCTTTCCTTTCCTTTCCTTCCCTTTCCCCTTTCCTTTCCCCTTTCCTTTCCTTTCCTTCCCTTTCCCCTTTCCTTTCCTTTCCTTCCCTTTCCCCTTTCCTTTCCTTTCCTTCCCTTTCCCCTTTCCTTTCCCCTTTCCTTTCCCCTTTCCTTCCCCCTTTCCTTCCCCCTTTCCTTCCCATTTTTATTTTTTATCCAAAGCAGCTTGCAACTGAAAATACAATACTGACTTCTGGTCTTTCAGATAGGATTTGTATTTTCATACCAAAACACAATTTGAGGAATATGAGTTGGGGACAGAGAGTCACTTTGGTCACCAAATTAGGAGCCAATTCTTTGTACTGCTCTAGCACCACGGGCAGTCACCAACTCCTTCCCTCTCTGGCATGTGCAAGAAAATTCAGGACAGGACTCAGAGCAGGACCATTTTTTATTTTCTTCCCTACCAAGGTCTAACTTTCACAATCCAAACACTGTCAAAATGAAAAGCACTGAGTGGGAAATCCAGAAACCCATCATTAGTGCAGATATTGGCAGTGGTTGTTCCAGAGCAGGCTCCTGCAGCACAGTTAAACAAATTTTGAACCAATACCATTTTAAAGAGCTCTGCAGACAGTAGATTTTTCCCTTTTTAAGAGAAATGGTTGTCCCTCAAGTTGGTTAAATTATCTCCACAGGCAGCAATATCCTTAAATGCTGACTTTGAGTGTTTCATCTGTTACCTTATCTCTCCCTTCTCCAATTTTCTGGCAAACATTCTCATGCCATTCCATTTGTCTAATTCTTGGACCAAATATTGAAGTCCTGACACAGGCAAAGTCTTTAATCTGTCTTTGATGTCATCAGGAGTTTTGTTTGAGAAAGATGCAGCTTTTCACTTGCAGTTTTTTCAATTCAGCTGTTTTAAGATTACATTTAGACTTCTGCCACCTCATCTCAGCACTCCCTGGAGGGGCTGTCCCCTTTTTACAGACAGAGAAGGGAGGCAGATGAAAATAGTGAGATGTGGCCCTAGAAATGGAGACAACACAGGGCCAGGGAGTCCCTGCACACCTCCACAACCTGTGACTTGTTCTCTTTTTGAATCACATCTCCCTTGGGAAGCTCGCACTATCATCTCTGCCTTCTGGGTACCAATTCTCTGAGTCTGGAAAAACAAGGGACCCCATCCTCAGATATCTGTTGGACATGTGAAGAGCATCTTGATGTCAGAAACTGTTTCTCCACACGTTTTTGAGAAGAAGCTGAGGAGAAAAACACCCAGAAATCACTAGCTACTTCTGAGGAGAGCAGTGGTAATTTTCTTTTTTCTCTCTCTCTGGTTTTTTTTTTTTTTTTTTCCTCTTTATTTCAGTGAGGGTTACAGAGTAATGCCTAGGGATGAAAAGCCTTAAAAGGTTAAACTCATGGGAAACTGGTTGCTTAGAAGTGGTGGCAGCAGCAGAGACAGACAGATCATGGAGCAACATATCATTTGAGTACTTTGAAGCACTTATTTCCAAACTTTGCAAGTTATTGATAAAACAGTAGGATCATGCCAGATTTACTCACACCACTGTTACAGCCCAGGCTGTGGAACTGGCACTGGCAGCACAGAAGCAGCAGACAGGCAGACACACATCCCTCAAACCCTTCCCTGTGAAGCCAGGGGAGGAGCTGGGGGCACCTCAAGAGGAGCTTGAGGTCTGCACTGTGCTCAGCATCAGCTCTCCAAAGCCACTCCTCAAGAGTGTTTTCCTCCTTTAGGTTCCATTTCTTGCACTGCTACCCCATGGATGCTTTCAATGCAACACTCAAAAGCAGGGCAGCAGCCTAATGGCATCCCTGGACCGGGGTGAGGAAGGGCAGATAAAAAGCCAACAGTTTCCAGCCATAGTCATGGAGGGAAATGCCTGCCTGCCACTTGAAGGGTTCACATCCCTGTGAACATCCCACATCACTGATAAAATGGGTGGTCCTCATTTTAGACTCTCCTAAAACAAACTGCAGAAGGGTAACGACCGGAGGCAAACTACAAGCAGCCAAGGTGTGGGCAAGCATCCTGTGACTTTTAGCTCTGAGGGACAGGCCTCAAGGCCACCTCCCTCCTTGCAGCCTGGTTCAGTGAAGAGGTGAATCACAAGATTCCCAGAGAAGCAGCTGTCCTTGCATCACCAGCTTAGAGTTAACAGCAAAGCTAAATAATAACTAGAGGGAACCTGCTGTGCTCTGCTGTGTGAGCGGCAGGGCTGTAATTACCTAGAACATGGAGCACAGAGGGATGCTGTGTTCACCTAACACATTCCCCACTGCTCACAACAGCTTCCCACTACCCTGATTTTCCCAGCACCAACCCAAGCAACAGCTGTCAGCAATAGAAATGCACCTTGGGCTTTGCCACACAGGAGAACTACAGACTCCTACAACCCCTAGCCATAGACCATCTGCTTGGTGGAGCTGCTTGCGGAACACCCAGGGAGCGTGACACAAGGACATTTCTCTGCCATCACACCTGTGCCACAGAGAAGTGGGAACAGACACAGGGGTGCAAGATGCAGGATGAAAGGGAAGGGAGAGAGAGGATTTTTCTTCCTAACCTAACATCAAGGTTTCTGGTCTCAAAGGAACAAAGCAGCATATCAATGCTCGCAGCTCTCATCACCTCCCCACTCCCCAAGTTCCTCCTGCCTCCTACTCTCTAAATTCAGGCACAAAAAGGTGGTAAACAGTTCAAACCCCTTCATTGCAAAGTAATTTCTGTCTTGCTGAGCTAGCCATCCTCCCAACAGCTTTTGCATCCTTACAGCTGCAAGGTGCACCTGGTTCTGTCTCTCATCTCCCCATGAGAAGCCATAAAACAGGCTTTCTGCCCAGGTGCTGCAATGAATCATAGGTACAACTAGGGTATCACCTCCAGTGCAGCCCAAAATTCCACACAGAGAAGGCAAGAAGATAACATTCCTCTTTCATGCAACACAAAACTGAAAGCCTTGGAAGCCAAGAAAACACTTCAGAAGGATGTTTAGCAACTTGCTGCACTAATTCTTGTGCATGTGAAGATGACTTATCCCAGCCTCAGCCTCACGCAGTTTGCTGGCTATAAATCAAACCAACTTCCTTCAGTGAAGCTTCCACCAAGAACATGTCAGGCTGTACATTTACAGCTCTTGCTTTAATGGTTTCTCTTTATTGTCCTGGCAGTGTGCTGGTAGCAAGCAAGGCTGGCTGACAGACATTTATGAAGCAGTCTGACTCTGCTACCCCCCAAAAGCAGCAGGCTGGTTGGGAAGAATTTCATAGATCCTTCAGGGTGTGAGTTGCCGGTATCTGGTGGATCATGAGCTGGCCTCTGGCTTCTCTCAGCACAGCACAAGTATCTAATTCTTTTTCTATTAATCCCCTTTTTCGTTGTTAGCTCTGAAAATTTAAGAGAATAAAATAAATCAATACTGTACTGAACAGTTCTGAATTCTCTCTGGAGATAAAAGTCTCTAAATACCAAGCAGAATTATGGACGATTTGTTTCTCGGAGGAAGCAGCTTGCTGCCAAAGCTACTTATACATTTTTAATGACCATGTGAGATGGTACTCTTCTTTTCTTGCTATCACCACAGCTTCCTGATATCCTGAGATTTATACAGGAAAAAAAAAAAATACAGCAAAAGCCAAAAGGCAGAATAAAATGTTAAATCGCAGAAAAAAAAAAAAACCTCTCCTGAAGTTGCCACACCGATGGTGAAGACATCCCTGAACAGCAGCCACCTCTCCTCTCTCCCTCTTGTTCCCTCTCAGCAACCAAGGGCACTGAAGAAATCCAGGTGCAGTGCTATTTCTGTTTGCACTTCCAAAGACACCAACACCCTGCGAAATCTGTTTGCCACCTGCCCTGCCACATCTGGTCCCAGCAAGTTGGGGAGCCCTGGAAACGGGCTGCATCCCAGCAAGACAGGGCACAGCTTCTCCAGCTGCACTGCCACTTCGCTCCACAGTCCTGGAAGGCAGTGCCAGGAGAAGGCTTTCAAAAACCCCAATATGTGTTTTGTCCTCATGTAATCCCCATTTATTTCTACGGCAAAGCCCCTGTACCATCATCTGCAAGCTCACTGAGAAACCACAACCACCCTTTAAAAACTGACAGCAGCTTCAATCTTCTGCAGGCAGTCGGGAGGCAGCTTTTTACCCAAACGCTAGTTCGGAGGTGGCTTTGGTGTTGATGGATCTTTCTGTGCATCACCAGAAGCTTGATGAATGGTGAGAAAATGCAGCTCAAGCAAAGCTGGAGTAATCCTCACAGCTGAGACAACAAATTTAACAGCTGCGGAGCAGCTAGGAATTCTGAAAATACTGTCAGGAAATATCAACAAACAACTTAACGGAGCCTTTCTCATTCTTTCGACAAGCAACGAAAGCGATTTCCTTTTGCAAGGCTTCATCTGCAGAGGGGCTCACATTTAAATGGAGCTGACAAGAGGGAAGGAACCTGGAAAACATTTCAACAAGTGACTGTTGCTGGGCTTGAGAAAGTGCCTGTGTGTCTCAGGGGGAGTGGAGGATTTAAATTGCAAGCCTGCCCCAGGGATACAAAGATGTAAGTTCAATTAAACTGAAAAATCTCTCCATTTAAAGCGACGAACAATATGTTTTCCTCTGCAAAATGCATAATTAGCATGGGTAAATCATTACCACTAGGTACTGTTGCAGTCAAACCCTCAGTAAGATTCAGAGAAGGCTCAGACATCTATAAAGAGAATGAAAAGCTAAAATTATCACAGTTTAAAAAGCGGGAGAGAGAAAATAAGATTTTTAGATGGTGTGTAAACCCTTCTTGCTGCAAGGCACCGGCAAACACCCTGGGTTGGAGGGTTAGAAGAATCATCCCTCGGGGCAAAGCTTCCTTACACTCTTTCTGGAAGCAGCTAAGTACTAAAAAAAGGATGCTTAAGAATATGAAGCAGAGCTCTGTTCCAGTCTAGCAATTTCTATGTTCCTATAAAAACTATGTCTCCTTTTTAGTTTCCATCAGCATTAAAGAGCCTGCTTCACTTTTCAGCCGCCCTGCCTCGCCTCTTCTCACTTTGTCCTCCCAACATTCACCCTGCCAGGGATGAACTCATCTGAGGTGAGAGACAGGCTGGTGGTATCTCTCTTCCCCAGGTGCCAGGAGTATAAAAGGACCTCTGGCTCTCCATCACACCACAGTGACAGCACAGCTCCATGAGGGTCGTTCAGCTAGCACCAGAGCAGGGGATGTTCAAGGGAAGGTGATAGGAGTGATAAACACTTGCTCTCCTGATACATAAAATGGATTTTAGGGTTTTTTTTTCACCCTCCTAGCTGTGTTATCTCCTTCTTTTTCTTTTTTCCCCTCCCCTTTCATGACTTCCAGAAAAAGAAGCAAACTTCAAGAAGAAAAGAATTCTGGAGGCAGTGAAGCAGAAGGACAAAAATATTCCTGACATTTCTCATTCCCGTGGACTATTTCCCTTAACTTTCTCTCTCCACAATCCTGAGTCCTCTCTCGTCTCACCCTTCTCAATCCTTCCCAGCAAAGTCTGATCAACTTTTCCTGTCATTGCCTAGAGATAAAAGCAATACAGACCCACCCCAGTTCCTCATACAAGCTGCACACAGACTCAGCTATCTCAAAGCTAAATTTCCCCCAGCATTATCAAGCACAGACCTGTGAATACAAGGAGACCTCAGCACTTACAGCTTCAGGCTGAGTCACAGGACGTCTCCATTCAATTATCCACTCTGCAGGCATGTCACAGACCTGTCAGACCTCTCAGGGTCCATCAGTACTCCTAAGCACTATTGGCACAGTGAATTACAAGTGTGAAAACCCCACCTGCCCCTCTCAGAGTCATGCTTACAAAAGTCCCATTACAGACATTGACTTGATAACATTAAAACTCATTTGTTGGGGCAGCTTATTTGACTCCAGGAACACGTTTGAGCTGAGGTTGGAAAGAGGTGGGGATTGGTCTCTTCCAATCAGTATCAGGTGACAGGATGAAAGGAGATGGCCTGAAATTGTGCCAGGGAAGGGTTAGTTTGGATATCAGGAAAAATGTCTTTGCTGCAAGAGTGGTCAGGGATTGGAACAGGCTGCCCAGGGAGCTGGTGGAGTCACCATCCCTAGAGGTGTTGAAGAGATGTGTCCCCATGGCACCTGGGGACATGATTTAATGGCCATGGTGGTGTTGGGTTGATGGTTGGACTCAATGGTCTCAGAGAGCTTTTCCAACCCAAACCATTCTATGATTTTTCGGTCCTGCTCCACAGGAGATTGCAAGGCACAGCAAAGCCTTCAAGCACCACAGCAACAAAGAAAGGCCTGTAGCTGCTGAGGAAACAGACACCAGAGAGTCACAGGATGGATGTGCACAGAGCCATGAGCAAAACTCCCTGACATATGAAGGTGCCAGGACCATTCACCAGGGCTCTTTAGTGTAACTCTGCCTCCAGCCACCTGAGCCATGCGCTTCTGCAGTGGGCTGCTGTGATGGATGAGCTCTGGCCAGCTTCACAGTGTGACAAAAAGGATGTTGCCCCATCCCTCTGCCAGGAGTGACCACTCCCAGCAGCAGAATGCCAGCTCTGCCTGTGCCTCAGCATCCTCCTGTTCACAGCCCAGCACTGAAGCTTATAAGCAATGATTTACACCATGGCCAGGGTGGCTGAGCCAAGGAGATGGGGGGCACAGGTGCAAGCAGATTACAGGACCACTACCCTTCCAAACCAGCCCAGCACGACCCTCCCAATATCATCTGCCAAAAGCAATTCACTTCTCACTGAAAAAGTAATAAAAAGAGAAACCTAAGATCATGTGGGATTTTCCCCCTCCCTGGTGCCCAGAATTTATTTTTATTAGCAAACAATAGCAGTTAAAAGCACTGTGGTCTCACACAGCAATGTCTGCTCTACCCACTTCAGACACTCTTAATTAGCTTGAAGCTGTTATCTTAAAGGGAAAAGCCTGGGGGAAGAAGAGTGTCTGTAGGTGGAAGGAGAAAGGCAGATTTTTCTTCCAGCTGAGGACTGCATGCTGCCATTCAACAGGGTCCAGAGCTGTCCATGCCACCTCTGCTCCTCTGCCCTGGATGTTGTGATATCATCTCAGTCTTTTAACCATTTAAAGCACAGGGATGATGATAATTCTGAGGGCTGTTATCCCTGGATAAAGTTTCTGGACAGGTTTGACTCTAAATCCTTTCAAAAGCTGAAAGAAAAGCTTCTGTTGACCTCCTGAGTTCTGGTACTCAGTGTACAGCCTTGCAGCAGCCATTCCTCCTGTAGGAAGAGGCTGGGGCTCTCAGAGCAAACACTGCACCACATTTATTTTGCAGAAGATTCTGACCCACTCTGCAGGTCATCACTGCCATTAAGCTACCTCTGGTGCAGGAGGGAGCAGCTGGTTTGCACTGCAGACAGCAAGCAGCCAAGTACAAGCAGGCATTTTTGGAAGGAAGCACAAACTGCTACCTCCAGCTGAGGTGGCAAGGGAAACTCCTAGGTGAGCAGAATCTCAATTGCTCAACAACTCTCTTCTTGCAAAGAGGCCTGTGGGACTCTGAATAAATAAAAACAGCCAGAGCCTTGGCTTCATCAGAAGGAAAGAGGAAAAGCCTTGGAACCAACAATTGGTTTTTACATTAAGAAACAGATTAAAATGGAGTTTTGTCATTTCAGTTTTGTTCCAGCAGAGAAGAAATCCAGCACAAACTTGTGAACCAGGGACAAAACACTGCATGAAACTCTGGGCACCAACTCTCTTGCAGTAAAATATCCTTCAGCAACACTCCTGGCCTTCAGCAAACGTGGAAACACAAAGCAAAGTTGTTTCATTCACATGGCCCCAAAACAAAATGTTCCTCAAATGCAGTTGGCAGGACACAAGCTCAGGCCAAATGCTGCTTTCTTTTGGGTTGTGTATCTGGATATTAGGGAGAAATTCTTTCCAGTGAGGGTGGGGAAACACTAGAACAGGTTGCCCAGAAAAGCTGTGGATGTCCCCTTCCCTTGGAGGTGTTCAAGGCCAGGTTGGATGAGGCTCTGAGCAACCTGGGCTGGTGGGAGGTGTCCCTGCCCATGGCAGGGGGTTGGAACTGGATGATGTGTAAGGTCCCTTCCAACCCAAACCACTCTATGATTTTGTGACTATTGCTCACTGCACACACTGGAAGGAAAAAAACCCAAACACCAGGACAGCAGCTTTAGAATGTGCAAGGACTCTGTTCAGGGTGAGCTGCTTCAAGAAACCCTTTCCATGAGCCCTCCTTACACACAGTTTATAGCCTTCCACCGCAGAAGAAAACCCAGAGCTGCTCAGAAAACCATTTTCCTCTCCTCAAACCTGAAGATTCTCCCAGTTCTGCCACATTTTTTTTCACAGCTCCTTTTTTGATAAGTCTATACACTTTTGGAAGTCTGCTTTCAGCCCTTTGGCTCACAGCAATTGAGCCTTCTTGAAGACACAGGAGCCTTGCAAAATACCAACTCTGCCTTCTGAAGATGTTCATGGTTTGGGTGTTCTCTCCTCCCCTGCCAGAGAGTGATATTTCCCCACCAAATTTTACTTTCATCAAAAACACTTTGATGGAAAATTTTCAGCTTCCCTCAGAAATCCAACAAGCAACAACCCCTGTTTGCTCTTAGTGAAGAATTACAGCTAGCACTGAGGCTCTTTACACATGAAGGAAGTTCTGAAATATGAATTGGATCTGTGAACATATCAGAAGTCTAAGGGGAGAAAAAAAAGAAAGCTCTTCAATGCATCAACCTGATCTCTAGGCTACAGAATGAAGATTAATACATTTATTTCACTTAAAGTCCCTAGCAGATTCAAGAAGAAAAAGGAAAACACAGAAGCCTCCACCAAAATCAACCTCCAATAAGTGGTTTATGGTCAAAAAAAAAAAGGTCAAAAAACCCCCAAAAAGCTACTTTTGCTTCTCTTTATAGCTGCCAAAGCTGTAAGTGAAATAAATAGGTTAATCTGCCATCTATCACCCAGAGAACACTTTGAGGCACACAAGCTCCAACAGCCTGTACTTTGAGGCTAGGAGCAGGCAATTTGTGAATGGCTGAAGAGGATGTTTGTAAGACTTGGTTTGCATCTTTTTTTTTTTTTCTTTTTAATGGAGTGAGAATTTTTGGGTGTGCATTTGAAAGGCAGTAAGCATATGTTTTTGAAAGGAGGTGGGAAAGAGGACAGATGCCAAGCTAAGAATATGCACAAGAAAGCATAGAGGTGATAGCCTTGGGAGCAGACAGAAGAGGGGCAGAGAAGTCTGCACAAGAGAGTAAGGAAGCCTGCAAATCTAAGGGTGCAGTGAAAACACTGGAGCTAGGAGATGCACCTCCATGTGACAGCAAAGCTGTACACAACTAGATGCAAAAGGAAGCTGCTAATGGCTACTTGCAATAGTCTTGCACAGGAAAGCAGAACTGCAGTCCAAATTTGTAAGTGATGTTGCATTTAAAAAGCATTAATTGGACTGAGAGAAGCTTTTTAATCCTGCTTGTAGCATAAGTGACACACAAAAAGATTTCCAAAGAGTAACCTATGTGTTTGATTAACAGTTTAACACCAGAGAGCATCCAATTAGAGGTGCAGAACTACTGTGTTACCAAGATCAGAGTCCCAGAGGTGTGGAGGAGAATAAGCAGCTCTGGCATTTTTCCTCTGCTTGTTACAGCAGCATGCCAAATCCCACACCAAGCAGCAGCAGAGAAGTGAGGGGGGTCCTGGCCACAGGAGAAATACCACCCAGACAAGTGCAAACGGGAAATGTTTTTTGGGGGGAGGCAGATTTTGCTAAGCTCCCTCCCTGGGTCACTGCAAAGGATGTGAGCCTGAGGGGAAAAGCTTTTTGCTTAATCCAAGAGAGGTTTTCAACAAGAGCTCCCAGGGAAATGAGCCCTCACCTAGCTGGCTCAGCAGGGGAAGCACCCTGGTGGTGGTGATGGGGAAAGGACAGAAGAGAGGCAACGTTTGCCAGCAAAAGGAAATTCTTATCAGACCTCTTGATACATCACTGGGTGAAAACCAGAGAAATCACACAAACTGTTGGCAAAATCCCCCAACTGCTTAGCTTTTCCCCTCCAGACAGCAGGGAAAATTCAGTAAGAGACATGACTTCTCTCCAGTCTGGGCTCTGGCATCTCTTAATTCCTCACCATCCTCTTCTCTCTGTCTCATGGCCTTTAGTGTGTTTATCTAAGGCTTGGAGAGTCATTTCTGTAATGGGGAAGATGGGCACAGAGCAGCTTGCTTGGCAATCCAAGAAGTGCTTCTGAACAAAGCACCACTCAAGTTTCATAAGATAACTGCTCCATATCTGCCTTCTCCTTTGTTTCTCAAAGATCTGACAGCTCTGCTTCAGCTGCAGCCATTACACACACAGTTCCTGGACTTCACATATGCTTTTGCCTCACTTATTCACCATCTCTCCCTTTAGCAAGCCAAATGCCATCAGCCCTCTCACTTGCATGTCTCTCCTTTCCCAGACAGTCACTCCTGCAGAAGATCTAAACTCTTCTACACTTAAGGCCAGCAGAGATGTCTAGAAGGGGAGCTGATGGGACTTGCACTCTTCAGTTGCCATGAAAACTGGCCCTAGGAAAGACCTGGGGTAAAACCCTACCCTCTGTGAAAAATGTCACCATTGATTCAAATGGAGCCTGCATTCTACCAGCACTGTGAAGAGCTAAGCATGGGATAAATCTCACAGACCCTTACCAGCCCTTTTCTCCATCCTCACTTGAGTGCAAGTGCAGTGTGATATAAGCAGGTGAGTGACAGCTGCAGGCTTCATCCAGAGCTTTGATGAGCAGCAAGCAAAGATCATTTGGCTTCATTAACAAAGCATAGCACAGAGGCCCACAAAGGCTCAGGACATTGCCTCAGAGTGAAACCCAAATTTATTCACAGAGCAAATCCATTCTGACCACCTTGCCTTTCTATAGCTCCAAGTTAGCTATAATCAGGCTGTCTGTGCTCCTGACTTAGCAGCATTCTCAAAACTGCTCCCAGAGCACCCATCCTCATCAGTGATATCCAATTTACAAACTGAGCAAGGAACAACCCTTTCCAGAGCTGGCTTTTCAGTTGTTCTCATCACTGGCTTAACATCAATTCCAGTTAAATGAGGGAAGTACAAAGGGACTAAGTTATGCCCACGCTGAGCTCTCTGAAAACCCTGATCACATCACTCCTTTCCTGCTATAAGCATAAATTGTCCTCATTAACCAGCCTCAGCCCAACTTTAATGTTTGTGTCTAAACCTATAATCCATCCCAAATCCAGCACCATATTCTAATGCAGCTGTTATCCTCAAGCACAAATTCACAGCCTGTCTGGCCAGATGAGCCAACAGGACTCAGGCATCTGACATCCTGGATTTGCTCTTTCTGATCCAGACACTCCTGGTTTGGTCTCAACACCAGGGGAAGTGAGGCTTATTCAGTTGTGCTTTCAATGCTTACTGATGTGCCCAGCCCTGTTTCCAATCAAATTCCATGGGGATACAGACTCAAACTACTGATGTCTTTGAGTTTTGTAATAGTCTAGCAGAGAGAGATTTCTCCACAGAAGGAAGGACTTCAGGCGTAGCTCAACTCCTCTTAGACACCATGCAACTCACTAGGGAAAAGATGATTTGCATGCCCCAAATGTAGGGAAAATTACCAATTAGAGCTTACTGAACTTGGCCACGAGACATAAACTGTATGCCAGGCTGCCTCAGCTTCCCAGCTCACAGGAACCACTTGGGTTTTCTCTCAAACCCTTTGGGACTCACTTCAGCTTAGACACACTCCAAGCAGTGGAAGTTTTGAGTGATTGTGATTCACCCCAAATCATGTTGAACCAGTTTTGAGCCCAGCAGGCTTCCAACTATTCCAGCTGCCCAGTAGCCATCAGCCCAGCTGATTGTTGCTAACTGCTGTCAAACGGCAGCCTGGCAGCCTCTGCATCTTCTCCTGCCCCCAAAAGAAAAAGCTGTTAATGCTAATCTCCTCATTACTTCTTTCCAAAAGCAGCTTTGGTACTGTTGGTGGGATGGGGACAAGCCCCCAGAGGGACAGCTAACACCCTGCACTTTGAAGGTGAACAAAGGCAGTCCTCAACACACCTCCAGCCTGAGCTCTTCCCCCAGCCCCATGTGGAGCAGCTCTTCCTCCCCTCCCTCTCTCAGCCTGCTTTGCCAAAATGTAAATCACTAACATTAGGGGGGCCGTTCTCTCTCAGCCACCCCCAGCAAATGCTGCTGCTGCTGCTGCTGCTGCTGCTGCTGCTGCTGCTGCTTAAACCACAAATCCTCAAGCAGTGCAGTGAGATGGTGACCCCAGTATGCCAATGCTGTTATTAATAGAACAAGGACAGCCTGGTGTGTGCAAATAGAGCCTTAAATTAAAAACAAAACCAACTGCCATCACCTCACTCGCTTCCTGCTAGACTAATAGTCCCTGCCCTGAAGACACTGTGGCTTAGGAAGCTGTCTGCATCCACCGCTCACTGCCTGTGCTCCAAGAGCTCTTCCTGCTGAGGTGACACACGAGTCAGGAAGGCTACTTCACACCTGGATTTCAGCCACCGATCTGCACATCATCTGCAGGGCCCCTCGGGGTCCGTGAGGGACTCGAATTTCAGCTGGTGACTCAAGCCTGCAGACTCGGCAGAGTGCAGGAGAGGGGCTGTGGGAGGAAGGTGGTCAGCTGCTGACACAAGACACAGCCCAAACTTCTGCAGTGACACCAGGCAGGAGCCTGGCCAAGGGCACAGAGCAACCTGTTTTTCCTTCAAAAGCAGCTTTAGGGAGGAAATGCAGCAAAGAAGCATCAGTGCCCAAAGCCTTTGACACAGCAGGAGAAAAAACCCAAACCCCAACGCTCCCAGCAATAAGCAATGTCTAATTTCCTGCCACTGAAGTGCTGGATTAACTCTGGCCCCTGAGCAGCCTCAGATACAGCACTCTGCAGAACCTTGCCTGACAGCACTTCCAAGGAGCTGCTCACACAATGCCTTTTTGAGACCATTTCACCCATGAGCCGTGCAAGCTTAATGGCTCCCCAAGCCCAGCAGTGATCACTCAGGCCAACAGGCACAGCTCCTCTGCCTGCTCTGCTGTGCCTGTCTTTTTTGTCCTGCCTCTTACCTGCAGCTGAGCATCCCCCTTCTCCTGTCCCCTGTGGCTACCAACATGGCCTTTTTGCCAGTCATCTGCCAACCACCCATCCTCACTGGCAGGAGAAATGAGCATCTACCCTCTCATGCAGTCCCTGGCACTGCTCTCCCCATCTCACCCCTTTATCTAGCTTGGTTATGTTTTTCCCACTCCTTTGCTGTGCACTTCCTTGGCTGAGCTTCTCCTCAGAGCATCCCAGCACAGGAGGGCAGTGCTGTTACCCAGCACAGGGGCTGGCACACCAGAGGGAACACAGTGAGTCTCTGGTAGCTTCCAGAGGCCTCCTTTCTGCCTAAAAGCAATCAGGCTGCAGACAGGAAAAGAACATCCAAGTCCCAGGGAAAGAATGGAGAGGCTCCTCATACTTGAATTTATGTCAACCTGGAGACCAGACAAAGACCCATTAATCCCTGGGCTGTCCAAGCAAGAACTGGATGAGTGACAACTTTAACATTATGACTTCAATGGACCAGCTCCCCAGGGTGCCAGGGAGAAGATGCTTTTTCTGGCTCTGCTGTCCAAAACGCCAAGAGAGATCCAAATCAACCACAGGCTGCCATCCTCACGTTAGCAGCCAGCAGCCCTCTTCATCCTCCATGCCTTGGGAAGGCTGATAAGGAGAGCTGCTTGGCAGCACTGAAGTCTTTGCTCTTCCTTCACCCACCTCCTCGCAGCTCCCTGGCCTTCTCTTGTGAGGCTGACTGCCACTCAGGCAGCAATTGGTCTCTGAGGAGGATGGGGGGCACAGGATTTTCAAATCCCTCTTTTTGAGCTGACAGCAGCCTTTCAGCCCAACAACAGCTCAGAATGCTTGCGAGGAGAGAGATTTTTATGAGAGCTCACCCTCCCCGAAATCTTTCCAAGCTCTTTTTCTTAGGCACTTTGAAATAATTAAAGTCTTCCATCAAATTATACTGAAGATCTCTATGAAAAGCCTTTAATTTCAATTCCCTTAATGTTACTCCATCCTCCAGATGAACTCTGTGGGGGGGCTTTTTTGTTTGGGGTTTTTTCTTTTTGCATCTATCTTGGGTTTTTTTTTGTTGTTGTTGTTGTTGTTTGGTTCTTTGTGGGTTTGTTGTTGTTTTTGTTTTGTTTTGTTCCCCCACCCCCTCTTCTCCAGCTCCTAAAATATCATGCTGGGAAACTTTAATTTGATTTTTAGCCTGACTAGAATTTTGGGCTGTGCCACATCCTGTCAGGCCATCACAGCTGCCAGGGGTAATCTCAAGCTCTCTTCAACTTGGATGCGTCGCATTTAACCGGCTCACGGTCGGCAGCTGCGATCCCTGCGTCCAGGGTAGGGATGTGAGGAAAGTCTCCAAGTTAGCAAGAAACCCAAGGAGCATCAAGGAGACCCAAGAGAGACAGAGAACTGCTGGAGAGAATCCAACAGAGAGCCATGAGGAGGATTAGGGGACTTGAGCATCTCCCCTATGAAGAGAGACTGAGAGCCCTGGGGCTGTTTAGTCTGGAGAAGAGAAGACTGAGAGGAGATCTGATCAATGTCTATCATTAGCTGAGGGGTGGGTGTCAAGTGGAGGGGGCCAGGCTCTTTTGGGTGGTTCACAGTGGTAAGACAAGGAACAATGGCTTCAAACCTGAACATAGAAGATTTCAGCTCAACATGAGGAGAAACTTCTTTACAGTGAGGGTGACAGAGCCCTGGAACAGGCTGCCCAGGGGGTTGTGGAGTCTCCTTCTCTGGAGGCTTTCAAACCCCACCTGGATGCATTCCTGTGTGGACTACCCTAAGTGATGCTGCTCTGGCAGGGGGTTGGACCTGATGATCTCTTGAGGTCCCTTCCAACCTCTGATATACTCTGATACTGTGATCAGAGTCTCTCTAATCCATTCCCCCCCACCTATAGACACACTCAACAGTCAAAAAGTGGTCCAGCGAGCCCAGGCTTACAGCAGAGAAGGGAAAGTTTCATATTTTATCTAAATAGGGGAGATGCCAAACTGACCTTTAGCTCACAAAATAAATGGCAGGGATTTTCCACATGGCAGCAATATCTTGCTTCACCCCAGTGACTTTTTCAACAGATAAACTCCTTAATGAACAAGAGGTTTCCCAAAAGGGAGCCAATATCCCTTTCCCAGTGACTATCAGGAGATGCTGAACAAACTGTGACATGATGCCCTGGTTCAGAGCAAAACCGCAGGAGCTGCTGAGGTCGGAGGCAGCTCAGGGAAACTGCAAACGTTCAGAGGATTTCCTTGTGTGTGCCAAGGCCTTTAGCTGCAAGTGAGGAACACAGGATGTGTTCCTCTGTGATCTGCTCTGGCAGGTGGGTTGGACTGGATGATCTTTCAGAGGTCCCTTCCAACCCCTCCCGTTCTGTCATTCCACGACTCTGTGAACCAAGCCAAAGAACAAAGCCCAACCCCATCTGAATTCCCCTGTCACTATAGCTGTAGCAGCTCAGTCACTTAAAAGCCTATTTGCCTTGACACAAATGAAGAGAGTCTGCTCCCCAAACTGTTCAGGCCATCTGTGTGCTGCACGTTCACAGCTCAGGAGGGGAAGCTCACCACTGGTGAGTGCAGGGAGCCATGGAGAGCACGGGAGGGTGCGGAGCCCACACTCTCCTGCACGCCTCCAGCTTTGCACTCCAGTGGAGGCAAGAGGCAGCCACCTCCACAGCTAGGGCTCTCTGCAGTGGTGGCAGTCTGTCTGTGCAGCCCAGAGACACCCTGGGAGAGAAAGAAGCTGAGGGAGCAGAGCCAACACCTTTGGACAGCACAAGGTAATTGAGGGGAAGCCAAAGAAAACGGCGGATCAGGAGGGGACTCTGCCAGGAGGGCAGCACCAGCCCCTGTCCAGTTGCCCCTCTTTGATAGAATCATAGGATTGTTTAAATTGGAAAAGATCCTTGAGTCTATTCTTCAACCCAACACCACCATGGCCATTAAGCCCTGTCCCCAAGTGCCATGGCCAGAGGTTTCTTGAACACCTCCAGGGATGGTGACTCTACCACCTGCCTGGGCAGCCTGTGCCAATCCCTTACCACTTTTTTCTATCTCCACACATTTTTCCTGATCTCCAACCTAACCCTCCCCTGGCACAATTTCAGGCCATTTCCTTTATCCTATCACCTGATACTAGGGAGAAAGCTTTCTGCAGGATCCTGCTCCCACTGGTGCTGATCTACCCCTCCTTGCTGGGTACTCAGCTGTTTCATGGCCAAAAACATTTGGCCTAGCACTAGGATAGAAGCAGTGGTGTCATATAAAGGAGAGAAATCAAGGCTCCAACCAAACCAAGTGAGATACCCACAGCAACCTGCAGAGTCATGGCACAGGAGAGGACTGAGAGAATCAAACCCAGCCTGGGGGATCAGAAAAATGCCCACAGTTAACACATCTGATTGAGTGAAGGTGACACAGCCATTACCTGCAGTCAAAGAGGAGGGAGAGAGCCAGGTACAGACTTGGCAGGTACCTGGGTTGGTGTGAAATGGTTTAGCAAGATCCAAGCAGGGGACAAAAAAAACCCAAAACAACACAAGGCTGCAAGAAACAGCCTTCAGCTGCTAATAACTGAGAGCCCCAGGGCAGGGAACAGAGCACTAGGAGAGGAACTGGAGAGGGAGCAAGGAATAGAGATGCATTTCAGGAGCTGCCAGTGTGTCAGCCTCTCTCACTGATAGAATTCAGCCCTTAAACTTGGTTTGACCATAGTAATCCGAGGTTTACAGCCCAAATTACCCTAGAGCCAGAAATAAGAACAGGGCTCCCTGTGTGCTTGCAGTCACTTCCCAGCAAAGAACGGGACCAGACAGCACTGCACACAGAGATGTGACCCTAGGGAGAGCAGGGAGCCACGTCCCAGAACAGCCACAGGGCTCCTGCTTTTCCATGGCTTTTTAGAGTGCTGCAGAAGCTCTCACATCCCCCCCCCCCCAACCCCCTAAAAAAATTTTGCAACACCTCTGCCCAGGCTTTGTGAGCAGTTTATGGGAGTTCAAGCACTGGCATGTGGCACTCACAGCAGCTGCTCAGCAGAAGGAAGATGATGATGATGATGAACTTGTGCTTGATTTTGTCATTGCAAGCACACAGCAGATGCTGGGTTAAGAGCACTTCATGGGGTCTTATGGAAGCTAACACAGAAGCAGGCAAGCATGCATGAACAGGAGGTACAAGCCTGCTAACCTTCCAAGAGTGCAGCTTGACTCAGTAATCAAAGCACCAGCAAAGTCCAAGAGCTGGCAAAGGCAATGGCTCCTAGGAGGCAAAGCATGACACTGTTTCAGGACACCAAGACTTCATCCCCAGCTCTGCTGCTTGGCTAAACTACTTTCTCTCTCAACACATTAATTTTACCACCTGTACCCAGTGAGAATAATGTTGCAGACCTCTTCAGTGAAGGGCTTTGAGGTCTCAGGATGAAGAGTGCTCTGTAAGACTCATATATCATCATTAGCTCTTGCCAGGAATAACCCAGAGGCTAGAAACGTGGAGCAGCATTTTTCCAGCTGCATTTGGCTTGCGTTTCCCTCCCTCCAACCCCAGCAAACCCAAACCTACTTGGAGTTTGTCATTTATTTGACCTACAGCAGCACTCCAAATGATCTTTGAGGCCCCAGAGAAAAATCCTTGTCCCTAAATACTATGATTCCATCATGCAAACCAAGCCCTGCTCTGCACAGCAAGTCCAAGTCAGGAAGGGAACCCAAAAGAGAGCCCAGAGTGCTGAGCGCACAAGAAGATGCTGCCACTAACATTTCACACCTTAAGTTTTTAGTCAGCATGCACAGAAAAGATTTATGTTTAGTAAAAAAATGAGAAGATGACATCTTTTAAGAACTTCCACATCTCCACTGAGTTTCAGAGGGTATCCTGCAGTGCCATCAGCTCAGCCATTCCCATTCTCCTCCACAGGAGGACAGGATACATGAAAGTCCCAGAATCACAGACTTGTTTTGGTTGGAAGAGATCTTTAAGGTTTGCAAGTCCAACCACTCACCCAACACTGCCAGGTCACCACTAAACCAGGTCCCTCAGCACCACATCTATGTGGTCTTAAAGTCCCTCCAGGCATGGGGTCTCCATTACTGCCCCAGGCAGCCTGTTCCAGGTTACAACCTTTGTAGCAAAGAAATTTTTCCTAATAAAATAAAATTCTCCTGAAATGAAAAGTTCTCAAGGTTCCTCCATTTCACCCTGTCTCTGTTTCTGCCCTAGTTGTGCAGGGAGGTGTCCAGAGAAGGACAGCAAAACTGGTGAAGGGTCTGGAGAACAGGGCTGGTGAGGAGCAGCTGAGGGAACTGGGGTTGGTTAATCTGGAAGAGAGGAGGCTGAGGGGAGACCTCATTGCTCTCTACAGCTCCCTGAAAGGATGCTGGAGTGAAGTGGGGTTTAGTCTCTTCTCCCTAGTATCAGGTGACAGAAGGAGAGGAAATGGCCTGAAATTGTGCCAGGGGAGGGTTAGGTTGGAGATCAGGAAAAATATCTTTGCTGCAAGAGTGGTCAGGGATTGGAACAGGCTGCCCAGGGAGGTGGTGGAGTCCCCATCCCTGGAGGTGTTCAAGAAATGTGTGGCCACGGCACTTGGGCACATAGTTTGATGCCCATAGAGGTGCTGAGTTGATGCTTGGACTGGATGATCTTGCAGGTATTTTCCAACCAAAACAATTCTCTGATTCTCTGATTCAAATGGGTCATGGCAAGGCAACTTGGTTCTATAGAGATGTTTCTCTCACACATTTGCCAGTAATGTGCCACTTCAAGAGATTCTAATAATTCTCCCACTGACAGCTCAGGACAGGCAACACAGAGCTGATATTGTCAGGTCAGTGTTCTGCCTCAGAGCATCATCCAGAAGAGTGCTGGGATGAAGGTAATTAACAACGTGGCAACTAATCTGTTTAGTCATCCACTGTGTCTCCAATTCATTTCTGCCATGTGTAAATAGAGCATCAAAGCTTGGCAGCCAGGGCTGTCAAGTAGCATGCAGATTTGCTGGTGTTTAGAGGGAGTCTAAGTAGCTCTCTCTAAACAGCCATGTCCAAATAAACCCAAGACTTGCCACCAGCAAGGGTCACAATAGAGCAGATGCAAGGAGCCCTCTCAGCCCAGCTCTGCATATTGCTTCTCCTCACAACCCCTCAGCATCATCACCCATCCTCGCTTCGCAGAGGGGAAAGCTGAGAGCCTCACACAAAATGGTTTATCCAGAGTCACAAAGGCAGCCCATGGTTGGCAGGACATTCAACTGAGATCCCTGGATTCATTCATAGATTCATAGAATGCTTTGGCTTGGAAGGGACCTTCAAGATCATCCAGTTCCAACCTCCCTGCTGTGGGCAGGGACACCTCCCACCAGCCCAGGTCGCTCAAGGCCTCATCCAGCCTGGCTTTGAACACCTCCAGGGGGGTCTAACCTCAGTCTCACCTGCAGGCTCTAACTGTCCCATCAAAGTGTGACCCAGATTTTTGCCCACTCATGGGAAAAGTCACAAGTTGAATGATTTCATTCCTATTTTCAGCTCTGTATGGGACTGGAAGGGACAAAATCACAGCTCAACAGCCTGTGGGGGAAGCCACTTCCCAGGAAATCTGCCACTAGAAATAACAGAAACTTCTCCAAGGGTTCCCAGCTCAGCTTGCTAGACCCAAAGAGGGTCAAGTTCTTACACTAACAGCCAGGGAAATTTTGGCGTCGCCTCCAAAATTGCCTCATGGATTTTTCAGGGTTCACCCCTCAGCAATGTCTGACACAGCAAGTGAGATTAAAACTGTGGGGGTGGGTGCATGTTTGTGCCTGCTGGTGAGCCTGCAAAAGATAACACACACAGCCTGATACTTTGGTCTGTTCAGTTGGGACTCCAGAAATCCATTTTTAGCTCTGCAACTGCCATGTTCCCTCTCTTTAAATAACTCACTGTCTCTCCTTCTCACTGGTTTCCTCTTCTACAAAACTGGAAGTATTCCCTGCTAGGTCCTCTTGCCTTGGTACTGCATGGATCTATCCAAAATGAGCTTCACAAACACCATTTCAGTTATGCCATGCACTTGCCTGGAAGCCCCAGCAGGGATTCAAAGGTTGCTTGTTATGGCTGCTCACCAACCTCCTGAATGTCTTCAACTCCTTCTCAGAGTGCACAGCAACATATGCAGATGCTGACAAGGTCATACCCCCTTACAAAAGGAGATTTGAGAGGTAGAGCTGAGAAGCACCACAGAAAAAAAATTAAGTATCACTATAAAAAAAAAAAAAGAAAAGAATGTAGGCTTCTCATATGGGGACACAGAGCTCAGCTTCAAGGTGTAGAAGCTTGATTCCACTGACCCTGCTCCAGCAAAACATTTGGCTATGTGTTCCCCAGCAGAATGCTTGCTTCTCTGCCCGGCTTTTAGGCTCAGACAGCTCACATTTCAAAAGGTGAGGAGTATCCAAGCATTTGAAGCACTTGCCTGGGGGGGAGTTCACAGGGCTTGACACCAAAGTGCAGCAAAAGCCCAGCACTGGGTTGGCTTCAGCCTGCAGAGGTCTTTGCAGCACACAGAAAACTTGAGAACAGCCAAAAAAATGCTCTGGGAAGTTAGTGGTCTCCTGAGACTAAATTCAGATGCTCTCTTCTTCCCTGTCCACCTCCATTTCTGTCACCAATTTATTGTGAGCATTTGTAGTTTAATTTTTGCCTCTCCCCCATCTTTTTTTTTTCCCTCCCCTTTTCCAATCCCACTAAAACCTGGCAGGTTTTAAAATCCCTGCCTATCTTGATGAGAGGAGAGCTAGAATGACTCTTTTGGGGACAATGGATTAGATTCCCCTGCAGTGTGCCTACAAAGTCAAAACCAAATTCTTCCTTTTTATAGGAATTCATTCAAAGCCTATTGATTTGAGTCTATGTCCTGGGCTTAACAGTCTCTGAGTCTGATTTCACTTTTTTTTATTAGGTTCCAAAATGACATTCAAGTCTAGGTCCTTAGCTGCTCAGTCAGCCAGCCCAGTCCCCTTTGCCTCCTCCTTGCCCCAGTGCTGTTTCCCACACGCTGTGTGCAGCTCCACAGAATCATAGAATGGCTTGGGTTGGAAGAGACCTCCAGAGGTCATCCAGTCCAACCCCCTCTGCACTCAGCAGGGACATCCCCCACTGGATCAGGTTGCCCAGAGCCCTGTTGAGCCTCACCTTGAATATCTCCAGGAATGGGGCTTCAACCACCTCCCTGGGCAACCTGTTCCAGTGCTTTACCGCTCTCATGGTAAAGATCTTGTTCCATGACAAAGCCCACATCTTCCCAAACACTCCCCCTCCTGAGATTCATCCCTTTGCTCCCCACCAACACCACTGCATTCATCCCTTTGCTCCCCACCAACACCACTGCATTCGTCCCTTTGCTCCCCACCAACACCACTGCATTCGTCCCTTTGCTCCCCACCAACACCACTGCATTCGTCCCTTTGCTCCCCACCAACACCACTGCATTCGTCCCTTTGCTCCCCACCAACACCACTGCATTCGTCCCTTTGCTCCCCACCAACACCACTGCATTCGTCCCTTTGCTCCCCACCAACACCACTGCATTCATCCCTTTGCTCCTCACCAACACCACTGCATTCGTCCCTTTGCTCTCCACCAACACCACTGCATTCGTCCCTTTGCTCTCCACCAACACCACTGCATTCATCCCTTTGCTCTCCACCAACACCACTGCATTCATCCCTTTGCTCCTCACCAACACCACTGCATTCATCCCTTTGCTCCTCACCAACACCACTGCATTCGTCCCTTTGCTCCTCACCAACACCACTGCATTCATCCCTTTGCTCCCCACCAACACCACTGCATTCATCCCTTTGCTCCCCACCAACACCACTGCATTCATCCCTTTGCTCCTCACCAACACCACTGCATTCGTCCCTTTGCTCTCCACCAACACCACTGCATTCATCCCTTTGCTCCCCACCAACACCACTGCATTCATCCCTTTGCTCCCCACCAACACCACTGCATTCATCCCTTTGCTCCTCACCAACACCACTGCATTCGTCCCTTTGCTCTCCACCAACACCACTGCATTCATCCCTTTGCTCCCCACCAACACCACTGCATTCATCCCTTTGCTCCTCACCAACACCACTGCATTCATCCCTTTGCTCCCCACCAACACCACTGCATTCATCCCTTTGCTCCCCACCAACACCACTGCATTCATCCCTTTGCTCCTCACCAACACCACTGCATTCGTCCCTTTGCTCTCCACCAACACCACTGCATTCATCCCTTTGCTCCCCACCAACACCACTGCATTCATCCCTTTGCTCCCCACCAACACCACTGCATTCGTCCCTTTGCTCCCCACCAACACCACTGCATTCATCCCTTTGCTCCTCACCAACACCACTGCATTCGTCCCTTTGCTCTCCACCAACACCACTGCATTCATCCCTTTGCTCCCCACCAACACCACTGCATTCGTCCCTTTGCTCCTCACCAACACCACTGCATTCATCCCTTTGCTCCTCACCAACACCACTGCATTTGTCCCTTTGCTCCCCCCCACCAACACCACTGCATTTGGCTCTTCAACAAGCAACAAGATGCCTCATGACAGCTGTGGATCCAAACAGACACTCCTGAAGGAAGTGGGTATGGATAGGAAACTTGTGGAGGCTGAAATCACTCCCTGGGAGTTGTTAAAAGCCATTACTAAGCTGAACCTAGGGACTCCTTATTTCAGGAGTTATTGTTCTGGAAGCAACTCCTGCAGCCTGCTAAAGAGCTTGTACACAAGGACTCATGCTTATGACACTTGGGATTTACTCTGTGCTGCTGCTTTTTATAGAAGAGGAAACTTCCACAGGCAAATAGCTGTAGGAGCAGTCACTTATGGCTCCTGTCTGACCATTCCAGCATGTGTGAACTGCTGATGCAGCCATCAGACCATCCCAGATGATCTCAAGGTGATTGAGCCATGCCATCAACAATCCTGATGGGCTTTCGAGAGCTTGCAGTCAGGTGAGCACACCACAGCCACTTCTGGAGCAGAGAGGGATGCCACCCACCAATTGTGCCAAAGAAATAGGGTAGGGAAATCTTTGATCATCAGCAGTTGAGCAATTCAGGACCTTGCACCTCCTCCTTTAACATGGTTTCCCTCATAGGAAATAATCATTGACTTAAAGGACAGAGATGGTACCCAAGCCTTTGCAGCTCCTGTGTCATCTCCAGCACTCTCTCCTTTCTCCAATCCACTGTAACCCAGCCCCTGCCAGTTAACCCCTGCCCATGTTCCCAGATCCAGCAAGTTTTGCCCAACTTACACACCAGCTGTGCTGCTCAAGCTGTGCAAGCATAACTCTGCCTCATAAGTCTCTCCAGCACCCTGCAAGCTGCAGATAAGCAAGGACACAGCCCCATGACTCCCAAAAAATGGAAACCTGAGCACAAGAGGAGAGGCAGGCAGGCAGACAGACAGCTATGCAACAGCAAGCACAAGGCAGCAGTGAGATCACCAAGATGCCTGGGAGAGGCAATAGCCCCAGATTTATGTCCAGGTTCGAATGTCTGCTAGAGCAGAAGGTCATGGGAACAACCCTGCCTGCCAGAGAAGAGCAGCAGTAAATTCTGCCTCCTACCGCAGCTGGCCTGGAAATTACAGAAGGATGAAATTGTTGTATTACACAATCTTGAAAGATTACAGTTTTTTCTTGGTGCTACCACTCTAAAGTTCAGATCTCTCTACACATGAAAGCTGTAGCTGTGTCTTTGGGGCTTCATTACCAATGGAAGATTAATTAGAGCCAAACAAGGAAGCTGTTTAATGTAAGGCCACGCCACAACAGGTTAAGATCATATATCCAGCCACAGGATACTGACCCTGGGGCAGAGGCAGAGAGCCAAGCCAACCAGGTAGAATGTGCCATCAAGAAGCCTGAGGGCCTCAACTTGAGCCAGCTGTCATTTTAGACAGACCAGAGAGGTGGAGCTGGTTTCATGCAAACACAGAGCTTCATGGCAGATTGAAAGGGTAAGAGGGTAGCAAGAATAGGAAAAGTACATCAAGGTCTGAAAAATGAAGACAGATCCATGGATTGCATTAGGTTGGAAGGGACCCTCAAAGGTCATCTTGTCCAACCCCCCTGCAGGCAGCAGGGACACCTCCAACTAGATCAGCCTGCCCAGGGCCACATCAAGGCTGATCTTGAACATCTCCAAGGATGGGGTCCCAACCACATCTCTGAGCAACCTGTTCCAGTATTTCACCACTCTCACTGTGAAGAGCTTCCTCCTGATGTCCAACCTGAATCTCCCCTGCTCCAGTTTCCAACCATCTATGTGCTTTAATAAATAAAGTACATTTCTGTTCATCACCATTCAGGAAGCCAATAAATAGTGAGCTTGTAAAGCAATAATTACTGTGGGTTGATTCCTCCCCCCTCCCTGTTGAAAATGAACACATCAGAACTGGGGTTCTTTATCACCACACCAGTGGGAATAGCAGTGCCAGGTGCTATTAATAAGAGGTTGCCTGCAGCCTGCAGGAACTCAGCCATTCTCACCAGGACATTCCACCCATTCTCAGACTTTCAGTTTCATTCATCAAAATAAAAAATAATAAAACAAGGCTTCAAACACACCAGAGAGTGGATTGCTGCACACACATTCCCACCTCCCCTCCCTCACTTTCCCCTTTAATGACTTTGCCAAAGGAGAAAAACAATTCAGTTGTGGCCAAGAACAGCATTTAGAGGTGTTTGTTGTTTTATAACCATTCATTGTGCTTAATTATAGAGGTGTTACAGCTCTGGTGATCTCCTTCCCTTCCTGGAGTGAGTTACATAATCAGTCACCACCACATGTTTCCACCTGCCACAACACTATTCAAGCAGAAGGGCCACATCTTGCTAACTAGCAACCTCCCAGAGCTCAGTGTTGTCAGCAGTCTGAGGGACACAATATGCAGATGTTCATCACTTTTTGTGGTCCTCAGGAAGTCCAGGAGGCCACAGGAAGAGGTAAACTCCCTACCTGCTCCCAGACGAGCTGTGAGGCTCTGCTCCCCAGGCTAGTCAATGAGCTTCAGCTGCCAACCAGTCCTAAGGTTTTCATCCATCACAGGATGGTTTGGGTTGGAAGGGACCTCCAAAGGTCATCCAGTCCAACTCCCCTGTGCTCAGCAGGGACATTCTCCACTAGATCATCAAGTGGTTGCTGCCCCTCTGACTTCTGTTGCCATCTCTGATACCCAAGCTCTGCACCACCGATGTCCCACCCGAAGAGCCCCAGAGGCTTCCTCAAGTTTCTGACCCTGCAGATTGAAGAGAAGTTCAACAGATGCCACAGGCTTCAATGTGAGCACATCTGGGCATTGAACCAGACATGTATCTGATTACAAAAATAAAAAAAACCCACGTGGTTTTCCCCCCATAAACCACCCCAGCCAAAACCAGCAGCAGAGTAATCAATTCCAACACCACTAGACAAAAATCACACCCAAAGCAGCAATTACCATATGAAATAACACACGAACAGCAATCTAAATGGCATTCTTAATTTCCTTCTGGTTTCTCACCAGGCTTGTTGCTTGTTTCACAACCCAGAGATGCATTCTTGTGCAGAAAAAGAGAGCAGAAGCTTCACGGAAGATGTAGGGCAGCAGAAATTTCAACTCCCTTGCAAAACGATAAGGCCCATTCAAACAGCTGCAGCAAAAGCAGAAGGCTTGGCAACTCTGGAACTCTTCTAGAAGGCAAAGTTGCAGAGTGAGCAGGATATTGCTGCTCTCCACAGCTCAGCTGAAACCTCTGCCAAGGCTGAGAGCAGGTTGTAAGTCAGGTGCTGGGTGCCAGCGGCACTGACGCTGGTCATCCTCCTGCCAAAGACAGGTTGCCTGGCCTGTGCTCACCACTGCAGAGAAGCCCTGCCCTGATTAAAGCCCTCCTGGAAGCAAAGAGGTCCTGAAACGTGGCACAGGCATGAAGCTGGGACAGTCAGACAGTAAGGCTGAGGCCACAAACAGTGCCCAAGTCACAGCTTAACTCTGGAAGCATGCATTGGAATAGGTTGCCCAGAGCATCCCTGGAGGTGTTCAAGAAACCTGTGGGCATGGCACCTGGGGACATGGATTAGTGGGCATGGTCTTAGGTTGAATGGTTGGACTCAATGACCTTGGAGGCCTTTTCCAACCAAAACAATTCTGTGATTCTCTGCCTCTGAAGGGCAGATGCACAAGGAAGCAGGTGCAGGAGTGCTCCAGAAACCACAGGTCACAGCAGCCCAGTTCAGACAGAAGTCTCCATTCCAGTAGCAACTGGGGACAGAGAAGACTGAGCTCTGCTTCTCACATGGATGCATTCAGTGCATCCAACTGCCTTATGGAATAATCAAGAGCTTCAGCTTGTAGCCATGCCAGAGACTTCCCAAGAGCAATTTATCACAATTATTCAAAACAGCATTACAAGGATCCTGGAGATAGCCATCAGTCAAGGGGCAGAGAAGGGGAAGAAACTTTCCCTGGCCTCCAGCACATCCTAAGAACCTTTCTGCATCTTGCTGTCAGCAGGCTCTCGTGCATGGTAGGGAGTGCAGGAGTTTCACCCAAGCTGCCTTTCTTTATTTTATTTTTTTTTTTTTTTATGATCCCAATGCTTTGCAAATGAAACAAAATTTAGTGGGGGAACCTGTCTCTGTTCCCCTCCTTGCCATACAGCAAACTAATTGAAACCAACATGAATGTTAATGATGCATTTCACATTTGGAAGTTAGAGGAGTGAATAATACATTGTACACTGTATATTAACACCTTCTCAGGGGCATAATGAAGACAAAATATATGCTCTGAGAACGAAGTTGTTTATCTCATGGTGTGTTTCCTGTGTTCCACCATCCCTTCTCACACTGAAATACAAGCTTTCCAATCCAGAGGGTTTTGTTTCAAAGCATAATTTTAAGTCAATCAATAAACTTTTATGTCTTCGTCTTTCTTTCTTTTTATTTTTTTCTGTCCTTCCCCCTTTTTTGATTGAATAGCTGAAAGGAGATGCAGAGAGTGGAGGTGCACAGAGTGGAGGTGCACAGAGTGGAGGTGCACAGAGTGGAGGAAGAGGAAAGGAAAGCTAAGGGGATGGTGTGAAAGGCTCCTAAAGCTGCCTCCCTCTTGATGTAGATGGGAATAACCTGTTACTGGAGAGAAGGTGGCTGCAAATATCTGAAGGGTGGTTGTCAGGAGGATGGAGCCAGTCTCTTTCCAGTGACAGGATGAGGGGCAATGGATGTAAACTCAATCACAGGAAATCCCATCTCAACAGGAGAAAATTTATTTTTTTACTGTGAGGGTGCTGGAGCCCTGGAGCAGGCTGCCCAGAGAGGTTGCGGAGTCTCCTTGTCAAGAGATCTTCAAAACCTGCCTGGATGTGCTCCTGTGTGACCTGCCCTAAGTGGCCCTGCTTTTGGGGGGGAAGGGGTTGGACTCAAGGACCTCTGGAGGTCCCTTCCAACCCCTAACATTCTATGATTCTATGCAAGGTAGCCTGCTGGAGTTCAGGTCCCTGACTCCTATTCATACTTCCATTTTAGAAGAAGGGATCTGCAGTTTCTTTTTGTCTCAGAATTTCTCCTGTGGAAGAAATCTCTTCATCAATTTGTGCAACTCATCCTTCACAGACTCCTGTGCCAATGGACCACAGGTTCCAAATCACTCATTTAGGGCACCATGACTTGGTGATGACCTGTCCCTGAAGGTACCTATGTGGCTGCCCATTAGGTGATGCTGCCACTGAAACCTGAATGGATTTAGTCTCTGGGTGTTGACCACTTCTGATAGGAGCTGTGCTCTCCTGGGAAGTGGAAGAGCAACACCACCAAGAGGTCAGCTGTAAAAATTTCCATCCAGTCAAACTCAGTCTTGTGGCCTTTTTTTGAGGAGCTCAGCTTCAGTTGCAAAACTGGAGCAAATCAGAGGAGCTGGCTGAAACAAATCAGTGAACCCTGGAGTCTTTTGCTAAAGCAGCTCCCACTTACAGATCAGCAAAGACCCCTGTGGACATCCAGGCCCCCTTCCAAAACAACTGCCCGTAGGCCCTTTGGAGTTCATGCCAATTTCAACTAAAGCACATCCTCCAGGAAAGTATCCAATGTAAAGTTGCCATTCATGGATAATTGACCACAAGCCTTAGGGGAGAGAGAATACAGCTTCTAATTATTCTCCCTGTTCAAAACCCTCGGTCTTATTTCTAGGCAGAGCTTCTTGAGCTCCAGTTACTTGAACATGGCTCTTAGGGTACCTTCCTAGTCCAAAAAAAAACCCAAAAAAACCAATGGGAGTGACCTTGTAGGAAGGTAAAAATAGGGTTTTGCAAAGAGAAAGTCAGACCCTCTGAGCCCAGGAGGAGGACTGACTGCTGAGGTATCATCTCCAGAAGGAACACAGTCCCTGACTTCAGAAGGAGGTGAGTGAGGGTAAGTGGGATGGATCCAGGGCAAGGTATGGGTCTGGGAATTGAGATCTCCCCTCAAGAATCCAAACCCTAGCCAACACAGCCATGTTGCCATGCAGCCTCCACAGAGCCCAGATGTTAAAGCAGTGCACTAGAAACTCCTTGGCTTAACATGGGAATTTAAAGGGGACACATCCAAGGTACAGCCACTGAAACGAGATGGATCTCATGTTCTGATTCCAAAGATGCAGCAGTGGCTGTGCTGCATCCCAGGCTGACATCTCAACCTGCAGGAGCAGAGTCACTGTACTGGTTTCCCAGTGCAGAAAGCACCAGGATTTATCTGTGTTCCCCAGTGCAAGAAGCAAGAATGGAAAACCTCCTAAACAGATCCAGACAAAGACAAATCCTGAGCCCTTCCTAATTAACAGGAGTTATGTGCATCTTCCTTTAACTGTGGCAGCAAATTCCACTTAATCTCCCTCATTATATCATGTGAGCTGGTAAACAAAATAGCCTTTTGTTTAGAAGGGACACTGCCAGTGACAGACAGAGGCTGCCTGCCTCAGTCTAGCACTCAGCACAAAACCACCTCACCTATTCCCTACTAACCATCACCCCCTGTAGATGGTTACTGCACAGCAGCCCATGGGGGATAAGCCAAGCCAAAAAGTTCCCACGTGCTGCAAACCTCAACCAGCCCAGTGGGGTAGGTTGCTATGGTTGCCAAGATTTAATCCAAATTGATACAGGTAAAAAAAAAAAAAAAAGAAAAAAAAAAGAGAGAAAAATGTAGTGATTAAAAATAAATAAATAGACAAATCTGGGCCTTGTGCCATGAAAAATGTGAAGTTGTCCTTGACTCCAGAAGCAAATGAGCCATGAAATGTATCAAAAAGTGATATTGAATATAAGGTTGTATTTAATATTTTACAACCCTGGAAATCTTGTTACAAAAGAGTTAGATCATAAATCAAGCTGAGAGAGGCCAGTTCTTCCCTTCTCTCCCCTCTCTTTACCTCTAATTGTTCTTAGAAAAGTTTGAGCAGCTGATTCATTTACTGGAGGAAAAGGAAGCTGAACATCACTCAGAAGAAAACTGGAGGTGCTTCATTTGTCCATCAAGAACAATAAATTCTCATTAATCATCTGCTCTGCTTGAAAGTCACTGCTGATTCCTGTCTGTCCTCCACAGCTCTTCCCTGCAAGCCTTCGGAAAGGGCATAAAGACTTGAGGCAAACCTCTACATAAAGATCCCTGTCAGCAGGTAATTTAACCAATTGTGTTAATTGCCTGTCTGTTATCAGCTTATTGCTTGTTAGTTGTACATAAAGATTTCTCACTTGGCTCTCCAGTCACTTGGCTTTTGTCCCCTGCTTTTTACTTCTCCTTTGGATGCAAAACATCAAAGTGGGAGAGCACCAGCACCAGCACCATCCCATCAGGGGACTTAATCTGGCAAACCACAGGTTCTGCAGATGGAAACTCATCTGTATGGCTCCAAGGCAAGAGATTAAACACATATTTCATTCCTCTTCCTTCTTATTGCCCAGACACATACACTTTTCATTACTGCTTTTGTTTAAGCACACTCCTGAAAATGACTTCCAGTGAAAAGGTAAAGTGATTTTAGGAAGATTGCATCTTCAGTGGAGAAGATGCATTTTTTAATGTGCTCTGTGACATTTAACTAACCCTCTGGTAACTGCAGATCTGGTACTCACCAAACACCAGAACTGAAGCATTTCAATCCCATCCACTGGTCACAGTAAGCCAGCAGTTTTCATTTAAGTAGAATCATAGAGTGGGTTGGGTTGGAAGGGATCTTAAGCATCATCCAGTTCCAACCCCCTGCCACAAGCAGGGACACCTCCCACCAGCCCAGGTTGCTCAAGGTCTCACCCGGCCTGGCCTTGAACATCTCCAGGGAGGGGGCAGCCACAGCCTCCCTGGGGAATGTGTTCCAGTGTTTCTCCACCCTCAATGTAAAGAATTTCTTCCTACTATCAAGTCTAAATCTGCTTTCCTCCAGTTTCAATCCTCTCCCCATCACCCTTATGAAAGGTCCCTTGCAGAAAGGCTCATGCTTACCTCCACGCACCAAGCCCTCTTTGTCACCATGTTAATGGCCATGTTTCTTCACACAGTCCCAGAAGAAAACAACTCCCAATGGGGAAAAAAAAAAAAAAACCCTCTCCTTCTTCCCTTTAGAGTCCAGAAATTGTGTCACTGACTCCACCAGGGTCACATCAAAGCAATATCATCCAAAGTGTTCTTTACTCACTGCATTTCTAACCTGCCTTCCCATGGAAACAAGCTGCCTTCAGCAGCTGTCACCCTCCCGCCACCACGATAAATCCCAGTAGCGACCTGCAGCCACATTTGACAGAGCCAGTTCCTTCAAATCCTTCAAGTGTCACAGAAGCACAGAAATAGCTGCCAGACAATAGCCAGGCTCTCAGCATCCTCACAGGCAGGCAGGATGAAATGCAAGCTCACTTATTAGAGAATTTACACACAATGCAGCTTTTCTGAACCCTTTTCCACGGTTGGGGCATTCGGGCAAAGCTTGCACTTATTTAGTTATCAAAGAAGCCAACCATGAGAAAGAAATCCATAGGCAACCAGGCTTCATTACTTCCACTGCTGATGATACTACCTCAAAGAGTGGGAGAAAAAAAAAAAAAAAAAAAAAAAAAAAAAGAAAAACATCGGTGCTTCAAGTGATGGAGCTTCCAACACTTACCTTGAAATTTATCGACCAGAGTAATTGAATCGCTGGATTGCAAACTCACACCTGCTCAAGGCTTGAAAGAGTTCAGCAGAGGCACAGGGAAGCTTTGCTCCAATCACCACCACTGCAACACCTCTGCGTGACTAAAGGGTGCCCAGGGATGTGATTCACAGGATCCCAGGATGTTAGGGGTTGGGAGGGACCTCCAGAGATCATTGAGTCCAACCCCCCTGCCAGAGCAGCATCATAGGATCCAGCACAGGTCACACAGGAATGCATTCAGATGGGGCTGGAAAGGCTCCAGAGAAGGAGACTCTAAAACCCCTCTGGTTTTAGACCCTCACAGTGAAGAATTTCCTCCTCATGTTGAGGTGGAACCTCCTGGGCTGTAGTTTATAGCCATTGTCCCTTGTCCTATCCCAGGGTGCAACAGAGCAGAGCCTGTCCCCTGCCTTTTGCCCCCCAGCCCTCAGATATTTATAAAGATTTATTAAATCCCCTTTCAGTCTTCTCTTCTCCAGACTAAAAAGCTGCAGGTTGAGGCTCCACCCCTAGAGACATTCAAAATCAGCCTTGATGTGGAATACTGGAAGAGGTTGCCTAGAGATGTGGTTGGGACCCCATCCTTGGAGACATTCAAGATCAGCCTCGATGTGGCCCTGGGCATCCTGATCTAGTTGGAGGTATCCCTGCTGACTGCAGGGGGTTGGACAAGATGCCTTTGAGGGTCTCTTCCAACCTGATGCAATCTGGGAATCTGGGACTTTTCTGCTGGAGAGCAGCACAAATAGTTGCCCCTCCGAGCACCAGCAGCCTGCAGGAGACACCCTGCACCTCACAGCCTGCTCACAGCCACTGGGGTGAAGGCAGAATTGTTTGATACAGGCTGAATAAAATGGTTCCTTCCAATTTTAATATTTATAAGCCTTAATAAAAAGATGAAGCATGTTTCAAAACAAAATTATCTTCTAAAGGAAAACAATCAAAAGTGTATTTTTCATAAGATGCCAGGCTAGCACATATGCTCTTGTAGAATTTTAGCTGTAAAATTCGATTTTTCTAAGCATTTGGTTTGTGATGGGTTCACACTGAATTTACTTCAGCACCTGAAGGGGGCTTCGAAGAAAGGTGGGGAGGGACTTTTTACAAGGGCCTGTGGTGACAGGATGAGAGGGAATGGGTTGAAACTTGAGGAGGGCAGATTTAGACTGGAGATAAGGAAGAAATTCTTGCCAGTGAGGGTGGAGAGACACTGGAACAGGTTGCCCAGGGAGGTCTTGGGTGCCCCCACCCTGGAGGTGTTCAAGGTCAGGCTGGATGAGGGCTTGAGCAACCTGGGCTGGTGGGAGGTGTCCCTGCCCATGGCAAGGAGGTTGGAACTAGATGATGTTTAAGGTCCCTTCCAACCCAAACTATTCTCTGAATCTCTGCAAACTTCTGGCAAGCAGCAGCTCTGCTCTCCAGGTATCACACAGCACTCTGCAGCCCCTCTGTATTGCAGTCACTAAGCCAGAACCCCGAAGTGGTGACACAGCTAATTCCCACTGTGAGCAATGGCAGCTGGGCATGGAGGCATCTGGGCTTATTTCCATTTCTTGCCTTCCTCAGGAGCAAACCTTGAGCTACCTGGGAGAAGGCTGAAATCCAGGACAAAGCAGTGAGCCCCTCCAGAGCAGTTCTGGTGCCTTCACTGTGAGTCACCTTCCTCCCCGCTCCCACCGCGGCTGTTCTGCACTTTCACTTCACTGCCACCCACCACAGCCTGCAACAGGCTCCTTTCAGCATCTGCTCTAAAACTCCTTGCAGTTTCCTGGTTTCAGTAGCACCTCTGTGAATCTAACCCAAATTTCACTCACAGAGGGGTTTGACACTTCCTTAAGCCTCACTCTTCCTTAAGCCTCTGTCCTGCTTTCCTTCCAACAGACACAGGCTCCCCAGAGCAGCATCATTCCTTGCCCCTGGCTGGACACAGCTAGCACAACAACTGCTCTTTTGCTTTTTTTCTCTTTCTCTTTGTTGTGTTTTTTTTTTTTTTTTTTTGTTTTGTTTTGTTGTTTTTTTTTTCAACTTCAATTAGGCAGAGAAGCCACTGTGCAAGAAAGCTGTAATTTGCAGGAGAGGGAATTGTTGGCTGGCTGGCTTTACAGCAGACCCCTTCAGCTGTCTGTAATCATGCAACGTGATCTTCCTTAAGTCCTGGTTTGTCACAGATCTGTCCCTCTCTGAGGAACAGCATCCTCCCTCCAGAGACTCAGACTATCCCCCATACCAACTCCACCACTGCTTCTAAGCCAGTGTTCTTGCAGCTCTTGATGGAATAAAAAAGAACCACCACCCCCACCAGCTCCCTTCCCTGAAATTCAAAGTGCCATCTGACATCTTTCTCTTTTTTGATTCCTTCCCATCTCCAGAAGACATTTCCACCCCACTTTCCCTGCCTCAGCAACTCTAAGTAAAACATGTGAAAGGGTGTCTTTATTCACTTTTCCAAGAAGTAATTAGAAGCAAGAAGAGGAATCAGGAATGTAGAAGTTATCCCTCCTTAAGGAAACCAGATTTCTAATTAGTGAAGGAAGCAGCTTCTAGGGGATTCTTTCTCCAAACAGCTGTTGCTGAGGGATCATCTGTCTTTCTTCTTTTCCACTTTTGCAGTAAAAAGTTCATTTATTTTAACATATACAACTGTTGCAGTACCCAATTAAAGTAGGCATAGCAAGACTACAATCAAGGGACACTGTAGCAGAATAAAGACAACTCAAAACCACTGCAGGAAGAAGGCAGCCAGCATCCTCATCTCTGCAAGCAGCCAGGGAGAGCCAGCCAGCACTTTCTGCCTCTCCCTTCCCACCAAGTGGCTGCTGGCAGCCCTGCTCAGCCCTCCATCACCTCATTTCTACAGCTGGCCCTTGACCTCACACACCTGTCACTTAAACCACCCTGGCTTTCCTGTGTTCCACTAAATGAGTACAAGAGAGGGGAAAGCAGTGCAAGGAGTGGCTTAGCTCAGAAGAAACCAAGGGACAGCAGCACTCACAACGTGGTGGCAAGTGACTTTTGTCACCTATGCCTGGGCAAATGCCTATATAATGGCATTAATCATCCACAGCTTCACAGGTTGCATCACATTGGAAGGGACCCTCAATGCTCATCTTGTACAACCCCTCTGCAGTCAACAGGGACACCCCCAACTAGATCAGGCTGCCCAGGGCTACCTCAAGGCTGACCTTGAACATCTCAATCCCCGTGGTGGATTGTGACAACACTTTAGATCTCACAGCTTTGCTCATCTGCTTCCTCCAAGTTACAGGAGTATTCAGTACTAAAATTCCCCCAGTGCCCAAGGTTAAAATAAACACTTAAAAATCCTCATACAGCCATGACATCAACAAACCCAACCACAAAACATGCACAAAACAACCCCAAACCACCAGAGCCAAGCTACCCTGTGCTGAACAGAGCACAGCCAAGACAGGTGGACACTCTGGCCACACTTTTCCATGTCCTAAGGGCTGGACCACACAGTTGCTTGCTGAAGATGCTTAATGAAACCATCTCTCATGAAAGAGATTCTCAAATATGAGGCAAAGGAAGATGACCTCCCAAGTGAAGAGAGAGAGAGAAAACTGCTGGAGAGAATCCAACAGAGAGCCACAAGGATGCTTAGGGGACTTGAGCATCTCCCCTATGAAGAGAGACTGAGAGCCCTGGGGGTGTTTAGTGTGGAGAGGAGAAGACTGAGAGGGGATCTGATCAATGTCTATCAATAGCTGAGGGGTGGGTGTCAAGTGGAGGGGGCCAGGCTCTTTTAGGTGGTGCACAGTGGTAAGACAAGGAACAATGGGTTCAAGCTTGAACAGAGAAGATTTCAGCTCAACATGAGGAGAAACTTCTTTACAGTGAGGGTGACAGAGCACTGGAACAGGCTGCCCAGGGGGGTTGTGGAGTCTCCTTCTCTGAAGGCTTTCCAAACCCGCCTGGATGCATTCCTGTGCAGACTACCCTAGGTGATGCTGCTCTGGCAGGGGGTTGGACCTGATGATCTCTTGAGGTCCCTTCCAACCTCTGATACTGTGACCTCTTGGCAGCCTCCTGTTTGTTAGACTGTCTAAAAGCTGCAGCCAGGTGTGTGAAGTGCAGGACCACCCCAGCCCTCCTCCAGCCCTCTGACAGAACTCAGACAATCCCACCCAAAGCAGCAGGTGTGCTTCTTCCCCTCTCCTGCTATCATTTCCTGTCCTCCCTTCTGAGCCATGACAAAGTTGATAATTTTTAAACCATGCCAAAAAAATCAGAGCTGTGATACCACTTCACACACACACGAGCTTATCACATCAGAAAAGACATCTTCCATCAAAGAAGATTTTTTTCACAAGACACTTCTCTCTTATCAATTGTATTTGGTTTTCTTAATTATCATTTTAACCTGGGGAAGTTTGACAAGCTCTCTTGAAGGGGGCTCTGTGGAAATGTAAATCAACCCCTGCAAAGCTGCAGTCACAAGGATTTTACTCCATGCTGAAAAGACTCTGAAGCAAAACCCAACCCAGAGAAGCTTGCACACAGGTGCCACTGGCATCTGCTGATTACTACACAGTTACAGACAAAGTGGACAACTCCTCTTTATGACTCTTTGTGCCCAAGCATAATGATGACCTCGAAACTCATGGGGTTAAGCAAGTTCTGCATTAATTTAGGCTGGCATTCTGAAGGTGCTCCCCATCCATCAGAGCAGGAAGGATCCAGATTAGTCTCCCCAGAAACTAACAAGGGGTGGGGAGGAAACCAGTAGCAGCTTTGTGATGGTGCTTGCTAAGTTTTACCAAGGCAGTTACCTGTGATTGCTGGGACTGTGTGCTTCATAAGTACCCCATCTGGGCTTGCATCCAACAAGCCTTCAACACATCAGACAGAGAGAACAGAGCAACGTGTACATATGCACCACACACACAACAGTGTTTCCAGCCAAGCCCTCCACCTCTTCAAGATGAAGGTGGCTGTGGCATACACAGACATATTGTGCACCTGAGACACCGTTTCAACAAACACCTACTAAGGCATTTCATGCTGAACTGCCTGCTGCCCCATCTGCATGCCACAGCTTCCTAAAGAAGTCCTCAAGAAGCAGGACAAACAACCCAACAGCAAGTGGAGAGATTCAGGTGAGCTCTTAATTCAGTCAGACTCAGGCAGCTTCACTACTCTCTGACCAAACCACTCCTTCACTCTTGCTAAGGCTCTGTTGCCTACCTCACCTGGCAAGAAATTGCTGTTCAGGGAGCTTGAAGCTGTGAAGCAAAGGAGAAACACAGGTCCATGAAGGACACTCACTGTTGCCAATGCAGGGCAGGCCTGCCAAAATAAACCCTTTCTGCCAGCCCAAAGCTATGGACCGAGTCAAACACAGCTGAGAGAGCTTCCATACTCGACTGCTGGAAAGGCAAAGAGGTTGCCCAGGAAGGTCATGGATGTCCCTGGAGGTGTTCAAGGCCAGGTTGGATGAGGCCTTGAGCAACCTGGGCTGGTGAGAGGTGTCCCTGCCCATGGCAGGGGGTTGGAACTGAATGATCCCTTCCAACCTGAGCCATTCTATGAATCCATGAAACCAGAAATCTGTGCATGCTTAAAGGGATCCAAGCTCCCTCACACACAGGCTGCTGTTTACAGGGAGATGCTCGAGTGCCTATTTGGAGAAAGGGAGAAAAGATCAATAACAACAAAAAGAAAAGAAAAAAAAAATTAAAAAGATGAGATCCATATCACCCTTTTGGTGAGACTGGCACACCACAGGTACCACCTAGAAACTGACAAAGCCAGACAAGGGGAGGGCAGAGAAAGCCCCAAAACCAAGAGGAATTATGAGCCAGAGCAGCCTAAGCTGCATGCATCAGTGCTGCCCCTCCAGACCAACATCCACCACAGGTGCCTCCAGCCTTAGCCTCAGAGAGACACTGATGCTGCAACCACACAGCACCACTGGCACAAAGAGTCAAGAGCCAGGTGCAGCTACAAATGTTCCAGGGCTTGCAGTGGTGTTTGATCAAGGGAATGCCTTAGAAATCACTGCTGGGGGAGACCATAGGAGCAGAGGTTTCAGAGGTAATTCTTCACTCCCATCAGACATCTCCTGCAATAAGCCAGCACCTGACCACCCTCCCTCCCTCCACAGGCTGCCTCAGATCCAGTCCTTGTTATTCAGCACATTTAGATCAGGTTTCCTCTGCACTTCAGCTCACATTCTACCATCTCAATCCCATGTGAGGACCCAGTTCATCATAAATACCAGCTTGATTACAGAGACTGCTGCATGCAATAAATGTCTTTAATGTATACACAGGAAGCAAAAGACACCTCTGTGTTTTTCAGTTGTGTAAAGACAAATAGCCTCAATTGTTTAATCAATAAAAATGCCTCTCCAACTCCTACTGTTATTACAGAGCTATTTCAGACAGAGTGAAAGAGAACCACTGCATCTATATTCCTGTCAAAGGAGACAGTGGCTGCTCAGCCAGTGGATGAACTACCTGGGCACAGCCTCTGTGCTCCTCTCAAACTCCCAAATGCCAGCACTAAGCAAGCTGAACCTCCACTGCATCCCAATCTCTCCATGGTTTCCTCCAGTCTAAAGCTTCCCATTCACCTAAATGGGGATTCCTCCAGGAAAGGACACTGCATCTAAGCCAAAAAAACAGAATCTGTAAATTATTCAGCAAACAGCAATTACAGTGAAGGAGGACATGCTGGCTTGAAGTGTCTCATACGTTGACATCAGCAGAAGAGCAGCTGGTGGGCCCAGAGTGCTGGGAGATGGGGAGCTAAGGAGGCAGGCAGCAATTCTCTGCAAGCAAGCTCTGCAGCAGGCCCTGGGAAGAGAAAGGCTGGACCAGGTGCCACTGCAGCAGGGAGCACTGCTCCTGCAGGAGGGAGCACAGATCCAGCTGCCAGGAAGCCTTCTGAGAGGCAGGCAGTGCAGGAGCAGTTGTTCAGAACTGCCAGCAATGCTTTCCTGGTAGGAGCAGCAGGGACCAGCATGATGTGAAGTGTGTCACCATATGCCTCACAACTCACTCACTCCAACTCCAGCTTACAGCTGTAGGAACCTCTCCACTCAAAAGGACAAAGAAAGAGCAGTTCTCACAGCTTGCTCTCCTCTTCCCCTTCAGCACATCTTGCCTTCAGGCTTGTTGCTCCTGAGGACACGTGCCACCTTCAGGAGCCATGCAAGGTTTGCCATCACTGGGTACACGAAGATCCATTTCATCCCTCACTGCACAGGTTAGAGGTCAGCCTTAGCTGTTAAGGAAGCAAGCACAGCTCCCAGTGCTCCTTGAGGAACAGGTCATGGACTGCATTTGGGCCAAAGCTCAGCAAAGCCAGAAACTCTACTGCACCAGAAGGCAGCAGGAGAAAATGGCACCAGGCAAAGCCTGAAGGCAACTGAGAGGGCAAAGTCTTGTCCCTCTCAGGGGCAGAAGCAGACACAAGAAACCACATTTCCCCACATGTAGATGTGGACACACTTGGATCTCAGTGGGCAGCTGCTCACTGAGTGGGGAGGATCCCCTTCAGCCTCCTGTCCAAGACCCAGCTTCAGCTCTTGTGTTTCTTCCACCATCTTTGTCTAACCTAGAACCTGCCTGTGGTGGCAGGGGAGAGCTCCTGCACAAGGGCTTCCTTCAGACCCTCAGACCATTGCCTAGGACACCCAGGACTACTGCAGCAGAAAGAGGAGAAAGCCTGGGAATCAGAAAGATGACACATTCCCACCACCATTGACTCTTCCATACCATTAGCTTCTTCTCAACAGCCTTCTTTGCCTTTTTTTTCCCCTTTTCCCTCCTGGAGACTGTAAATCAGCTGTCAGCTCCCTGCTCTTTCTGGCTCCTTTCCACATCTCCAGGGTGCCATTCTTTTTTTTTTTTTTTTTTATTTCCCTTTTCTTTGCTGCTCTGTTTTCTTCACCTCTCCAGTTCACCTCCCTCTCCTCTGAGGTTTCTTTATCTCCACAGCTCCTGGCTGATGGACTCGTGATCACCAATGCCCAGCAAGGCTGATCACACCCATGCCCCTGGTCAGGTCTGTGTCTCCTCCTGCTTGCTCTCTGCACCTTGGGAATGGAGCTGGGTTGCCCTTTCTTTTGCAGGTGGCAAGCTCCCAGAAGAAGGGAGAGGAAAAGAGGGAAATACATCAACACAGCCCACAGTACCCCAAAGAGCCTCTGTCAATCACAGTCTGAGCAAAACTGCCCTTCAGCCCCATCCAAGCTGAGCTGTGGCTGGCTGGAAAGAAGAATTCATTTTCTTATCAGTGCAGGAACAGAGATTGGAGATGTTCTGGAGTCTAAGGAGAAAAATCAGTGAATGGAGAAAGAAAGGGTACTTGCAGAGGAGGAGGAGAGAGATTTGCTTGTCAGGTACAAGTGGAATCTAAGGGGAGAAAATGGATTGAGAAGTGAAGAAGGGACAGGAGAAGGGGAAAGACAGACTACAGAGAGAAGATACTGCAAACCCTTCTGCCCTGTTCTTCAAACTGATTTTGAGCAAAGAGAAGAAGCTTCTTCCTCCTGATGGACCACAGGCCCAGGAGATCTTGCAGCTTGCCATGATGTTGAGAAAGTGACAGAGCTGGCAGGGCCAGGTCTGCCCAAATCCACCCACAGTCTCCTCTCCAGGCCTTTCCCAAAGGCTCTCACAGAGCCCTACCATTGTTCAGCCATTCCCTCTGTCCCAACTAGAAATTCCCTGGGATTTCTAGCCCTTTCCTGCCCCCAACATGACCTCCTCCTCCTCAGCTCACAGGCTCCCCTCCTCCTAGCTCCCTCATACCAAAAAGCAGCCAGGCTCTCTTATCACAGAGGATGCTTGCTGCTGTGGGTCAAGGGTACCAGGAGGATGCCCCAGTTGCAGCTGCAGCCTCTGGGGATGGGGCTGCACACACTGCCCCATTTCCCAGCAGCTCAGGGCCCTGCTTTGGCAGCTCTCCTTCATTAAGCTCCTGGTTGCACTGAGATACAGGCAGTTACTCATGCCTGGCTAAAAGCTCAGCTGAAGCACAGCCAGAGCAAAGAGGTCTTGCCAGCAGGTGAAATACAGCCCCTGGGATGAGCTGCAAGCAGAAGAGCTAAGCTAAGCCATGCTGAAGAGAGGGATAAGGGGGATGCAGGAGCTGGGGAGAGGAGGGGAAGAAGGGCAGGCAGTTGTGAGAGTAGGGAATGCATCCCAGCTTGATGTCAAGTGAATGGAGACAAGTGCCCTCAAGGAGCACCTGGCAAATACCTGAATATTTACCATCCTGCTCATTCCACAATGGCCCATCTCACCCTGGTCAGCATTGCTTGTCTCAGCACCTGCAGACCAGGCAGAGGGGTTCTCAGCTCCATGCATTGCCAGCTCAGACAGCCCAGAGAGAGCAAGGGGGAACACAATAGCCCCAGAGCTGCTGCTATGGCTGGGGAGGTGACCCTAGGACCTCTACGTCCACAGCAGCTGCACTGCTCTGGGCACAGCAACCTTTCATGAGCTTCCCTCCACCTGGAAGTGTTCAATAGATGAGGTCTTGAGCAACCTGGGCTAGTGGGAGGTGTCCCTGCTCATGGCAGGGGGTTGGATCTGGATGATCTTTAAAGGTCCCTTCCAACCCAAACTATTCTATCAGTCTACAGATCTAAGGAGGTCCTGCAAAAAGGAGCGATCAGGGAGGGAAGGAACCTACCTCAAAGTACTTCTAGCCAGCACAGAAAACTCCTATAAGAGAAGAGAGGAAGCCAGAGAGGTTGGCAGGAGGCCCTGGAAGGGAAGAAAGTGAGCTACACAGTAGATTCGAGCCCCAGCATTTCTGCAGGGAAGAGGAACCCTGAGCTTATGAAGACTTTTCCCTCTGAAAAATGAATCCTGACAATACAAAGGCACACACAAGAAAGGAACAACTCTCTGCAGAGCACCCAGGGAAGAGGAAGCCCAGTTGAGTCAGGAAAGATGATTGCTTTAACATAATAATGCCCCCCATGCATTCTGAGACAGCCTGGCTTGCATTTGCTTCTCCAGGAAGCAATATCCCCACAAAGACTCAGGCAGCTGCAATAAAAAGCCACACCACAGTAAAGCAGCCAAAAGGCCTCTACATGAAACACATTTTCAGTAAAATCATAGAATCAGTCAGGGTTGGAAGGGACCACAAGGATCATCCAGTTCCAACTCCCCCTGCCATGGGCAGGGACACCTCACACTAGATCAGGCTGGCCAGAGCCTCCTCCAGCCTGGCCTTAAACACCTCCCTGGGCAACCCATTCCAGGGTCTCACCATTCTCATAGTGAAGAACTTATAAAATAGGGAAAAATATAAGTGATAGGGATAAAATAAAAGAGATAGGGGAAAGGAGAAAAAAAAAACAAAACACCAAAACAACATGTCCAGAGCAAAATCTCAATGCCCATCACTTCCATGGACACCCTTGCAAGCTGCCTCTGGTTTGCACTTCAGGGCTAGTTCTTTGCAGGTCCTAAGCAGCCCTTAGGGGAATGTGCTTCCCCCCAAGCCTGCATCCCCAGGCAGTGTCTGGGTGATGGTGGGAGAGGCAAGACCTCATTTTCTTGACCACTCTACTGACACAGATGCAAACCATCCTTAACCAGCACAGCAATGAGGATGGAGCATGTGATTTCCCTGATTTTAACTCAGTTGTACAAAACCATTGCAGTGGGAGGCCCTGACAGGCAGCACCTTCTGGGGTGGAGGGCCAGCAGATCATCAGGCTGAGCATAACTCCTTCCCAGCATGGACCTGGCCTCCCCTGGGACACAGCAGTGCTCTCTTTGGTCTGGCTGTCAGGGCCTGACAGCAGCCAGCACCAAGTGCTTGAGAAGAAAGCACAAAAGCAGAGGAGAGACAACTTGTCCTGAGGTCAGGTTTCTGCTCAGCTCTCATTAAGCAGAAGTTAGGTCATATCCTGAAGCAGAAGAATTTATAGCTTTCCATTCAGTTCTGCTTTTACACTTACAACTGCCTAAAAAGTCTGATAAGCCACATAAATATCTGCTCTCAGCTTCAATTATGCTGTGTGACAATGAATACCAGAGGCTGTTTTTCCACTTAGGAATTAACCCACATCAGCATCTGGAGGGCTGACTTTACATTACCTTGTCTTTCCTGATGGTTTTCCCTAAGTGATCCATCCACACACTGTTGTCAGCTCCTCACAGAGAAAACCTTGCACATCAAATGCAGCAAAAGGAATTTTTTTTTTCTTGGTGAACTTGTCTTATCTTACAGAGTTTGGTCTCCAGATCCCATTAGGAAGTCTCCTCAGATCTAACACAATCACCCTGCACCAGCCTCCGTGACCGCTGCTGTTGCTGCTGTTTCTGAGCCTGCCTCCTGCATGCCTGGCACAGCACAGATGAGCTAGAGAGCCCAGGGGACTTCAGTCCACAGCAAACAGAAGCTTCAGCAGCCTCATGCCCCCTGGCACTATGCAGAGCAAAGTCACACAGCAACGAAGTCACCTCCTGCCCTGGCACCATCCGTCACAGCATCACTTTCCTGCGCTGTTTCCTTGCCCAGAGCCTGACCTGCCCCAGGGTCCAACACAGCCAGGGAGGAGGGGGAAGCACAAAGTGAAGGTGAGCATTGCACACTGGCAAGGGATGCACACTGTGCTCCTCCCCCTGTGCTAGAGGGCTCCCCTCTCTCATGCCATCCTAGCAGCAAGCTCTGCTCTGACACCTGGTGCTGAGCCCACTGAGGCTGTTGCTATTCCAAGCACACCTCCTCGTGTGGTTTCAGAGTGGCACAGCTGCTCCTTCTCTCCTACAATGCGATTCCAAGGCTTTTTCCTAGCAAGGCTAAAAACTTCAGTGTAAACATCTCTTTTTCACAGAATCACAAAAACATTCAGCTTGGAAAAGACCCTCAGGAGCACCAAGTCCAACCCAGAGCCCTACTTTACAAAGTTCACCCTTAAACCATAGCCCCAAGCACCACATCCAAACCACCTTTAAACGCATCCAGGCTTGGGGACTCCACCACCTCCCTGGGCAGCACATTCCAATGCCTGACCACTCTTGCTGGGAAAATCTTTTCTACAAGGGAAAGGCACTGGAGGAAGAAAGAGGGGATGGGGGATGACAGTTCCCTCATCTCCACTCTGGTGAGACCCCACCTGGAGTACACTGTGTCTAGTTCTGGAGCCTCTATTACAAGAAAGATCAGGAGGTGCTGCAATGTGCCCAGAGAAGGGCCACAAGGATGATCAGAGAGCTGGAGCTCCTCTCCTATGAGGACAGACTGAGAGAGTTGGGGCTGTTCAGTATGGAGAAGAGAAGGCTCCCAGGAGACCTTCTTGTGGCCTTCCAGCATCTTAAGGGGGCTACAGGAATGCTGGTGAGGGACTTTTTAGGGTGTCAGGGAGTCATAGGACTAGGGGGAAGGGAAAAAAAGTAGAAATGGGTAGATTCAGATTGGATGTTAGGAAGAAATTCTTCCCCATGAGGGTGGTGAGACACTGGCACAGGTTGCCCAGGGAGGTGGTGGAAGCATCATGCCTGGAGGTTTTTGCAGCCAGGCTGGATGTGGCTGTGAGCAACCTGCTGTAGTGTGAGGTGTCCCTGCCCATGGCAGGGGGGGTTGGAACTGGCTGATCCTCGAGGTCCCTTCCAACCCTGACAATTCCATGATTCTGTGCTCTCTGCTCTGCTCCACGTGTCAGGAGAGGAACCTGTCACAACCTTTCCTCACTCCTTCGGTTTAGAAGTTATTTTCATGAGTTCTTGAGGCATCAAGAAATGAAGGATCCCATTGTTCTCCTAATTAATTCAGCAATCTCAGTGAAATGATATGAGCTGCAATTGTAATTCCAAGACTCACCCCTCGACCACTGAAATCAACTAATTAAATAACAATCAGCACTACCGTTTGCATTTGGAAGATGGACTATTCCCTTTTATTGCTGCAATTAGGGAATGCACTCAATAATCAGAACGAAACACAAATTTACCCAGGAGCCCACTAAATTATGACCCTTCATAATTCTGCTTTCTTTTCATCCTAGAAAAAAAAAAAAAAAAAAAAAAAAAACAAAGGACAGCAATTTTCCATCCCTTCCCCTGCTTCCTCCCTGAGAAAGGGCACTCTGGAGATGTGAGGCAGGTTACCAGCTGCAGACAGCCCTGCTGTGCAGGCACCATCTTCTCTTCCTCCCAGTCAGGATAACCTCTGTCTTTCTGATCAAGGTCCCTCATAATCATCTTGGAGTGCTTCCTTGATTGAATAAATCAGCATGGGGCTGCAGACACATTCACACAGACTTTAGATGAGCAGGGAACTGTCTTAGTGGCAGTGGTCATCTGCTAGCTGCCCTGCTTGCAGTCACCATAGCTCTGAACTTGGTGGAGGAAAGGCAAGGACAGGACAGAGATCTGCCACTAGTACAGTGACAGTGAGCTGGGGAGACCTTGTTGCTCACACAGGATGCATCTACATCCCTAGAGATGTCACCTTCTCAGCCACTGTGCCTGCAGCAGCAAATTACAAATCCTTGCTGTCCCCTCCGGAGCGGTGATGTCTTCATCAGTGCTTCATGCACAGAGCAAATCCAGCACTTGGGAAAACGCCTGCCAGATTCAGTCACCCATTTAAAAAGGGGATCCATGGACACACAAGTCATGCCTTGAGTTTGCCTCTATACTAGACTGAAGCCAAAGGTTAGGATGTCCTCTGCACTGGCACAGGGCAGGGCCAACATTTCCTTCTCGTTTCTTCTAGCCTTGTTCCAGCTGAGTTAGCAAATTGCTCTGTGGAGACAAGGCAGAGTCCTACCCAAGTGACTGCATCCCTTCTGGACTGAAAGGGAACAGGTCCCATCTAGTGAGGTGCTCAGAAATCCTCAGCCAGAGGTTAAAAACAAACAGGGTGCTCCTCACTAGATGAGGTTGTGCACAACCTGCTGCTCTTCTGGGCCTTGCTATTCAGACTTCACCTTCCCAGCCCTGTTGGAAAGGTAGCAGCAGTCTGGAAAATGGGATGGCAGAGCAAGCTTCCCTGTTGGCACAGGAGTTACTCTGATCAAACCAGCCCAGATTTCTCTGTTAAAAGCACTTCACTCACTCTCTCCGCACTCCCCTTAACTGCCAATCCTGCAAACTTGCATGGAAGCTGGAGATTCATGCTGGGTCCTTCCCTTTCTGGCCATTATGAGTCACAAAGATGACACAAGCCAGCTGCAGCCTGCAAGGCTGCTGGACTCAGGAGAATGTGACTGTGGTTTAGAGGGGATATAGAAGTGCAATTGCCTGGCCCTTCAGCTGGGAATTCATTAGCACTTCTGGTGATGCCTGAGCCAGAGCAGAGGATTTCTCCTCCAGCCACTGTGCTGTTTCTGCAGGGTTTGCAGGACCAAGGAGGAGGGGAAAAAAATACAGAGGTCTGACCAAAAGCATACAGAGGTCTTAAGCATAAAACCATACTAAAGGGAGCATGAGATGGCCACTGCCATCAAGGAGATGCAAGTGTCTAAGAGAATCATTAGGTGTCATGCTTGAAACTGCAATGGCCATGCCCCACTAACAGAAGCCATGCTAACCACTCTCCACATTCACAACCAAAGCTTCAAAGAGAGCTGTTCAAGACATCTCAGCAAGAAAGTCTCTTCTGCTTCCCAAACACAGTAATTGGTAGCCAGGCTGGTGCCTCTGCAGCAGCAGCTGTACCCAAGAGCAACCAAATCCACAAGACGAGTCAGTGCCTGTGTGTTGACATCCAGACAACCAAACTACACCCAGACCGACAACCTAACTACACCCAGAGAGACAACCAAAGCTGAAGGGACTTGTTGGTATTGAAAGCAATGTGACTTCAGCACCAATTGGAAGTTGACCTTCAGTGGTGTCTTGCAGGGCACCTGAGGTGTTTTCTCCCAGGGAAGCCGTGGCAGAGTCAGCTCTGGGACTAGGTCTGCTGGGCTCATGGAAGCCAGTTTGGGATGGGATGGAACTCTGCAGCAACACAGACACCCATTGCATAACCAGAGAGCTAACTGGCAAGGACACAGCAGCAGGAGGAGGTGTGAAAATTAAATTGGATAAAAGGCAGGTGTTCGGGAGGAGTGGAGGCTGAGGGGAAGTGGAAGGTAGAGTGAGCAACTAAACAGAATGGTGCCAGTATTGTACTGCTGTCACTGCCACTTCAAAACATTTGCAAAATGCTCATCTCTGCTTCAAGGAGTGGAAAAAGAAGGAGCTTCAAAGTGCATAATCAACCCATCAGCACGAGTCAAAGAAAAGCTACATCCTCACCCTGCTCTGGCTCTGCTGCAGGGGCAGGGGTCAGGCAAGCTGCACAGCCACCAGCCAAAGATGCCTCCAGTGGGGCTGTGGGGGACAGCAAGGTGCCACAGGGCTCAGCAGCCCTGCTGCTCTGGCCAGCCCATGCTCTGCTACACCACAGTGCAGGTATTCGACAGCACCCCTGCGACCCTGAAATCCCACAGAGCTCAATCCCCATCAGGCAAACCCTGCTGCGTTTTATCCAACCATCAGACTGCTCCCAGGCTGCCTGCAGAGCTGAGATGTCCGGAGTGGAGAGGGAAGCCATTGCACATTGCCAGCAGGGTCAGGAGGAAGGGGAGAGCAGGTCTCTGCTGCCACCTGACTGAGGCATAATCATTCCTTGTGAGAAATATTTCAGATGGGGCAGCAGCAGCGCTTGAGGAATAATGAACTGAGAGTACACAGGACGGGGGCCAAAATGCATTACAGCTACAGGCAGGGCAGAATTCCTCAAGCAGGTTTTGTCAAAAGAATGGCCTTCTTCCAAAAAAAAAAAAAAAAAACAAAACACCACATTTTTGCCATCCAGTCCCCTCACCAAGAAGTTTCCCATTTCTCCCCACAAGCTCCTCAAGTAAGGCACCCACTTTCTATCTGCTCTATAAGGGATTACTGGAGAGGAAAAAAAAAAAACCAAACAAACACCACCTCTTACCAAAAGAGGAGAAGGGAAAAGAGGCTGAGAGAAGGAGGAATGTGACTCTGATTTTTCATCTCCAAAGCTGCAACTATTTTTCCATTGAGGTATTTTTGCCATTTTGGAGCCTCCTCCAACTTTCTCATGGCTTTGCTGAAGCCTACACAGAGCAGGAGGCAGATGGGATAATTCAGGTTGCTCAGTGGCACATCTGCTCTCTGGCTGGGGCAGCCCCAGGATGAGAGGGAAAAAGTTCCCCTGCCCACAGGGATGAGACCACAAGGTAATGGGGATGCCCATTTCTAGCACAGCAGGACAAGAGAAGCCCTTCTGAAGGTGGTGTTGAACAGGTTTATGGTCAGCAGCTGTCCCTGCCCTGTACTTGCACATAAATTCCTCTTCCAGTACCTGAAGGGGGCTACAGGAGAGCTGGGGAGGGACTTTTTAGAATGGCTTGGAGTAACAGGATGAGAGGGAATGGATTGAAGCTGGAGGAGGGGAGATGTAGACTGGAGATGAGTGAGGGTGGAACACTGGAACAGGCTGCCCAAGGAGGTTGTGGATGCCCCCTCCCTGGAGGTGTTCAAGACCAGGCTGGATGAGACCTTGAGCAACCTGGGCTGGTGGGAGGTGTCCCTGCCCATGGCAGGGGGGGTTGGAACTGAATAATCTTTAAGGTCCCTTCCAATCTAAACCACTCTGTGAGTCCAGGCATCTATGACATTGCCAGAGCAGATGGAGAGGGAGTCTGACAAGCAGCAGGGACGTGCCCTGTATTTGCCTCCTCTCCCCAGTGGAATTGTTCCCATGACCTAGAAGGCAAGTGCCTCAATTGAGGGGCACAGCAGTACTTCTAGCCTGCTCACAGGAGCTCACACTGCAGCTGATTACACTATTCATATATTTTTGCATATAAAATTTTACTGCTTTCCCTTCTACTTCAATAGCTTGAAGAGGTTTACTGTAAAAACTGCTCAGAACCTCTCTCCTCTGCCTGGATGCTGATACCCAGCCTGGTCCTTTTTTGTTGCTGTGTTACACTCTGTCATGTTTTCACCCAGAAAAGGTGTCTATGGACAGACTCACATTTATTCCAGGTGCTGTCACTGACTTGCTATGTCCTCCTTAGGGTACTTCCATTCCTTTGTTATCTCTTCCCTACTGGCAAAAGGTGCAGCAAACAGCAGAACTGCAAGAGAAGGTTGAGTTCAATGCAAGAGGCATCAAAGGTGCTGATTGTGCATGCTCATGTCTCTGACCACTGCTTCCCTCCTCCAACCTAATGCTCCACCACCAGTCACCTTCTGGAGCAGAGCCTGGGCAGACAGACTCTTCCTTCAGCTCCAGGACCAGTTGCAGCTCATGCTGGCACTGCCAGGACCCCTAAGGCAGTGCCACAAGCAGAAGCTGCCTCCAGATCAGCCACACCTGACTTCTGCAGGAACACAGACAATGTTTTGCTTTGGTTTGTGTCCTCTGCCATGCAGAAAAACTCACAACCTCCCCCTGCTCCCTGCCTGACAGTCTGGACTTCAGCAGATTTGGAAGAGCATCTATTAATTACCCAACCATAATGAACTAAAGCAGTTTGTAGCAGAGCTGTTATGTTCAAGTCAGTAGCCTTTTGTCACATGAATCAGTGACCTGAACATTTTGGCAGAGAGCACAAAAAAAAGCCAAAGGATGCAACACTAGTCCTGAGCTCCCAGCAATCCCTCTGCCTGTGAAAGAGCCTCCAGATAAATGGGACTTCACCTGTTCACATCACCTTGGTTTTAACAGTAAAGCCACCCCAGAAAGCCAGGAGGCTTTTCCCATGCAAGGAGAACAAACAGTCTAATTGGAGACAATTCCTCCCCAGCACACAGTTTGTTGTAGAGGTGGTTTTATAGCTACCAAAGCTGGAAAGGATTTCAAGACTGCCTCCTTTCCCTGCTGATTCTCTGAGATGCCCATGAGTTTGCTGGGTCTCAGTTTCCAGAAGCCAAGAGATCATCATCAACAGGCATAAATTGCTCCACAAGATTAGAGCACTGGCATGGCCAGTCCTAGATCTGGTCTCTGATCAAAACAGAAGGCTCAGAACAAGCTGCAAGGGCAAAGAGATTAACCTGTCCTGAGGGAGAATGATGCCTAACCAGCAGCAAAAGATTTCTGTCCTTTTAAATAATAATAATTTAAAAAATATATAAATCCTGACTGCATAGCACTGGCTTGCCTCAGCTTTGATTCTCCCTTTATCCCTCTGAGCACCCAATCTCAATGACTTTGAGCTCAAAGATATCTGCTACCAACCAGGTCTGCAGGCAGATGCTGCCTTACAGGGAAAAAGACAAATTCATTGCTCCCATGGAAACTCAGCAGCAGCTCAGAGAGCCATGCATCAGCTGAGGCACCCTGGCCCAGCTAAAATCCTCTGCCAGGACAAGGGAGGGACTCCAGAGCTACCCACCCTGCCCTGCTTCTGCTGAGGATAGGTAATCCCTGGCACCCGCAAACAGCAGCTTCAGCTAAAGGGAGTGGAAAGTAAGAGAAACTCTCAATTAATCCCTAAAATTACTGAAGGTTATATAGCTCAGATCAGAAAAAGGCTCTTCAGTCTGACAGTAGGGCAAGGTTAAGAAAAAAAACAGGACAACCCCCCCCAAATCACAAACAAACCCACAAAAACCAGCCAGCCAACTTACTAAAACCAAACTGTGTCCAGTTTTGGGCTCCCCAGTCAAGAGGGGAGGGGATCTGCTGGAGAGAGTCCAACAGAGAGCTATGAGGATGAGTGGGGGGCACAAACATCTCTCCTCGAAGAAAGGCTGAGAGACCAGGGGCTGCTTAATCTGGAGAAGGTTGAGAGGGGATCTGATCAATGTCTATAAATATCTGAGGGGTGGGTGTCCAGATGAAGGTGCCAGAATCTTTCTGGTGGTGCCCAGTGATAGGACAAAGAACAACCTACAACACAGAAGGTTCCACCTCAACACAAGGAGAACAGGCTGCCCAAAGAGCTTGTGGAGTTTCCTTCTCTGGAGGCATTCAAAAGTTGCCTGGATACATTCCTGTGTCACCTGCTCCCTAGGTGATCCTGTTTTGGCAGAGGGGTTGAACTCAATCTCTAGGGATCCCTTCTGACTCCTAACATTCTCAGATTGGATGTTAGGAAGAAGTTTTTCACCATGAGGGTGGTGAGGCACTGGAACAGGTTGCAAAGGAAGGTGGTGGAAAATCCCTGGAGGATTTTAAGGCCAGGCTGGATGTGGCTCTGAGCAACCTGCTCTAGTGTGAGGTGTCCCTGCCCATGGCAGGGGGGTTGGAATTGGCTGATCCTTGAGGTCCCTTCCAACCCTAACAATTCTATGATTCTGTGAAAAACACAAACAAACCCCAAACTCTTCAACAATAATTCAAACTGTTGCATCCAAACCCAGGAAATCACAATGTTGCTCTTTTTTCCTCTTTTCTCTTTCTTCTTTTCCCCAAGGGACAAAGACAGGACTTTTATTGTCTTCCTTTTTAAAAACCGTAAAACCAACCCCCAAACCTTTTCCAGTGCAACATCTTTAAAAATAAATCTCACTCTCAAAGCAGGGTACCTCTACAGGGAGAAGAAAAAGGAAAGCAGAAGCACAAACCCCAGGAAAGGTGCTTCTGCCATCATTCTATTGAAAGCTCTAATCACAATCCCATAAAGCAGTTAACTTGATTAGCCAACTGTGATTTAGGAGAGGTTTCCCCCACTGCTTTTCCTTGTTTCTCTGACAGGGTTTGATCTATCAAATGCTTTACATTCCCCTCTGCCAGAGTGAGAGTGTTCCAAGGCAGGCAGAGGTCGTTACAAATTCAGGAGGCACCGCACACCACTCTCCTCTCGCTTCACTCCTGCTCTCCATAATCATTTTAGCCACACTAACACAACGCCAGGCTTTGGCAGTTTCTTTCCCCATATGCCCCCACTTATGCAGTTGGTACAACTTGTCCCAGTTCCTGACTGATAATTAAAGAAAAGGAAGAATCTGCAGCTAATGAGGGAGATGTTCTCTTTGGGTACAACATCAAAATCTGCGCAGCGACCTTCTGCCTACCGCACGCCTGTGGTGCACACTGCACAAGAGGGACATGGAACTGTTGGAGCAGGTCCCAAGGAGGTCACAGAGAGCAGGAGAACCTCCCCTGTGGGGCCAGGCTGAAAGAATTGGGACTGTTCAGCCTGGAGAAGAGAAGACTTTAGAGCTGCATTTCAGTACCTGAAAGGGCTACAGGAGAGCTGGAGAGGGACTGTTTAGAAGGGCTTGGAGCAACAGCACTAGAGGGAATGGATTGAAGCTCAAAGAGGGGAGATTGAGACTGGAGATTAGAAAGAAATTCTTTGCAGTGATGGTGGTGAGACACTGGAACAGATTCCCCAGGGAAGCTGTGGATTCCCCCTCCCTAGAGGTGCTCAAGGCCAGTTTGGATGAGGTCTTGAGCAATCTGGGCTAGTGTGAGGTGCTGGGTGTGGGGTTGGAACTGGATGATCTTCAAAGTCCCTTCCAACCTAACCCATTCTATGAAGCACACATAAAGCAAGGAGCTGTACTGAAATCCTGGCAGTTTTTCCCTCTTCCCTCTCTCTTTTGGCTATCCTCACAGCCACCACCAGACACCTGCATCATCTGCAGCTATCAAGCTTATTAATTTTTTTTTTCCAAGTCTCATTTGTTTGAGCTGCTTCCCTGAAAGCTCAGCCCTAACTTAGAGCCCTTCTGCTGACACAAGGCCTTTAAAAAACCTGTGCCTCATTGCTGCTGTCGCCGTTCACAGATCCTGCTGCAGCAGGCTGTCCAGTTAATTACTTTGTGTAGTAGTCTGTTAGCTTCTGCAAAAAAAATGAAAAAGGACCCAATTATCATTCTGGGCAGCTCTGTCGATACCAGAGCAGCAGCACATCCTCAGTGCCACCACTGCCTTTGTTACTGTTGTAAGCTGACAAACAGGCAGAGAGAGAGAAGTGCTTTGCAAGACTTTCTTTATTCCAGTGGGATGAGGGCAGAATTTCCATCTCCTGCTTACGTCAAGGCCTCTGTCTCAGTGACAGTTCCCAATATTGCCAATGGGGCTTCCTGCCCTTGCCTCTTCCCCAGCATCTCCTCCTTCTATCCATCCTCAAGTCTCTCCCCAGGCCTTCCATCTCCTTTCCACATCCCTTGGGGCTCAGCCACCTCCAAATACCAGAGGCGTGGCAAAGGGCAAGGGACTTGGTAGTCCTGATTAGGATGCCCACTGCTCTCCCTCTCTGAGATGCCTCCTCCTGCCCTCCCCACCACACACACACACACCAACTACTGAGTGCACGAATGGATGCTGCTGTCATTCAGCAGAAGGAAGGCAGGGAGGGTTTTGCTCCAGCTCAGGCTCAATGAGAGCATTTTTTCTGGAACAAGGGGCTGAATTCAGCTGCTTGGTGCTGCCTGATCGCAGTTTGTTGCCAGAGTAACGGAGGTACTGGAGCTGCCAGGGCCACGATTCAGGGGAAGGAAGGGGCTGCTGCCTGGCACCTTGCTTGCCATCACCCTGCAGAGGGCTGGGCACACAGGTAAGGGATCACCTGGTCCCTCCACAGGGTCAGCTCCTGCCCTGTGGGAAAAGAGAGAGTTCTCTGGAGCTGCAGAATCAGCTCCTGGCATCTCCTGGCAATATTCTCAAGTGACTCTGCCCCCCCGTGCCACTTCCCCACCCTGCTCCAAGCTCACCCTTAGCACCCAGCCAGAGCTTCACATCTCAGACCAGAGTCTCTGAGATGACCAAATCCCTACCTCCCCCTCCCTGCAGTCATGGAGTTCACAACCTAGGTCTGGCACAGGTTTCCCCCCCTTTGAGGGCCTGGACATACAGCTGAACACAACTGCAGTAAGGGGGCTCGACAGGTTAATGCATCAGCTCTCTGTCTGAGAATGCACTTCAGTCTGAAATAAAACACAGCAATGCCTTCTGCTTTAGACAGCAAAACCTGGCCACGGGGATTGAGCAGGCCAGCAAAGGCTGAGCAGAAGTGGTTTTCTAAGAGAGGGAGGACATTATTTGTGCTGTGGACACTGAGAGTGCTAACACAGCCCTCTATGAAGGAGAATGAAGTCTCTACAGAGCAAATAAAACAGCCTGTGATTTTCCTTTTAAAGGCAGGAGAAGTCAGAAGTTACCCCATCACACCCCTGAGCCCCAAGCTCCGTAGGATACTGCACCACTTAGCAGATCACCACCTGACCCATGTTCTCTCCTTTCCCTCTCCCCATGCCCACATAGCTGTAAATGGCTCTTTCATCTGTAACCTACTATTCAACTCACTCCACTGTTTCTCTTCATAGAGGTTTGGTAGATAAAACAGACAGCAAAAGGACACAAATAAATCATAGAATGGTCTGGGTAGGAAGGGACCCCTGAAGGTCAGCCAGTCCAACCCCTCTGCAGTCAGCAGGGACATCCTCCACGAGATCAGGTTGCCCAGAGCCCTGTCAAGCCTCACCTTGAATATCCCCAGGGATGGGGAACCCAGCCACCTCCCTGGGCAACCTGTTGCAGTGTTCCACCCCTATCATGGTAAAGAACCTGTTCCTAATGACCCATCTAAATCTGCTCTCCTCTAGCTTGAAGCCATTGCCCCTCAAACCCCTCCCTGCTCTCCCCCCAAGTCATCTCAGCGCTCTTCTACCACAGCACCACAGAAGAGAAGGGAACACGCTCCCGAGGAAGCCAAATAACTACAGACAGGAGCAGGCTGAGTCCTGCATGGCAAGAGCTTGCTGTTACCCTAGACATGCAAATGAAGCCCCCAGCAGTGCCAACCCAGGGCTGTTGGGTTTCCCTGGGTATGAAGGAGCTCTGTCTCTCCGCTGATTCCCTGGCTCAGCCTCTCTGAAGCCGGGAGACCCAGCCAACCCTGCCACGCACACTGACTTGCTCCCTTGCTGCCTCTTTTGCAATTTTAATTTCTCACTTTCCTAAACAGCAAAAGATTTATCGTGCTCTAGTCAGAAATATTTAATTTTCCAAACGTTTTCAGCTTGCTTGGTTGGGGTTTTATTTATTTATTTATGCTTTCCAGGTCCTGAGATTCTGGAGGCATCTCGTTTTCATATAGCACCCATCCCAATTTACATCCAACCTGCTGGAAAGAAAAAGAAAAAAAGGCACTGCATGTCCCAGAGAGCAGAACCACCTTCAGCCTGCATGAGGGGAGCAGAAGTGTTCACAGATTGCAGTGGGTTGGAAGGGACCCTCAAAGGTCATCTTGTCCACCCCCTCCCCCTGCAGTCAGCAGGGACACCTCCAACCAGATCAGGCTGCCCAGGGCCACATCAAGGCTGATCTTGAATGTCTCCAGGGATGGGACAGCCTGTTCCAGTACTTCATCACTCTCACTGTGCAGAACTTCCTCCTGATGTCCAACCCAAATCTCACTTGCTCCAGTTTCAAACCATTTCCCTTAATCCAATCACTCCAAGCTCTTCTAAACAGTCCCTTCCCAGCCTTCCTATAGGTCCCCTAGGATGCAGCTCTAAGCTCTCATTGGAGCCTTCTCTTCTCCATGCTGAACAGCCCAAATTCTTTCAGTCTGTCCCTACAGCAGAGGTTCTCCAGCCTCTGATCAATCTTGGGGCCCTCCTCTGGACCTGCCCCAGCAGGTCTATGCCTCTCTTGTGTTGGGGGTCCCATAGCTGGTCACAGTACTCCCAGTGAGGTCTCACCAGAGCAGAGAGGCATAACAGATTTATTTCTCTGAAGTCTGGTTCTGCTTTTGTTCTCAGGAACCAGGGGATACAAGACCAGATCTATTTCCCTTTATCACCACTACCTCAGTCATCTATGGACTGCAAAAGAACATAACTCATCACAAGTCCCTAACATGGATACCTCCACTTGTTGCCTACAGTTTGGCTCTTGCTCAAGACGAGGTTAATATGGCTTGCCCCAGGTTGCATGGAAGGTCTCTGGCAGAGCTATGAATCAAATCTAAGTTTGTAGTAGCCCTGGGCAGCTACTGGTATATTATGGTCACTACCTGGCATGGGCTCCTTGGTGGTCAAGGACTGAAAACAAGACATTAAAGAAAGAGCAAAGCAGGTCTCTTCCAACCTGGTTGATTCTATGATTTTATGAACCCCAAATTCCCTGCCTCCAAGGATCTGATGATGCCCTGGAAGTGGACTGTGCCAAGCAGGGTTGAGTTCAGCTCTTTAAGTTCAGCCTCACCCAGGCATGGGGAGAAACACAGCCACTGCCCTCCCCACCAACAGGGCAGGCTGCGGTGGCACTGATGAAGAAATGGAGCAAATGAAGAGCTCTGTTAGCCCTCCTGCCTACCCAACAAGCTCAATCCTTCCAAGCCATTTGTCTAATGTGTTCTTCAAAATCTCCAGTGACAGATACTCTGCAAACTCCCTTAGCAATCTATTTTAGTGCCTCACTATTTTTACTGCTCAACGACGTTTCCCCATGTCCAGCCTCGATCTTCCTCGCTGCAATTTAGGCTGTGTTGAGTTCATTCCATTTCTTTGAGATTGTTTCTCTTTGATTCCTGTGGGCATGTGTTCAGTGCTGGGATGGCCACAGGTTGCCATGCTTTAATAAAGCAAACATTACAGAACAGAACTGATAGGCCACCTCATTTGAGCTGCCCTCTTGCAAGGCCAGCTCAGGAATTTGCTGTCATTGTGTGGCCATCCAAGCCTATGCACATGGCACAGCTAAAGCAACAGCACAAATAGGAGCTCTGTGTATTAGAGTCTCAAACTGGCAACCAAAACTGAGACAGTTAGAAACAGCCACTTCTAAAGGCACTGGCCTGATTTTCCCTCATTCACTGGCCACACAGAATTCAGATTTGGGCACCCAAAGAATCAGTTTCTGTTCCAGGCAAGCTAATTACCTTGAGAGATGCAAAAGTTGAAGGGTTATTCTTCTGCCTGAAGTGTGGCTGCTGGAGTTCAGCCTTAAGCTCCTAACTCTGAAACATTAGCTTGTGGCCTTGGGAACCCAGAAGGAGAGGAAAGCAATGTCATGCCAGACAGCTGGACCTAGCAACCACCAGTCTGGCCCAAGGCACCACAAGCTCATTTACAAACAAAGTAATAGATGAGTAAAAAAATAGGAGCATGATGGGAAGCAAATCGGAGAAGCTCTATGAGTAACCTCAGTGCAAATGTGACAGGCACAATCCCACACCTCTTGCTGAAGCAGAGCTGCTGAGCAGCCTCTGTGCTCTCAATTCCCCCTCACACATTTCCTTGGTGATGTGGCTCTGTGACCTCTTCCTGCTACCCACTCAGCTCTGAAAGGGATGAGACTCTGCCCACCTGGGCTGTGCTCCAGACTCACAGCCAGAGCAGACTTTGCCAGTCTGAGTGTGCTCCTGCACAGAACCCAGCTCCTTTCTGCCACCCTTAGACTAGCAAACAAGAATTGTGTGATGAAGGCAGCTGTCTGCATCTCATCTGTGAGGAAATGGCACTGCTTTGCTGATCCCATCACACCCAAAGGCAGCCTGTGCTCCTTGCCCTTCCCCATCAGCCCCTGCTGAAGACTGGTGAGGCCAGAGCCGTGCTCCTCAGCCTCAGCTGCCACACAGCACTGAGCACATCACATCCTGTGTCCTGCAACTCCTTCATGCCTCTGGCCCCAGCACAGCATCCCACACGAGGTCACACCAGGGACACACAGACAGCCCAGCCCACACCCAGCTGCACCACTCAGCTCCTGCCATGACTCACATGGCTCTGCTGCCCCTGCAGCCACCAACACAGTGCTGCTCCTAGCTTCAGCAGGGCCCAACCAGCTCCAGAAGAGCGATAGGACTTTGCACTGCAGCAGAGCTTCCTCACCAGCCACGGTGGGAGCAAGAAAAGTCCTCAGCACACACTCAAATGTTCCTGCATGTGCTCTTGTGCAGCCCTCACCACCTCTCCTCTGTGCAATACCATCTTTGCACAAGCCTTCAGGATTGCTCTAGCAAGTCAGCTTGTCCTGCTCATTTGCAGCAGCCTCCCAGCAGCCATCCCTGTGCCTTGCTTCAAGGACAGGCACAACACCCACCAGCTCCCTGCAGCAGGCACTGAGCTTTGGGACTGCTCTGCTCCTCAACCACTCAGCCCTGCCTGCTCCTGCCTGGCTTTCCTGTGCCCAACACTGCAAGGAGCATGGGACTCCAAAGCTTAGAATCTTCATAGACAGATGGGAAGAGAAAGCAAGGCAGCTAACTGTCCTTCCCATTTCATGTGCCAGAGGCTTCCTTTCACACACACAGACTAAATGTCTCACCAGTAACTGCTTGACTGCCAATAGCTGGAATTACAGAATGGTTTGGGTTGGAAGGGACCTCCAGAGGTCATCCAGTCCAACCCCCCTGTAGTCAGCAGGGACATCCTCCACTAGATCAGGTTGCTCAGAGCCTTGCCAAGCCTTTCCTTGAATATTTCTAGGGATGGGGCTCCCTGGGCAACCTGTTGCAGTGTTCCACCACCCTCATGGTGCAGAACTTGTTCCTAACATCCAATCTAAATCTGCTCTTCCCTAATTTCAAACCATTGCCCCTCATCCTATCACTGCAGATAGAATCCAGATAGATCCTTCCATTATAATGCCTTCCTCTTCTTTTTCATTCTTCCAGATCACTTCATAATGCTGTTACATCCTCTGCACTGCTTCTTCATCTCTCTTTAGTTGAAGCAACTTTCTTTTTCCTTCTTGCAGACACTTTGCCCAAGAAGGATGGGACAGCAGGCTGTAACTAATCACCTGAGACATTAACAACTGCATATGCAATTATTTTGCAAGCCCTGTTCCCCTGATGAATTCCACCCTGTGCCTCTGCAGGCTGTATCCATTTGTTCCCTGCCTTTTGCTCCCAGATCCCATAAAGAACTTTTCCCTGTCATCATTAGGGCTGCTGCCCTTTTGTGTTCACTGACTAACTGCTCCCAGTGGCTCTGTGCTACTCTCTGCCTTTAAAAACAAACAAACACTTCCATGTTACTTCACTTCAGTTGCAAAACAACACCACCCCAAGAACAAAACTACCCTGAGCTCTCTTGGGCAGGAGTGGATGCAGGACAGGAAGAGCACACACAGGTGCCTCTCATTCTGTCAGGCTAGGCTGGTAATGCAGCCACACCAGGGAAGCCACCCTGACATCCTGCCTGCTGTTCACATAGAAGGGCTTAGGTTGGAAGGGACCTCAGAGATCATCTACTCCATGGGCATGGACAGCTCTCAACTAGAATTGGATGCTCAAGGCCTCATTCAACCTGGCCTTGAACACCCCCAGGGAGGAGGCATCCACAACCTCCCTGGGCAACCTGTTCCAGAGTCTCAGTCCTTGTATTGAAGAACTTCTTCCTCAGCTCCAGTCCAACCCTGCTCTCCCTCAGCCTCAAACCATTCCCCCTTGTCCTGTCTCCAGACACCCTCAGGAAAAGTCCCTCTGCAGCCTTCCTGTAGGATCCCTTCAGCTATCAGAAGACATCTGGAGCCTTCTCCTCTCCAGGCTGCACACCCCCAGCTCCCTCAGCCCTCATAGCAGAGCTGCTCCAGCCCTTGGACCATCTTTGTGGCCTCCTCTGCACTTACTCCAACAACTCTGGGTCCTTATGCTGGGGACACCAGAACATGGAGTAGGCATATCCACACCCAGGGAAAAGGGAAAACTACAAAAAGGAAAAACCCCAACACACACAACACAGCAGCTGGTTTGCTAATTCTCATCCACTGACAGCCACTTCCCTAATAATTAGAGGTTTTGGATGCTCTAACAAGGCTAACTCCAGTTCCACCCACAGGGCAAAGTTCAGTAAGAGAATCTGAAAAAAAAAAAAAAAAAAAGAGGGAACAAAAATAATGTGCACTGTGTTAGAACTCAACAGCTACTCAGCTTGCTGAGAACATCCAAGTACACAAGTCAACAGCTTCCTTTAATTAAAAAAAAAAATAATCCTTTTTTGTCTTTTAAGGACAGGATGTGTACTGGAATTTTTTAATAGAAATTAAGTAAGTGCTGGAGAACCTCCCCTCTGGGGACAGGATGAGAGTGTTGGGGCTGTGCAACCTGGAGAAAGCTCCAGAGAAACCTTAGAGCAGCCTTCCAGTACCTGAAGGGGGCTATAAGAATGCTGGGGAGGGACTTTTGACAAGGGCTTGTGGTAACAGGATGAGGGGGAATGGATTGAAGCTGGAGGAGGGGAGATTAGACTGGAGGTTAGGAATAAATTCTTGCCAGTGAGGGTGGGGAGACTCCGGAACTGGGCAGGAAAAGGTTGTGGATGTCCCTTCCCTGGAGGTGTTCCATGATTCTGTGACTCTTTTCTCCCCACAGAGCCAGCCCAGGAAGGGATAATTTAGAAGTGCTGCTGTGGTGTCCCCAGTGTGGATGGAGCAAGCTGTGGGCTGGTTTTTCTGGCCAGGTGTGTCGGTGTGAGCTGAAATTCCCCCCCCCCACCAACAATAACCAGGCTAGCTCAGTCTGGAAGCAAATGAAAAGCTGTATTTACAAGCAGAGTCTAAAATCTACAATGAAATGCAATGAATATGTACAAATATACAAAATTCACAACATTCACAAATATATACAATCAACAGAAAAGCACAACCGATCTCCCTTTGCTTCCCCCCAAGGGGACCCTCCCAAAGGGGCCTCTCTCTCTCAGGAGCTTCCCCCCCGACCCCCCTGGACAGAGAAGCAGAGTTAGTTAAGCAGAAAGTTGTTAACTTAGCTGCCAAGGTCAGTGTGTGTTATCTTCAGCCAGAAGAGAAGAAGAAACAGCAGCCAGACAGCCCAGCAACTGCCCCCACTGCCGAACGCAGAATGTGCAGAGTGCCTACTTTGTTTTGGGTAATAGTTCTTAAACATTTCTATCTATCCAATGGAAGTGTTTAGAACAATCGTTATTTTGCTTTCTTACACCCAATAGTGACTTATTTACATTCTTTCACTTTCTCTGTTCTGAACTTTGCAAGGAAAAATTAAAAAGACAGTTTCAAACCATCACACCAGGCTAGCTCATCCCTGAGAACGTACTGTCCCCATGTGATATCCTGGGAGTCCCTGCCTGAGTGAAAGCTCTGTTTTATGGGAACCCATGATGGATGGCAGGGCTGTGCTACTTTTTCCTGGAGCAGTGGCAATAAGGGTTCTGGTTTACCTTATTTCCATTCCTGGGGTGTTAATGATGAGCTGGTACAGAAAAGAGTTCTCTTTCTGGGTAAAGGGGTGAAGTTTTTTTGCAAGTGAAAATCTGAAGCACTGAACCTGTCAGCAACTGGGAGATGATTCCAACAACTGACTGTGCTCATGGGGAAGCATTTTCTCCTGGAGTCCAATGGGAATCTCTCCAGCAGTAACCTGTCACCATCCCCCCTTGTCTTTTCCATGGGACTCCTTGTCAGAAGGGAGTCTCCATCCTCCTGGCAGCCACCCTTTATGTACTGGTCCATGGCAATGAGGTTTCCCCTAAGCCTTCTCTTCTCCAGGCTAAACAAACCCAGCTCTCAGGCTTTGCTCATATGGCAGGGCTGCCAGACCTCTGATTGCAGGCTCCCACTGAAAGCACCAACTCCTCAGCACCAAATCTCACTGGTTGGAAAGGGAGAAAAAAAAAAAAAAAAAAACCAACAACCAACCAAGCCCTCCTTAACCCAGCTTGAGTCTCCACTCCATAAAAGGGCTGCAGCAAAACTCTTCATTAGTCATGGCTGGCAAACTTGAAAGGAATAAAAGGAACCAATGAGTAATGCAACACTATAAAAACATAACAACCTCAATAATGGGAAAATCAAACCCCAGCACAGAACCTCCACGTAAACAAAGCTACAGAAAGAGGAGTGCTTGAGCCAAGGTACATAGCTCAAAAATTCCAGCTGGATAACTGCATTTTGAGCAGTTCCTCTGAAGTGCTGCTCTCCACAGCAGCTTGGAAATGGTGGCTCTCCAGTCCTGGCACATGCACAAGTGCAGAGACACAAGCATCAGCCCCATCACCTTGGGATCCCTTCTCACCATGGCCATTCCAAGGAGCAGGTGAGGGGCAGTGACTCCATCTAGCATATGTGACAGCTTTAAAAGATGCATTTATGTGAGCAAATGGAGCATATCAGCTGCACTCTATCAACACCAAGGGCTGCAAATGGGACTCAGACGTTTGTGTGTTGCTTTAACTGGAAGTTTGCTCAGCATACAATCAAGGAGAAAATTGCTCTGAGTGGTCCATCTAATTTTAATCTGCCACATTGCAGGAGCACAGCCTTGTCCATGCTTTGCATGCAGAGGGAAGCAAAGAGAGGCTTTCCAGTGTGGTGCCTCTCACCAACCAACCAGCAACTTGACCAGCACAGAGAGGAGATCAGCTCCAACTGCTGTGATTTGCAGCAGGATGAACCCTGCAGACCACTGCTAGCAATCACAGATTCCATCAACTACCTCAGCAAAGGGCTAGCAAGAGCTTCAAGCCAAAGCTGATTCGATCATTCACCTCATGCTTTCTGATGCATTGCTAAAACCCCCAGATATCCAGCTCAAGAGTTTGCAAGAGAGTCTCCACCTTCCTTTCAACAAGCTGATGGAAATTCTTTGGTTCTTGCGGCCCTGAAGCAAAGTTTAAGGCTGCACAGGGCCAGAAACTGAATGGGCAAAATGAAAAATAAACCCAGAGGAGCAACAACAAAAACTGCCACTCTCTTCTTTTTGGAGCTTTAACCTCCCTGGCACAGGTTTCTTCCCAGGCTTGCCAAGCTCACCATGCTCATGCACTGCTCTATCTGCCTTCCCCATGCTAGGGCCAGCTCAGCCCAGCCCTGTCCCCTCACATCCTGCTGCCACAGCTCTTCCCAACACTCACCTAGGGCTCTACTCAGGAAACTAAAGCAGGCTAAACCCAAAAAGTACTTAAGGACAAGTTTGCTTCCCCATGAAAGCTTTTCCATAGATCTTCATGGACCCTAGCTTACATCTTTCAACAGCACAGCTTTATTAAATCCCATTCCTACTCCTGAGTGCCACCTGTAGACATCTCTTAACTGGAGCTATCCTCCCAACTTTCTAACAGCTGGAATAAACCCAACCCCTTGACATGATAATACCCTCAGAGACCTACAAAGCTATAGAGCAAATTCTTGTACAATAAAATAATTGACTCGGCCTCCAAAGGATAAACACATCATGACACAAAAATCATTTTTTTCTTCCCCATGCAATGAAGATGTGATTGAAGATGTCATGTTCTGGATCTATGAGCAATATTCTCCTAACTCATCATCTACAATAAATTGTTCTATCCTTTGTACCAGTTAGAAGATATTCCAAGTCAAGACAAGCTGAAAGCAGAAGTTTAAAACATACTCAGCCTGGAAGACAGAATCTCAATTTCTCTCCCCCCACCCTACCTTGTGTAAATGTTAAATCCCAGTCTCTCACTTGGAGCTAATTAATCTTTCCAAAATAAAATGCTTGAGCCCACCACACACACCCAGCAGGCAGATCTGACAGACCTGCCCATGGCTTCAGGAAAAGCCACTGCAAATTTGAAAAGATTTCCTGCAACATTTGGCAGAGAGGAAACACTTGACTGTGCAACCCCCACACCACAGTGTGCCATGAGCCTCATTCTTTGAGGACAAATGCAATTCCCTCAGCCCTGTTGGATCATGCAGTGGGTTCAGAAGAGGAGCATGGTTTAGTGCAGGGGATTACTGCAATGTGCTGCCAGCTCCTCAGCTCCTCTTACAGAAGCACTTGGAGAACTCGAGGACTTTTGGATCCCGGTGCCACATCAAACCCTCCTGCTCTCCAAGCCTGCTGCATCCCCCTGGCCCTGTTGCAAAAGGGCTCAGCCAAGCTCCTGCACCAACCCTGGCCTTTGCTCACCAGCTGTGCACCCTGCACAGGAATCTTCCCACATCTGTGCACTCACAACCTCCCCAGGGAGCCTGAAAGCTGCACTGAAGTGCTGGGAAAGGCTTTGACAAGTCTCCAGCAGGAAGCAGGAGGGGAGCACACAACACATAGTCCAATTGCTACATACCCAATGGCCCAAACAACTTGTCCATAATCACCTGGGCGTGGAGCCATTTACATGAAAGATGCTACGAAAGATCTGGGGTTTGGTTTGCTCTTTCCCCCTACCCATGCCCATAAAGCACTCTTCACTTGCATAATTGAACCTTCAGCAGCAAAGGACCTCAAACAAATGAAGCAATTCCTGGTGAAACTCAGACCCTAAATCCACACAGACAGCAGCTCCTGGGCTGTGCTCAAAAACGCATCCCCTGCTCAAATCCTTGTCTCAGGCCACTTAAAGACCTTGAAGTATTAGGTTCATTAGAGGTACTTGGGAGAGAACAAGGACAGCAAACAGGCTGAGATCACTCCAAAGAGGAAGAGAGGGTGCTAATTACACCACTGGTAAAATGGAACCACTGGAGGAGAGAAAATATAAACAGTAAAGACAGGGAAGTGGTGCAAAAGCAGCTCTGCATTTAATCAGTGGTGGAACATCCACCTGAAAGGAGAACAGATTGCATCAGGGCTGTGACAGGCAATCAATGAACAATCATTTAACAGTTACAATATTACTAACTTAAGCAAAATGTGTTTTTGCAAAGGCAACCTCTCCCTTCTGCTGACAAAAGCCTAATTCAATTGTCTTCAACGCAGTCAGCATCAAATATTGAAAGGGGGGGGAGGGAGAAAAATTGGATGGCACCATCTGAAAGGAAATACCTTTTGATTCCACAGAGTCAGGTCAGAGGGGTGAAAGGAGCTAAGGCAAGGCTGCAGGCTGACCAGCCAGCAACACCTTCCATCTAGAAGGGGCAGGCAGCAGAATCCTACAATCCTGGAGGACGAGATTCAGCACCTCCCTGCCCCAATCCCTTTCAAGGTGCAACATCTCACTGCATTTTCCTGCCATTGCTCCTTTTCCACTTTACAGCTCTAAGGATGGCAAGGAGCTAGGTATCAGTGAAAGTAACCCTCTGGAACATGCCATGTGCACTAGGTTAACACCACAGCCACCCACTGCATGGTAGTGATGCCTCTTTGTCTTTCTCCCTGAGTTTGCTCAACATGTCCCAGGTGGTGGCATAAGGGATTTGTGGTTGCAGCTTCCTTTGTCTTTGCAGGCAGAGGCTGGAAGCTTTGAGGGTTGATATGTCTCATGGAAGAGGTCTGATGAAAGCAGGAGCCCTACAACCACCATGAGCACATCCAAGAGACAGCTTTCCCAAAGAGAAGAAAACCAGGGGAAGGGCAGAGGGAAAGGGTGGGAGCTTGCTGGAGAAGTCAGATGGGGAAGGAAGGCAGTAGGGATGAAAGAACTGCATTGAAATTTAATGCACAGGAAACTCTGGAGCTGCTCTCTGGGATCATTGTCCATGAGGAGCAGAACTTCTCTGCCTCGTTCAGCCAATACAAGACTCTGTTCACAGTGAGTCCCCTGCAAGGGTTACTGCACATTTCCAGTCACCTCCTGCCCTCCATAGGGAGCAGCTCTGGCCAAGACATTTCAAGCCCCTGCTGTAAGGTCATGCTAGAAACATGGACAAAGCTTATGCTGCCTGTTCCTGTCCTAACAGCAGTAGGAAGAAAGGAGTCTTTAACTGTTGGTCTTACAAAGCAGTCATCCTCAGAAGCAAAAGCTCAGCAAGGGTGACAGCTTAGCACATAGTGCACTGTGCCATTATGAGCTTCTGGCCAAGACCCAGAAATGAGCTCAGCTGACACCAAGGAAATCCCAGCCCAAAGCCCTGCTGGATCTTGCAGAAGAAAGCAAACAAGGGATTCATAACAAAAGTGAAAGATTTGAGGGACAGTAATGACCACTTTGAAAATCTTGTTTTCCTGCTTTGATTCATGCTGTGGTTACCCACAGCCTGCAGGTGACCTAAAAGAACTCTGCAAGATGTTATCATTCCCATGTAAAAGCAGCAAATGTACCAAGCCCTGTGTAATTTGCTCCTGTGCTTCAGTGTAAGGCTGTGCAAAAATAAAAGATGTTTTTTCATCACCTGAATTTATCCAGCTTGAGCATCCAGCCATGGAGCCATGTCCTGCCTTTGTGCCTTGGGCTAGCAGAAGCCTCTTCCCCTGGTGGAGTACTTACAGCCAGTAATGAAATCACCCTTAACCTCCTCTTTGTTAGAAGAAACAGATCAAGCTTCAGTCTCTCTCTCCAGCATGCTTTACAGGCTTCACATCATCCTTGTAGCTCTCTTCTTATCTCCTGCCAGTTTGCCAACATCATTTTTAAGGTATAGATACCATGACTGCACAGAATGCTTCTCCTACTTGTATTCATTATTTCTTTGCTTAGACAGCCAAAGATAGCATTACCACTCCTGAGAATTCCCAGCACACTGCAAGACCAGCTAGTTATTGATGAGATAATGAAATTAAGCTCCTGCTTCTCACCTTGACTCCCAGGGGTTCCCGTCTCCAAGTGTGGGTTTGACTCCCTGCTCTCGTTAGGGTGGATTACTAAGTTACCACATGCCTGCAGGAGCTGCCTGGGCAGTTTCCCTTTGCCTGCTATAAATGCAAGATGACTTGACTCAACTTCATGCACGTTCTCCCACCTCTCACAGTATGGAAGCACAGGTTACCTTGGCTCCAATGAGACAGGTAGCTGGTTATGCTGCAAACACCCCAAACCAGCTTCACAGATTGCCTTGGGTTAGAAGGAACCCCCAAAGGTCATCTTGTCCACTGCCCACCAGTGACCTTGTCCACTGTCAGGACCCCAGGCAGAAGCAGGGCATGCATTGCCCAGACACAGCTGCAGGTCCCATGCTTTGTGCTACTGCAGTGAAGGCAGCTCCCAGGAGCCAACCAAGCTCCAGCAGCCAAAGCCAAGCAGTGGCAGCAGAGCTGTGCTCCAGACTCCTGCCAAAATAAATCTGCCACACTAGGCTACAGCATTTCACAGCCCTCCCAACACATCTACCCCTACAACACACAGCTCCTTCAGATGCAGCTCAAGGCATACCTCAGATCCTCCTTCCAGAGACATGCTGCTGCTTCTCAGACACCAAGAGGATAAGGAGCTGGGGCCTTCAAGAGCCAAGAGAGCCTCCCTCCCCACACCCACTAGCCAGGAGGTGCATTTTGGGCAAGACTGCCAGCACATTGCAGACTCACTCCACAGCACTGGCATCTGATGCCAGATGGAAATTGCAAACTCATCCAGCGTTTGAAGGGATCTAGACCCAGGGATTTGCTTTAAGAAGCTTTCTCCCAGCCTTACCAGTTGGAAGCTAACATTTAGGGATTTTTTTTTTCCACCAACAGTCAGAAAAAAAAAAATTGTCACAGAAAATGTGCAAGCACTGACATCTTAAGACAAAAATGATGCAGATTTCTCAACTGTTCACAGCACATTATGGCAATACATTCTTAGGGACTATTAAATAAGGGGATTATTGACTAGATGAGCAGCAGCTCAATGGACTAGCTTGCAAAGATGTCTTTAGACAATCCTTAAAATGCAGATTAATTAGCTAACAGACCAGAACACTTTTTTCTTCCCCCCTTTTCCTACAGATTTTTCTGATGATCTCTTGCATAAACAAACACCCAGACAGTTTTGTTTGCATTCACGTTGGCTGTGATGTTCTTCAATGACTAAATAGTGACTGAGGAGATTTAAATCTTCTTTAACACTCAACAGGGGCAGAACAAAAGGCTTCTCAGTCCAAACCACCATAGGACAGGCCTCCTTAAAGACCCTTGGCAAGTCCAACCACCCTAAAACCAAAAGGTCCTGGTTCCCAACTTCAGATACACCACACAGACATCACATTCTTCTCACCTTTATGCCATTAGGTTTCATCAAAGAAACTTCCAGGCTGACATCCAAAATTCAATGCCTGGTATTCCCATGAACCCATTTTTAAATGAACAAGGCACATGAGACTTCAGAAATACTGCTCAGGGCTCTCTGAAGACTCAGGAAAACGTTGCTGCTGTCCAGCAGTGCTGGAGTCAGGTTTGGAAGACCTGTGTGGCATAAAATCATAGAATGATAGGGGTTGGAAGAGACCTCTGGAGATCGAGTCCAACCCCCTGTGCCAAAGCAGGAGCACCCAGGGCAGGTCGCACAGGAATGCATCCAGATGGGACTGGAAAGTCTCCAGAGAAGGAGACTCCACCACCTCTCTGGGCAGCCTAAAAGTAAAGAAGTTCTTCCTCATGTTGAGGTGGACCTCCCTGGGTTCCAGTTTGTATCCATTGCTCCTTGTTCTATCCCAGGACACCACTGAAAAGAGCCTGGCCCCTTCTTCTTGACTCCCACCCCACAGATATCTATACACTTTAATAAGATCCCCTCTCAGTCTTCTCTTTTCCAGGCTGAACAGCCCCAGGTCTATCAGCCCCTCCTTTTCATACAGATGTTCCAGACCCTTCACCATCCTCGTAGCCTCTGTTGGACACTCTCTAGTCTATTGCTGACCCTCCTGAAGTGGGGAGCCCAGAACTGGGCACATGAGAAGGCTGAAGCTGGGGGAGCCATTGCACTGACCTCTGCTGCTGCCCTCATCCACTAATTCCTCTGTGCTGATTTCAACCCTGCAGCCAGAATTTAAAAATCCCCTCAGGATTTGAAATTTGCCATTGATTTAGGATTGAGCACAGTGGTCATTTTCTCAGCAGGGGTAATTAACATGCTACTTGTAAACTGTGTTTTCAAGCTCCCAAAGACTCCATTTCTTTATGCCTTTCCTGATGGGTTAACATGGATATCAAACCCAATGCAAAGCAAGTGTGAAACATTATTATTCCACCTTCACACCCACTTTCCCTTGGTGTGAACAATAATGCATACTGCAAGACAGTGATGAATTGGTCCTGGAGAAGACCAGGTGCTCTGTGAACATTAGCAGAGTCCCTGCCCCAAACATTTTTCAGTCTAAAAAGAGATGTGATAGCCTGCTTTCAAAGCTGTCCAGGCACACATGCAATCTTTTAACACCAGATGTTACCAGATCACACACAAGGTGGAGCAAAACTGGAATGCAAGTAGAGATCAAAGGAGAAAACAGCAAAGGCAAGCAATGAGTGGGGGTAGAGTACAATATAGCTTGATCAACCTTTTTTAGGTTTAAAAAAAAAAAAAAAAACAAAAACAGGGCAGTTTTGGCTCATGTAAGTTTGCAGATCAGCTCTAGTTTCAATGAGCTGTGCAGCAGAAGGGCTGTACTGCACTAAAGTGTTTGCAGCCAGCCTGTGCCTGTGGCTCTATTGCTTCCCAGCCCTGCCACATCACTCAAGATGAGCCACATCAAGAGCAACTCTATCAAACACAGCAATTTGCTTCTTCATTGCTGTCTGCAGAGGGAAAGCACAGGGCTGGTGCCCAACATGAATCCCACTACAGACTCAAACATCAGTGACAACCATCCTTGCAATCCCTCTGGCTCCAAGCAGGGCCAGAGAGCCATTAAACCCCTGCCCTCTATCAAACTGAAATGCATTCTTCAGAAAAATGTCAACTTCTGTCATTAAACCAAAAACTCCTGAGTTTTCAGCAAAAAGATCAAAGTTAAGGCTGAACCAAATCTTCCAGGGATTTTTAACAATCCATTCCCCCCTGAGCAGGCCCGGAAACTCACAGAATCATTTTGCTTGGAAGAGACCTCTAAGATCATAGAGTCCAGCCATCAACCCAACACCACCATGGCCACTAAACCATGTCCTGAGTGCCATGGCCACACATTTCTTGAACACCCACAGGGATGGGGACTCCACCACCTCCCTGAGCAGTCTGTTCCAATCCCTGACCACTCTTGCAGCAAAGAATTTTTTCCTCATCTCCAACCTAACACTCCCTGGCACAATTTCAGGCCAGTGCCTCTCATCCTATCACCTGAGACTAGAGAGAGCAGACCAACCCCCACCTCACTGCAACCTCCTTTCAGGGAGCTGTAGAGAGCAATGAAGTCTCCCCTCAGCCTCTTCTTCTCCAGACTAACCACCTGCAGTTCCCTCAGCTGCTCCTCCCCAGCCCTGTTCTCCAGACCCTTCCCCAGCTTCTCTGGACACACTCCAGCAACTCAATGTCAGATGTCCATGTGGGAAGGAGAGAGCAGGGAGCAGAGCCACAATCCTGTAGAGAGAACAGTTCTCTGCTGAGGTGCAATCACACAGCTCATCAGGCTGCAATGTTAATGATGTTAACTGCTTCAGGTGGAGCCAGGGGAAGAATCCACAGTGGGATTCTCCCAGGGGAGAAGCTGCACAGAAAGAGCTATTCCCCACCAGTCGGCCTCCCCCCATCCCCCATGACAGTTTCAGAAGTAAAAACTTGTCTTCTAAAAAAAAAAAAAAAGCAAAACCTATAAGGAGCTGAGCACATGCCTGAGTGGGTGGGAAATTAGTATTATTATTACTTTGTGCTCACAGGGTCCAAGACCTCAGATGACTTGTTTGTGCCCTGAATGAATTTTTGCAGACTCATTATAAACTCTTGCAAAGCAGGGTTGATAAGGTCACAGAAGAATTTCCATTAACTGTAGCCTGGCTGGGGATTGCCAGCATGATCTATTCCTCTCATTTGTGCATATACAATAAGGCCAAGATGAAGCTCCTCTGCTTTATTTCCACATCATTGTGCTGACGCTGAGCTAACCAAATAAACAAAGTGAAAAGTGAGTGGAGAAGGGGGAAAGGAGCAGGGAGGCTTAAGGAACAAAACTGTGCCTGGCTTGCTGTCTGATGAAGGATGCAAATACATTCTGCAGACTTCAAGAGCAGGAGGTCTCAGCAGAGATGGAAAATCCCCTTGTGCTGGATGGCTCACTGGGTGCTCACTTGAGACATTGGTGCTTCCATGCAAAGGATGGCCAGAATAAATATTGTTACCCTGCCACCTGACTGAGACCTGGCTCAGGGATTTGCAATAAAGCAGAAACACAAAGCCTCTGGGCTCTCTAATCTCTTTCCTACAACTGTGAGAGACCACAACCTCTTTTACAACTGCACTTCAGGCATTTAAGAGTAACTCTCCCTTTCAAACACTGCAAATACCTCCCAAGTCTCTGAGTAGGAGGCACTGAGGGTCTGGGTAGGAAACCACCCCTGGAGGCACAGCTTATGTCTTGGTTTCTGCCATGATACATCCATATGTGGTATCTATCCTCATTGAAAACACAGGGGGGATTCCCACCAGACAATCAAGGAGGAACTCACCAGGACTCAGCAACGATCCCCTGGAGTCATTTAAAGCCAACCAGCCCAGCTGGATGCCAGCACAGTCTGGATGCCCACAGCCCCTGCTCCAGCCAAAGCAGCACGCTGGCTCCAGCAGCAATGAATCCCTGGTTGGATGTGAGAGGCTTTGGTGAGAGTTGTCACTGCTCTACGGCTGCAGACACCTCTCTCCACAGAGCCCCTAGGCCACACGATGCCCAAGATGGAGAGCACTGTTTGCCAGACCAGAGCATCTCCTGGGGCTCCCCTTCACCTGCAGCTTGTCCACACAGCCATGAGGCCTTGGCAGCTGCTCACAAACACCACTTCATGCTCCTGCATGTTCTCCTGGCAGCACCCTGGCTACATCATATGGGAAACATTCACTCAGGGGTTTCCTTCTTCACATGCAGCTAAAACTCAAGCCCAAGATACACTCAGCTGCTACAGTGGCACCGGCACGCTCAAATCCAGCAAATCCAGAGGCAATTCCTTGCCTCTGAATTCTGCCGAATGCTTAGCAGCAAGAGCAAACCCTTTCTGCTGGCACACTCTGATCCACTTCCCCTTCCCAGTCATTAAAGGTAATAAATAAGCCTAGCCTCAGTGAGAGACCTTCACATAACGTCCTGTCTGTGCTCTGATCAGCAGTCCTCCATTGCATTTCTGTATTTTACACCTGAAGGAGCCAGCGTTCCGGAAGGGGCGA